>NC_062548.1:114637723-114950223 GCF_016906955.1 Phacochoerus africanus | reverse complement strand
CCCATCTTAATCTTGCTACAATTTGACTTTTACCCACTCTTCCCCTCAACCATCAAGAAATTGCTTTCATTAAGGCTGGCTTTCATTAAGTGGCACTTTTTTTGTTTTGGTTTGGTTTGGTTTTGGTTTTTGTCCTAATCCACCTTTTCATTGCACTTGTAACTTAAAGCATTTCCTACTTCTAGGTAATTAACCTTTCAGGAGATCCTAATATTCTAATCCTTTCCTTTTGTGTTTACTATTCCTTCTCAATATTTTTTGCCCATTCCTTCTCTGCTTGCTTATGAAGTGTTTGATTCCTCAGAGTTGTTTTCCTGGTCTTCTCAGTTTACATTCCCAAGATGGTCTCAGTCCCTTCTAAGATTTACATTCCTATTAGTTTGATAAAGATCTTTAGATAAATATTTTTTTAGCTCTGACCTTTTTTTAATCCAAAAACATTACTAAAGTCTAAATTACTCTGATTTTGTTCCTCTGTACTTTATTTAAATCCTCCAGGCCTTTGTAGAAAATGTTTTCTTCCCTCAAAATGATCTATAAATCAGATGTAGTTCCAGTGAAATTTAAATTGGATTTACAGAATTAGACAAACTGATTCACAGGTTTATATGTGGAAGAACAAAGGGTTAAAAGTAACCAAGACAATCCTGAAGAAAAATATTAAGTGGGGATAAACCCACCACATATAAAGATTTATTTAAAAGGTCTAGTGTGTTACTGGCTCAGTGATAAAGTAGATTAATGGAATAGACTATGGCACCAGAAACAGTATAAGTAGGTCTCTAAGGAAAAGATGAACTATTAAGGGAAATATTGCTGGGTCACTTGGTTATCCATAGGGAAAAACTAAAGATGAACAGCCTTTTCCAAACATCATATGCTTAGAGTGTGCCATACACATATTTCTTTTTTTTTGTCTTTTTTTTGTCTTTTTGCCATTTCTTGGGCCACTCCCGTGGCATATGGAGGTTCCCAGGCTAGGGGTCTAATTGGAGCTGTAGCTGCCAGCCTACGCCAGAGCCACAGCAACACAGGATCCGAGCCGCGTCTGTAACCTACACCACAGCTCACGGCAGCACCAGATCGTTAACCCACTAAGCAAGGGCAGGGATCAAACCCGCAACCTCATGGTTCCTAGTTGGATTCGTTAACCACTGTGCCACGACGGGAACTCCAAGTGTGCCATACACATATTTCTTATATCTGGAAAGCTTTGGAGAGTACTGCCTTTAAAGCCAGGCAACATTGTATTTGCATGGTTACTTTAACAAAAAACTGGCTGAGTTGGATAGGCCGGGATACTATCCCAGGGGGCAAATGATTATTACTGTTTATTACAGAAGAAATGGGATATAGATATGCTTTATTTTACAAATATTGTTTTTTCATTGCTGTGCTTTGATTCTTTAAAGGTTTGCTCTGTGATTTGCTGTGGTCTGACCCAGATAAGGATGTGCAAGGTTGGGGAGAAAATGACCGTGGTGTTTCCTTCACTTTTGGAGCTGATGTAGTCAGTAAATTTCTGAATCGTCATGATTTAGACTTAATTTGTCGAGCTCATCAGGTATGAAATACAAAAACTTTTGGATATTTTGATATTTTCAACTTCACCTAGGTCTACTCCTTTTATTTTTGAGGAAATTTGAGATCTAAGAAAGCTAATTGCACAAGGAAAGCAGTAGAAGAGATTATACCTTGATCTCACAAGTAACAATGTAATGATTTTATTAACCCTTTCCACCCTCTAAGAGGAAAGGTTTCAACAGTAGTAGATTACAACACTAACATTTTTCAGTGCTTGTCTGAAGCTTTCTAGAAATATTTGATCCCATTTTAATATGATAGTTAGATATAATAGATAACAATCAAATGAATTATGTGGATTTTGGTAAGAACAAACCACACTATAGACATTTTGAGATAATTGGTAAATTTTTCAATTATAGACTGAGTATTAGATATTGGGGAGTCATTGCTAGTTATTTTAACTGTGATGATAGCATATTGCTATGTAAAAAGGATGTCCCATATTTTTCAGAGTTGCATGCTCAAGTATGTAGGGGTGAGAGGATGTGTCTAGGATTTGTTTTAAAATATATCAGAGTTTCTGTTGTATCAGCAAATCATCTATTTGTATCAGCGGAAACAAATCCAACTAGTTTCTCTGAGGACTCAGGTTCAATCCCTGGCCTCACTAGTTGGTTAAGGATATCCAGTGTTGCTGTGAGCTGTGGTCTAAGTCGTGGATGCAACTTGGATCTGATATTGCTGTGACTATGGTGTAGGCTGGCAGCTGCAGCTCTGAGTCAACCCCTAGTCTGAGAACTTCCATATGCTGCAGGTGCAGCCCTGAAAAGCAAAATAAAAATATATCAGCAAAGCAAAGGGGTAAATGAAATAAATGTAACAAAGTCTTCGTAATTATTGAATCAGGGTGATGAGTAATTGAGAGTTTATTGAACTCCTCCTTATCTACTTTTGTGTTTATTTGAATTTTCATTTTAAAAAATACATGTACGGGAGTTCCCTGGTGGCTCAGCAGCTTAAGGATACGGCATTGTCACTGTGGTGACGGTTTGATCCCTGGCGTGGGAACTTCTGCATACCTCGGATACAGACAGAGAACAAAAACAGGATATATGTACAACTTAGGATTTGGTTTGGTTTCAATGTCCTCCTTCATCAATAGATTGTACACTCTTCAAGGAGGTGAAAAGTTTAATATATCAAACTCTCACAGTCCTAAACCGTAACTGGTATGAAATACATTGAAAAGTATTTTTTTCAAATCTTTTAAAGTGACTTTTTAAAGTATTTTACATTTGTAAGTATAATATTTAAAGTTTCTTTGTTAAAGCAAAATATATTAACAACATATATATGCTGTTCTACAATACTCCCCTTTTTAAGGGGCTTTGCTCTCCCATAACTCTGGATTGATTACTTCTGCCTCTTTATGTGCTCCTATGTGATAACGAAGATGACAGGCTTTTGTTGTTTTTCCTTTTGGTTTTAGGGCTGCAATCATGGCATAGGAAAGTTCCCAGGCTAGGGCTAGAATAGGCCACAGCCACAGCAACACCACATTCAAGCCACGTCTGCAACCTATACCACAGCTCGTGGAAGCTCTGGATTCTTAACCCACTGAGTGGGGCCAGGGATCAAACTCGCATCCTCATGGATGCCAGTCAGATTCGTTACTGCTGAGCCACAATGGGAACTCCATAACAGGCTTCTTATTTTCTGCATATGTTTTATGCTTTTTTCCTATTAGAATTTCATACTTTAATTGAAGTGAAGTCATGTCCCTATATCCTTTGCTTTTGGCAAAATTGTCTTTTAATCAATGAACAATGTGTTTATAATTTAGATAATTAAGATGTCTTCCATAAGATAACAGGGCAGAGTTGCTGAGTTTCTTTAAAACAATACTGATAGTCACTTTTTTCAGCTATAGATCTCCATTCAGTTGTCTTTTCAAAAATTGGTGATGATTTTTAGAAGTCAGGTTATTGAACTACCCTTAATTTGCATGGTCTTTTTCTGTTCTGCTTGTTTTCAAACAAATTATCCCTAAAATTAAGAGACTTATGATGGGAAATAATGCAAACTACAAATATTTACTTTTTTAAAACCCTGTTCTTTTAGTAAATATGTGAATGAATAAACAAATGAACAAGCAAAACTAAGAACAAAAAAGGATATACTGAGTGCCATGCAGTATGCTGAGCTGGAGCAGATAAGGTGGCCAGGGTCTTAACAAAAGGTTAATATCTAAATTTCATCATGAGGTAATTACATCAGGAACATGTACCTGATACAAAAGTAGGGATTGTAAAATAAGTATAAAATGTTTACATATCATTGCCTACCTCTCGAATTTGTAAATCTGACAAACATAAGTTGTAATCACTCAGGAATTGATAACAGACTCTTGAAATTAAATCGTTAAGGAAAAGATTATATGCATAAAAGTCTAGGCAGCAAATTTTTAGTAGAATTATCTGTGTAAATAAAATTCAACTTAGGAAAGTTTTCATTGTGTGGGTATATACTACTAATAGAAATTAAGAAAAAACAAAAACGTTCTTGGCATAATCTATCTTTCATTGTTCAGTTATTGCTCATTGAATAAAGGATTCTATAGTTGGATTATAATGCCCTCATCTAAGAAATACTTGATGTCCCAGTTCCCTTTAGACACTATTCCTATTAGCATATGGAGAACCTTGAAAATGGTATGATTTTTACACTTTTTAGTAATCATAAATTTATTCATTTAAGCTAAATTCTTGCCATTATAGAAAAGGCAAACCAATTTTCATATTTTAGACAAGTTTAAGAAATCAAGCTTCTAAAACAAAACAGGGTTTTGGGGGAGGTTCTTTTTAGATCTTTTTCACATTACTCTTAATTAGTACTGATAGTTGAGAATTTTTAAAAACTCATAAATATAAGTGTTTTTTTTTTTTTGCCAGGTGGTGGAAGATGGATATGAATTCTTTGCTAAACGACAATTGGTAACCCTATTTTCAGCCCCAAATTACTGTGGCGAGTTTGATAATGCTGGTGGAATGATGAGTGTGGATGAAACTTTGATGTGTTCATTTCAGGTATGATACAAGTATTATATATCATATAATATCAGAACCATTATTTAACTATTTTATATATAGTAGTTTTTATCTGCGAATCCCAAACTCCTAATTTATCCCTTCCCCACCTACTTTCCCCTTTGGTAACTGTAAGTTTTTAACAGCTAGAAATCTAATTAGAACTATTGTCAGAAGAATTTTCTTTCAGATTTGTGTTCTTTTCCTTAAGCAAGCATAGAAAATCAGTTTCATTCAGAAATGATTATCACTCATAGACTCCTTAGAGATTTCTGTTTTCATTCACAAAACATTCCAGCTTTTGTGGTATATATCACATAATTAGAGTTTTAGGAAACCTAAGTCATGTCAGTCATTCTTTTTGTCTTTTTAGGGCTGCACCCGCACCATATGGAAGTTCCCAGGCTAGGGGTGGAATTGGAGGTGGAGCTGACAGCCTACACCACACCCATAGCAATGGGGGGTCCAAGCTTGTCTGCAACCTACACCGCAGCTCATGGCAATGCCGGATCCCTAACACACTGAGCAAGGCCAGGGGGATTGAACCTGTGTCCTCACAGATACTAGTCGTGTTTGTTACCACTGAGCCATGATGGGAATTCCATGTCAGTTATTCTTTTATTTATTTACTTTTTTAAATTTTTTTGTCTTTTTGGAACCACACCTGCAGCATATGGAAGTTCCCAGGCTAGGGGTCAAATCAGAGCTGTAGCTGCCGGCCTACACCACAACCACAGCAACTCGGGATCTGAGCTGTGTCTGCCATCTACACCACAGCTCGCAGCAACACTGGATCCTTAACCCACTGAGTGAGGCCAGAGATCGAACCCACGACCTCATGGATGCTAGTTGGCTTTGTTAACTGCTGAGCCACAACGGGAATGCCATGTCCGATATTCTTGATGCAGGTGTTTAAATTGTTGAATTCCTATATGACTCCTTGGATAGTAGCTTCCCTCCTATAAGAATGTAAATTCACTGAATAATTTAGGTTTTGTTTTCTTTTGCAAGATGAATGGATAGGACAGGTGTTGAGTTGAAAAAACTATATTATGAATTCCAGAGAAAATGTAGAATATTTACAATATCCATTTGTAAATACAGAAACAAAAGAGTCTAGTTTTAGCTTTAGTGTATGACTTCAAATTATTCTTGCCCATGGCTAAAACAACTTTAAAACTTTGTTTTTGCAGAGGTTATTTTATGTTCTTAGTATCACACTGTGTTTCTCTTTTTAAATGTAGGGGGTTTCTGTTTCTATCATTTAATAAAATCGAATGCTAAATGTTTCATTTCTCATTTACAATCTAAAGGCAGTACCGGGCCTTATCCTTTAACAGTTGCCATAGTGGAGTTGTATTAATATTTTTTTTCCACTGAGGCACTATGATGCTCTGAATAGTTACAAGAAATTCTTAATAAGTCTTTTCTCCACGTTTTCTGTGTCGGTACTGACATTCTCTAAAATACAGGTTAAAGGTCTATCCACCAGGATCAGTATAATTTTAAAATGTCAGATAGTAACAGGTACTGGTGAGGATGTGGAGAGTTGGAACCTTATACATTGATGGTAGGAATGGAAAATGGTGCAGCCACTTTGGAAAAACAGTTTGGTGGTTCCTCAAAAAGTTAAACGTAGAGTTTCTATATGACCCAGCAATTTCCTAGCTATATACCCCACTGAATTGGAAACAGGTACTCAAGTACATGTATATGCATAGTCATAGGAACATTATTATAATAACCAAAGGTGGAAACAACCCAAATGTCCGGCAGCTAAAGAGTAAATAAACAAAAGGTGGAATATCCATAAAATGGCATATTGTTTGGCAATTAAAAGTAATGAAGTTACTAAAACATTCTACAACATCAAAATCATTATCTCAGTGAAAGAAGCTGGTCACAAGAGACCACTTACTGTATGCTTTCATTTATTTAAAATATCCCCAAAATTGGAGTTCCCATCGTTGCACAGTGGAAACAAATCCTACTAGGGACCATGAGGTTGTGGGTTTGATCCCTGGTCTGACCCAGTGGGTTAAGGATCTGGTGTTGCCGTGAGCTGTAGTGTAGGTCACAGGCGTGGCTCGGATCCTGCATTGCTGTGGCCGTGGCATAGACTGGCAGCTACAGCTCTGATTTGACTCCTAGCCTGGGAACCTCGGTATGCCGTGGGTGTGGCCCTAAAAAGAAAAAAGACAAAAAAATAATAAAATGAAATATCCCCAAAATAAAAATAAAATTAGCCAGAAAAGACAGATCAATAGAGAAAGTAGGGTAGTGATTGCTCGGAGTTGAAAGAGGTTAAGGGAGTGGAAAGTAGAAGTGGGGAGTGAGCGATTGCTTAAGGGAACAAGATTTCTTTCTGGGATACAAAAAAATATTCTAATGTTGTTTTATAGCTGTAAATATATTAAAAATCATTGACTTACTACATTTTGAATGGGTGAACTTTATGATGTGTAATATATATAGCGATCTTTGTATACATAGTAAATTAAGATCTGAAGAGTTTGTGACTACCCTCTAAATAGTAGGATGTTGAAAATCCTAGGTCTTGTGCCTCTTAAACTAGTGTTCTCTCATCAGCAATGACACTAATTTGAAAAAATTTTTACTTAATCTAAGAACTGGGTAGTGGATAAGATTTGTGTGCTTGAGCTATTGTTACCAAATTATCAATGGAATGACAATAGCAGTAATTAGACACTTGTACTCTTTACATATGAGAAATGTTTGTGGAACTTGCTGGTTTTTTTCTACAGTTTTATAATCGATGTCATTTATTGAAAATCCCACTATTGTAACAGGAATTTCCGTATTAAACTTGTGTACTTGAAAAAGTAACATTGTTAATAAATTATTTACTTTAAGATATTGAAACCATCTGAAAAGAAAGCTAAGTACCAATATGGTGGACTGAATTCAGGACGTCCTGTCACTCCACCTCGAACAGCTAATCCACCGAAGAAAAGGTGAAGAAAGGAACTCTGTAAAGAAACCATCAGATTTGTTAAGGACATACTTCATGATATATAAGTGTGCACTGTAAAACCATCCAGCCATTTGACACCCTTTATGATGTCACACCTTTAACTTAAGGAGACGGGTAAAGGATCTTAAATTTTTTTCTAATAGAAAGATGTGCTACACTGTATTGTAATAAGTATACTCTGTTAAAATATTCAACAAAGTTAAATCTAAATTCAGACTTACCCATTAAAGTTACATCTTCACGCATCAGTTTTTAAAGTTGAAAAGCATCCCAGTTAAACTAGATGTGATAGTTAAACCAGATGAAAGCATGATGATCCATCTGTGTAATGTGGTTTTAGTGTTGCTTGGTTGTTTAATTATTTTGGGCTTGTTTTGTTTTGTTTGTTTTTGCTAGAATAATGGCAGATTCTTTAAATTTTTTTCCCAAACATCCTTAGAGTGAAATGTGGGAAGAATTTTAAAGACGTTGATTGGCTATTATTTTCCCTTGCTTATTTACTTATGTACCTGTTTGATCTTACTGAGAAAACTTAATGCCTCATAACAGTAAAAAGGAATTTTAGAGATATTTTTTAAAAAATGCAAACTGTTCGACCGAGTGATTTAATCAGTTTGGGCAAATGTTACAGCTGATAATGAATATTTTGCTTTATACAGAAATTGCCACTGATTTGGATTTGTGCACTCTAATTTTAACTTATTGATGCTCTATTGTGCAGTAGCATTTCATTTAACTTTAAGATAAGGCTCATTTAGTATACCCAACTAGTTGGTAATGTGATTATGTGGTACCTTGGCTTTAGGTTTTAATTCGCACGGAACACCTTTTTGGCATGCTTAACTTTCTGGTAACACCCTCACCTGCATCGGTTTTGGTTTTTTTTGTTTGTTTGTTTTGTTTTGTTTGGGGGGGTTTTTTGTTTGTTTGTGTGCGTGTGTGTTGTTGTTTTTTGTTTTTAGATCCACAAAACATGAGAATCCTTTTTTGACGAGCCTTGGAAAGCTGACACTATCTCTTTTTTCCTCCCTCTGTACGAAGGATGTATTTAAATGAATGCTGGTCAGTGGGACGTTTGTCAACTCTGGGTATTGGGTGCTTTTAACTGTCTAATATTGCCATGTGAATGTTGTATACGATTGTAAGGCTTATGTCACTAAAGATTTTTATTCTGATTTTTCATGATCAAAGTTCATATGATATTGTATAGACATGCTTTGTAGTGAACTATAGTAGCAATAATTTCTGTACATGATCAAGGGTTTATTGCAGCATTTCTTGTTCTCTTTTGTTTTAAGGGTTAGTATTAACAAATGACAGGAATAGAAAAATCAGCATAAAGATTTTAGAAGGAGAACTTACAGGACACAGATTTGTGATTCTTTGGATGCAACACTTTTGGATGTGATTCTAAAAGCTTTTATTGAGCATTGTCAAATTTGTATGCTTCACAGGGACAGACATCATATTTATAATACCCTTCTATAAGTGCTACCATAGATGTGAAATTCTTGACCTTAATATTGTCTTTGAAAATGTTAAATTGAGAATTCTGTTAACTTACATTTTAAGAATTGGCATATTGTATTGCTGCAAGAGATTTCATTTTCAGCACAGTGCAAAGTTCTTTTAAATGCATATGTCTTTTTTTTCTAATTCCATTTTGTTTTAAAGCACATTTTAAATGTAGTTTTCTCATTTAGTAAAAGTTGTCTAATTGATATGAAGTCTGAGTGGTTATTTTATTCCTTTTTTTCCTTTGCAGTGAGACAAACATACATTTTATATTTTATTCAAATAGATTTTAATGCTTTTGACATACATTGAATCGGTGGTTTTCTAAAATTGTCCATGTATTGCATATGATATATTACATTAGGTCACTCAGGCTTTTATCTAATGTGATTTAAATATCTTTCTAACTGAAGTATAAGCTGAGCAATTCCTTTTTTTTTTTTTTTAAGGGCCGCACGGGCAGCATATGGAGGTTCCCAGGCTAGGGGTCTAAGCAGAGCTGTAGCTGCTGGCCTACTCCAGAGCCACAGCAACACCAGATTCAAGCCACTTCTGCAACCTACACCCCAGCTCACAGCACGCTGGATCCTTAACCCACTAAGTGAGGCCAGGGATCAAACCCACAATCTCATGGTTCCTAGTCGGATTCGTTTCCACTGCACCACAATGGGAACTCCTGAGCAGTTCTTTAACAGAATTTTAGATGTACTCTTAGTAGTCTTTGAAGACGGTCTAGGAAAAAAGCCTTTCGCAAGAGACAGGGCAGTCTTTTATTAATCTTAGTCAAAACACATTAACTTGGATCCTACATACTGAGTTATTCTAAAAATTTAGCCAAGTCAGTACTGAATATGAAAAAAAAAAAAGACTAATTAAGCAAATAAATATTGGTCACTGAATTTGAAGAATAGAAATCATGTTTTAAAATTATTCAAGCAGTCTTAAAACCACTTTAACAGCTTCTGTTCATTCATATGTGTTTATTACAAATATTATTTGCTTGGTAACACTGCTACTTGAAATAAGTAAAACTTCATTTCTTAGGAGAAAAATGTTCTGTAATTCTAGTGTCACAGTTTCTATTGTTCTTCCCTGTCACTATATCATTTTTCCTCTGGTTTTCCAAGATTTTGTACGTTCAGTTTATCTTTATTCTAAATGTCATGACATTGAAAATCATTAAACACACTAGGTAACTGTAATGTGATGGACCACATGGATTATTATTTCAATTCATTGTTCTTGAATGGAAAGAATCAATTACACATTGCATTTGAAGGTTCAGCATTCATTATTTTTAGTTTGGCTGAGGGACCAATTTTAATCATGATGAGCAAGACTGGTTTTGTTCAAAATGTTTAGTCAGAATGCCTGCAAGCAGAATTTTAAAGTTTAAAAAGTGTCCAGCTGGAAGTGTAAGTCTTTAGAGGATATATAGGCCTTTCAAAAAAGTATTCACCTGAGGAAAAACCAGGAGCTTCATGAGATTTGTCCTTTAAGAGTATATAAAAGTATATTATTACCTTGAGCCAGGGAATTTAAATATATCTCCATTTACAAGTTCAGGTACATTCCTGTGCCTCCTCCTTTCACATCTTTACACTAAAAATACGTTTATAGAAGGAAAATAGTCTTACTTTGTTTCTGCCACCCTGATTTAATTCACCTCTTTCTTCCTTGTAAATCCATTCCTGAATAAAAGCTGTGCCTGAGAAGACACTTCCCAGACTGATTATACCAGTGGCCTCACATAGAAATACTATGTCCCTTTTTGCTAATAGATTTTAGTGTTTTATAATTTCCTTAAACAGCTAAAACGTGGTTAAAAGGAGTTTAAAGTGACAGCATACATTAAATAAGACATGAATTTATTCCATTTAAGAATACACCTAGTTTTCTTTATTTTCTCTTTATATGTTTCAAGAAGAATGTAGAAATTTTGATCTTCTGTTCAATTTTACCTATATGTTTGCCAGAATTTCTAAATAAATCCCCTGATTAGACAATTTTAAAAGTCATAACTTCCTTCAGCTATCACCTCTTACATTGATTGACTTATTAAATCATAAACTTCAAGTTCTCATTGTTACTTTCTCGTACAGGTTGCCAGTGTTTCTTAAACCTTATTTTTACAAAAGTGGCCATCAACCTTTTTTTTCCTCTTAGGGATCTTTGTCCGCTAATGTGGTTACAAAATCTTACTTGTAACCAGCATTGTTTTGGGTATCAATAGGGTAGAAGATTTCAAGTGTGTTGTGAGGGTGTGTTGTATGTATGTGAATGGAAATGAGAACTGCCTGGAGTTCATAGACTCAGCACTTCTTTGATACTATGTGCAAAGAAGTGGGAACCTAAGGTCTGGCCCTGGAGCCTTTTGGTCAAATCTGGCCTGGGATCACCAAGTAAGATGTGTATTAATTTTTGCAGCTTCCTAAATCTGAGTAATTCAGTAGATGTACAGGCTAGAATTCTTCCTAAGAGAGCAGTACACCACAGCTAAACCTCTGAAACTGTCAGATCATTATACCAATTGATAATTATAACAATAAATAAATCCCCTGTAATAAGGAGTGTGCCTTTTAACACACTGATTTGTGACACCCCAAAATAACTACAGTAGTAACATCAAAGATGACTTATCATGGGTCACCATGACAGAAGAATAATGAAAATGTTTGAAATATTCCAAGAATTACTAAAATGTGACACTCAGACATGAAGTGAGAAGATGCTGTTGGAAAAGTGCGAATAGACTTGCTCTGTGCAGGGTTGCCACAAACCTTCAATTTGTAAAAATGTATTATCTGTGAACCACAATAAAGCAAAGCAGTATGCTTGTAGTCGACATTCATTGTTCAGTAAACATTCTGTACTCAAGGCTGGAAACTAGTTACTGGGTGAAATCCTAATACCTTAGGAAACAGCCAAGGAAAGAAGAATGGCTTGAAGCCGTGTTTTCTTAGGAGAACCAATATTAAGGTTGTCACAAACAGTTTATGCTCCATTCCCCCATTTAAGGGTCATAAGGAAAAGTGAGTTCCAAGATTGTGTCCTCTTGTAGGTGATTTTTGATGTCATCTAGTTGTGTGAGAGCTGGAGAAAGAAGGAACTAAATAAATACTGAGTTGTTAACTGAGGAACTAATTGCTAGGAAGTACCACAAACAGGCAAGGCCAAATTGCTTTTTAAGTATATTAACTGAAAAATCCAGAAAAAAATGCAAATATCAAAATGATTTAAATTTGGTCCATCCACTCTGGAGTATTAATACACATTAAAAATATTTAGGGAGTTCCCCTTGTGGCTCAGCAGAAATAAGTCCGACTAGGATCCATGAGGATGTGGGTTCAACCCTGGCCCTGCTCAGTGGGTTGCAGATGGGGCACTGAGTGAGCTGTAGTGCAGGTCAAAGACGCAGCCTGCATCAGGGGCTGCTGTGGCTGTGGCTTAGGCCGGAAGCTGTAGCTCCGATTTGAGTCCTTGGCCTGGGAATCTCTGGCCACTGGAAAAGCAAAACAAAACTCAGGCTATATACATCAGGTAGGAAGGAAGAGGAAAGGATGTCATGGACAAAAAAATATTTGAAAAATCCTTTTACTTATTCATTGAACGTTTATTTTTAAGTTGTTTTTGTTTGTCCTTGGCCCGTGGAATTTCCTGGCCAGGGATCAAACTGGCCACAACAACAACCCAAGCCGCTGTGGTCACTGCAACATCCTTAACCGACTGCACCACAAAGGAACTCCATAACCAAACATTGATTAAGCCCCTACTACATCCCAGGCACCAGGCCAAGGGCTAGGATGCGGCCCAAAAGAAAGTTCCTGTAGAATTTAGAACTGTAGGTTTAACAAGATAGAGTAACATTACCCCTTCTCACAAAAAGCCAGGTCACACGTCCTTAAGTGGTCTCTTCCTCGGTTTCTATAATTATTTTAACGTAGCAGTAATTTATAATTGCTGCTGCAGAGTTCACCTCTGATTCTTTGTCCTGCAATTGGTGTCTCCCAGACACCAAGAGTACCTGCCGGTGTGTGTGCCTCCGGCGATAGAGAGACAAGACCTGAAGTTCCAGTCTTGCAGGGCCTCTTCATTTCGCTGGAGGGAAGCTAAATGGCTCTGATCCAAGCCTGACTTTGGTAAGTGTCCAAGGGAAAAAGGTTTGGGGGGGTGGGGGGGGGAAGCGGAGTTTTACTAGGACCTGCCTTGCCCCGAAGATAAGCAAGACAGGTGACAGCATTAGATGGGTTGGCTATGGAGGCTCCGGGTGCCGCGAGCGGCGTGCGCAGCCTCGCGTTGGCCCCTCCCCCGGCAGTGGGCTGAGCGCGCTGATTGGCTCGCGCCCGCCCCGCTCCAGTTGACGGGAGCTTTCCGAGCCCTCCGTACCGCTGTGGAGCGACCTGTGAGCAACCGTCTGAGGCCCCGGGCGTCTGGGGAAGGCTGGCCACTGGCCAGGCCCCAGCTCACCAGCCTCAGGTATTCGCAGGTATCCTCTGCTGGCGCCTCGGCCTCGGGCCTCGCCGGTGACTCTCCAGTTTGGTTTGTGTTTGGTCCCTCCGTTCCCTCTCGCTCCCAAGTTCGCCGCCCTCCGTGTGTGAGGCGGCGGCGTCTCGGCCCCTTCCGCACACCCATCCCCTCGGGAGTCCCCTCAGGTGCAGGCGCTGCGACGGGAACGCCCCATCCAGCGCCCCGGCCCTGGGCTTGGGAGCGGGGGAGGCGGGGGCGGCGAGGAAAGGGGAGGGAGGTCGGGCCTCCCCCGGTGGCGGGTGTGTCGGGGTCCGCCCGCTCTGCGCTCTCCGACTCGGCTGGTTGGGCTCACGAGCGGGCGGGGGAGGGGAGGGGACACGGACCTCAGTGCCTGGCGAGGGCCCCCAGCCTCAGCTGGCGCTGCCCTGGCGGCCTCCTCTCCGCCCAACTGCTGGGAAGAAAGGCCTTTAGGAAAGAGCTTGTGCTTCACTCCTGCGCGCCTGGTAGCGGTATTTTTAGTTCGTCCTGCCTCTTTCTTTTCGACTCCTATTAAATACATCTTTTTTCTCCAGGAGCATCTGCACCAGAATCCTGAGACTTGAGTCGCTGTATCTCGGGGCTATGCCCTTAGTCCTTTTCTCAAAATTTACAAATGCCTTTTTCTTACATTTCCAGGACGACTGGAGGCCAGCAGCTTCGATTTTTAAAAAAATCAAAAATCCTCTTGAATTTAACATTTGAAGACTGATAAACCCCTGCTATGTTCAAATTGAGATCCTATTTACAAATGTTATTCTTTATTATAAGCACATTTAAAAACACCTATGGGAAAAAAAAAAGAATTAAAAAAAAAAAAAAAAAAGGAGTTCCCGTCGTGGCTCAGTGGTTAACGAATCCGACTAGGAACCATGAGGTTGCCGGTTCGGTCCCTGCCCTTGCTCAGTGGGTTAGAGATCCGGCGTTGCCGTGAGCTGTGGTGTAGGTTGCAGACGCGGCTCGGATCCCGCGTTGCTGTGGCTCTGGCGTAGGCTGGTGGCTACAGCTCTGATTCGACCCCTAGCCTGGGAACCTCCATATGCCGAGGCAGCGGCCGAAGAAATAGCAAAAAAGACAAAAAAAATAAAATAAAATAAAAACACCTATGATCTCTGTTACCAATAACAGTTTAACATTTATATTTATTGGTTGAGGTGAAAGTTGGCGATCTGTCATATTCGGACTCTTCATTCCTTCAAAGACACTCTTCCTATAGAAAAGATAATAGTGCATTCAACACTGTGCATTACCGGTATGGTTCCTTTCCTCATTCACCCTACGAAATATGTACTATTAACAATACCTAATAATGACTTTAATTCAATACTTAGTATGTACCAGGGTCTAAAGAAAAAAAAAAAAAATAGGTGCTTTTATCTTAATATCGCAAGTGAGAAAAGGGAGGCTCCCAGAAGTTAAATAGCTAGTGAGAATCAGGTCTTAATCCAGGTCTGTTCTCTAGTATTTTAGCATCGTCTCAGCTGGCTGTGTCCCTTCTGCCTTCATTTGTGTTTAAGAATCCTCTGTCTTTAAAAAAAAAAAAAAAAAAAATCCTCATTTGACTATTGTCATTCTTTTTTTTTTTTTTTTTTTGTCTTTTGAGGGCCGCACCTGTGGCATATGGAGGTTCCCAGGCTAGGGGTCTAATCGGAGCTGCACCTGCCAGCCTATGCCACAGCCACAGTAACGCAGGATCAGTGCCTTGTCTGTGACCTACACCACAGCAACGCTGGATCCTTAACCTACTGAGTGAAGCCAGGGATCGAACCCTCAACCTCATGGTTCCTAGTCGGATTCATTTCCACTGTGCCACAACAGGGAACGCCTGTCATTCTCTTGATACATCTTAATAAGGAGCAAAAATAGAAATGGAATTTGACCAAAAGTATAGCATTGATAGCTTCTCCCCTTAAGCTTCTTCACCATAGCTCTCCCGCGAGTGTTTCTTACTAATCTCAATGAATCTCTATTTGGGGAATTCCAGACATTTCCTTCTCTTTCTGTTTTCTCAAGTTTTCTATGAAGTAGAATAGTGTAAAGCTATACTGTGAGCATGGTAATTATTTTTTTGATTGATAGAAAATTTGCATTCTATTTCATGATATATCTAAGGTGTTTTAATAAAATAACACTATTTTAAGTTACTTAACATTACATCCTGGGAGATATGCCACGGTTATTTTGTATCCTGGTACATCTGTCCCCCACACCCCTAAGCCTAGCCCCTAGGCCCCAATTTGAGAAGCCTGGTTATTTTTTTCTATCTAGATTGTAAGGCTGCTCTTCCTTTGGGGGTGGGGGGGGAGTGGGGAGAGACACAGGTGAGTCCTTCAGCTGTCTGCCAGATGAGGTGGGTAGGAAATAGCACAAAGTTCTTTCACAAGTCTCAAGGCTCAAATTATAACCCATTTCTTTTTCTGTGAAGTTTGTAGCACCCTCTCCCCCAGCTTCATTATTTGGTTAGACCTTAGGCTCTAGGAAGAATGAGGAGAGAAAGAAAGTGAATTAGAGGGAGGAGAAGCAATTATAGAATTGATTGAATATGTTACTCTGCCTAGTTCTTCAAAATCTAGTTCTGTATTAATATGGTAGCCACTAGCCTGTGTAGCTGTTGAGCCCTTGGAATATGACTAGTGCAACTGAAGAACTGATTTTTTACTTTAATTTAAAATTAAATAGGGGGAGTTCCCATTGTGGCTCAGTAGTAATGAGCCCACCTAGTATCCATGAGGACTCATTTCGATCCCTGGCCTTGCTCAATGGGTTAAGGATCTGGCATTGCTGTGAGCTGTGGTGTAGGTTGCAGATGTGGCTCAGATCTGTGGCTGTGGCTGCGGCTGTGGCTGTGGCAGGCAGCTGTAGCCATTGATTCAAACCCTAGTCTGGGAACTTCCATATGCCACAGATTCAGCGCTAAAAAGACCGAAAAATAAAATTAAGTACTGGAAGTTCCTGTTGTGGCTCAGTGGAAATGAACCTAACTAGTATCATAAGGATGAGGGTTTGATCCCTGGCCTCGCTCAGTGGGCTCATGGTCTGGTGTTGCTTCGAGCTGAGGTATGGGTCGCAGACACAGCTCAGATCTGGTGTTGCTGTGATTGTGGCATAGGCCAGCAGCTCTAGCTCTGATTCAACCCTTAGCCTGGGAACTTCCATGTGCCGCAGGTGTGGCCCTTAAAAAAAATTAAAAATAAAAAACTGAAGGAGTGTAAAATTGTTTTCCTTTATACACTACATCATTGTTTTGGTAAGACTACATTTCACTTTTAACTATTGGAAATTTTAGCATCCGAATTAAGCTATAAGTGTAAATACACACTAGATTTCAAAGACTTAGTTTAAAAAAAGAATGTAAAGTATCTCAATTTTTATATTGATTACATGTTAAAATGATATTTTGGATATACTGGGTTACACAAAATATACTCCTAAAATTAAATTCACTTATTTGTACTTTTTTTTTGTCTTTTTGTTGTTGTTGTTGCTATTTCTTGGGCCGCTCCCACGACATATAGAGGTTCCCAGGCTAGGGGTCGAATCGGAGCTGTAGCCACCGGCCTACACCAGAGCCACAGCAACGCGGGATCCGAGCCGCGTCTGCAACCTACACCACAGCTCACGGCAACGCCGGATCGTTAACCCACTGAGCAAGGGCAGGGACCGAACCCGCCATCTTATGGTTCCTAGTTGGATTCGTTAACCACTGTGCCACGACGGGAACTCCTAGTTGTACTTTTTAAATGTGGCTTTAGAAATATAAAATTACATATGTGGCTTACATTACACTGGACAGTGCTGATCTAGCCCCACTATATCCAATCTTATTTTCCATTCCTTCCTTCAGCAGGGAAGTTTCTGAGGGTCAGGAAGGAGAATCTGTACCTAACTCCTTGAACATCAAGGGAGGCATGGCTGCCTGGGTCACTGTGAGTTATGGATTCAGAGGTTCTCATTAGGGTCTTAGAGTAGTTTCCTGCTTTGGCTACTCATAATTCCATCTCCTATTACTATACAAATACCTTGAGCATAAAAATAATACTAACTAGTAATTTTGTGAACTGATTACCACCAAACATGGTAGTGATTATGCTTATTGTTAAATATCGATGAATTTGTTTCCATTTTTATTAGACTGTAACAGGTTATACTCATTTACACTGGTAATCAGCCACTTAAATAGCCTGTCATACATTTGACTATAGGAATTAAAGTAATTAATTTATGAGAATTGTTCAGTGGGCATATACCATGTATTTCTTTGCAAGAATTGTTTTTAAATTTTGAATAAATATCAATAAATGCTTATTGAACTAGTGAATTTTATAACATATCAAGGAATTTACCAGTTAGAAAATATGTTTTTGTGTGTATGAGGTTGCTTTTTGATACTTGATAATAATTTAGTTCTGGAAACAGTTTGCCTTATTCTATAAAAAAAATGAGATGACGTAATAATCATGATAAAATTATGTCAATTCAAGCATAATAAAAAATTATCAGGAAAAAAGAATACCACAAATAGACCATATACTCAGCATAGTTTCTTTAACTAACTTTAAAATTTGATTTTGTGTGCTCTAGTAGTCAAAGCAAAATGATATGCAGGATCTTATTGTTTGGAAGAAGAGGTATATCAGTTACCCAAAGGAAGTATAGCTTTTCTTAACACTAATTTCTAAAAGCAGTTTCTCATGTGAGTCATTGTCATCAATAACATTTTAGTAGCAAGTTCAGTAACATTTCCTATGACTGCATCTGATAGTATCATCCAGTTAGTTGTTTTTATATAGAAATGAACAAAAGTATGATAAATAACTGTTTTATATTTACAGGAATCGTGGGAAACCAAAATGAGACATAATCAGCTGTGTTGCGAGACACCACCTACTGTCACTGTACATGTAAAATCAGGGTCAAATAGATCACATCAGCCCAAAAAACCCATTAATCTGAAGCGTCCTATTTTTAAAGATAGTTGGCCAGCATCTGAAAAAAATGCACATAATAGCAACAAGTCTAAACGCCCCAAAGGACCCTGTCTAGTTATACAGCGTCAGGAAATGACTGCTTTCTTTAAATTATTTGGTAGGTTTAAAATATTGTTGCAATGGTTAATTGTAATAATGAAACTTTAAAATGAGAGAATATGAAGATCTATTTAATCATTTTAATAATGATCAAAGAAAATGTTGTTATTTTCTTTTCTTTTTTTTTTTTTAAGGGCCACACCTGTGGCACATGGAAGATCCCAGGCGAGGGGTTGAATCAGAGCTGCAGCTGCTATCCATAGCCATAATACATCTCGCAGCAACACCAGATTCTTAATCCACTGAGCAAGGCCAGGGATCGAACCTTCATCTTCATGGATTCTAGTCGGGTTCTTAACCTGCTGAGCCACAATGGAAATTCTATATGCTGTTATTTTCTATGTCCAACCAAATTTGTTTTTGTTTTACTTCTTTTTTTTTTTTTTTTTTTTTTGCTTTTTAGGGCCACACCTCAGCATATGGAAGTTCCCAGGCTAGGAGTCAAGTCTGGCCTATGCCATAGCCACAACAATGCAGGATCTGAGCTGCATCTGGGACCTACACCACAGCTCACGGCAACACTGGATCCTTAACCTGCTGAGCAAGGCCAGGGATCAAACTGCAACTTCATGGTTTCTAGTCGGATTCATTTCTGCTGCACCACAATGAGAAGTCTGGGGTTTTTTTTGTTTGTTTTTTTTTTGTTTTTAATGCTGAATTTTTGTTTTGATTACTTTTGGAGCAGAAATTCAGATTCATCTAGCTTCTAGACTATTTATTTATTTTTTTATTTTTATTTTATTTATTTATTTATTTTGTCTTTTTGCCTTTTCTAGGGCTGCTTCCCGCAGCATATGGAGGTTTCCAGGCTAGGGGTCGAATCAGAGCTGTAGATGCCAGCCTGTGCCAGAGCCACAGCAATGCAGGATCCTATCCTCGTCTGTGACCTACACCACAGCTTACGGCAACACCGGATCCTTAACCCACTGAGCAAGGCCAGGGATCGAACCCACAACCTCATGGTTCCTAGTCAGATTCGTTAACCACTGTGCCACGACGGGAACTCCCATAGACTATTTAAATTCCAGTGTCAGTGTACATTTCTGGGCAGTTCAAGTTCATAGTTTGAGTTTTGTTTGACCTCAAGTAAACTATTTCAGAAAGTCTCAGGGGAGCCAACTGACCCTGGTGTCACTGGGCCTGAGGGGTTTCCTGGGACTTTCAGTGCTAAAATTGAGCAAACTTGGAAAGTTAGTCAACCTAGAGAAGTTTCAGTATTATATTTGGGGAATATTATTATTAAAAATTAACTATGCTTTATCACCGTGGTCATATAATGAAGTTGAATGTGGATTTGTTCAGATCATGAAACTGCTACTTTGCTGATAAGCTTCTTAAAAATAGACAAAAAGACTCCTTTATAGTATTTCTACTAGCTGAGAAAGACAAGGATTTTTTTTTTTTTGAGTTAAGGCAGTAAGCAAAGTTATTACCCATAAACTTTTTATTATTCATAATTGAACATGAGAAATAAGACGAAATAACCTGGTTCTACCATTTTAGATGGTTTAAGAAATAGAAATGGAATTAATAAGGCAGAGATTAATTATTCTCAGAATATCAGTACTTACCCTTAGAATTTCCATGTATTTGACCATTGGCAATATTAAGAAGTTATGCTTTGTTATTTAACTCAAAATGAAGGGGGAGGAATTCCTATTGTGGCTCAGCAGATTAAGAACATGACTAGTGTCCATGAGGATGTGGGTTCCATCCCTGGCCTTACTCAGTGGGTTAAGGATCCTTGTAACCACAAGCTGCAGTGTAGGTCACAGATGGGGCCTGGATCTAGTATTGGCTGTGGCAGTGGTGTAGGCCAGCAGCTGCAGCTCCAGTTCAACCTCTAGCCCCAGGAACTTCCAATATGCTGCAAGTGTGGCTGTAAATAAATAAGTACATATCATAAATAAGTACATAATTTTTTTTAAATGAAGAGGGAAATGGAAAAAAGTAGAATTTCTTAAATTTTATTCTAACAGCAACCCATGTATTAGGATTGTATATTTTAGCCTTTTAAAATTGAAATATTTTCTAACATTTCTTTTTTTAGATTTTTAAAAATTATTTAATGAATTTTATTAAATATTTTTGACCTATTTTTGATGTTATTCTTTTTTAAATAGTATTTTTATTGATGTTTTTGTTGTAATACTTTTTCCAAAATTAAATTTTATAACTAGTGAATTGTGAATCTTCTTTACATAGACGTTTTCATGTATATTTAGATAATATATAATTGGACAAAGATAAGTAGGAGGAGAGAAAAAGAACCCAAAGCTAAAAGTACCCCATATCGAAAATGAGAAAATAGTGGAAAAAGTAAAACATATTTAGAAAATAGAGTATTAAGTCATTATTTGTTAAAGACTGAGTTATCTTTTACCAGATTCCATTTCCACCTGTTAAAGATTGATTTTGGAAAGTTAACAAAGAGCTAATCAAGGCATATTTCTAAAAGAGCTATTGGAAGAAGTTTCCTGGTGGTCTAGTGGTTAGGATTTGGCACTTTCACCACTGCAGCCCAGGTTCAAACCCTGGTCTGGGAGCCTAGATCACACATCAAGCCACTGCATGCTGCAGCCAAAAAAAACAAATGAAAGTGCTATTGGAATATTCAATAAACCAGATACTTCTATCATCCCCACCCCCTCCAATCTGGGCTGTATATTAAGGCATATCAGGTGGGAAGCCAAAGAATAAAGCAGTAAGTAGCTTTTTGTACAGTGCTTGCAATGGCAAACACTATACTGAAAATTATGCCTTGAAAAACACTGGTCAGGCCTTTTTTTTTAAATTATTTCTAAGCATTTATAATCTCTGTGTAAAAATCAGTTCTTTAAAAAGAAGCCTTCTGATTTCAAAGAAAAGTCATAGCTATCTTTTGTTGTAGATGATGATTTAATTCAAGATTTCTTGTGGATGGACTGCTGCTGTAAAATTGCAGACAAGGTAAATTTGTTAACAGTATAATCGTTAATCAGCATCATTATGTTACTAGACCATAAGAAACTTTAATGAACCGTAAAAGAAT
This sequence comes from Phacochoerus africanus, assembly GCF_016906955.1. Lineage (NCBI taxonomy): Eukaryota > Metazoa > Chordata > Mammalia > Artiodactyla > Suidae > Phacochoerus > Phacochoerus africanus. The sequence continues at coordinate 114,928,479 of NC_062548.1, read as the reverse complement.
TTTGTTTTGTTAAGGTTAGGAAAGGAACTAGCCTATGTTCATCCTTCAAAGTGGAATCCTTAACATTTATATTTTAAATTAGCATACAAACTAGAGTCGTTCTGAGTTCCCATTGTGGCCCAGCAGTAACAAGCCCAGCTAGTATCTGTAAGAACACAGGTTCGAGATCCCTGGCCTCACTCAGTGGGTTAAGGATCCAGCATTGCCTTGAGCTGTGGTGTAGGTCGAAGATGCAGCTTGGATCCTGCATTTCTGTAGCTGTAGCATAGGCCAGCAGCTACAGCTCCGATTGAACTCCTAGCCTGGGAACCTCCATGTGCTGTAGGTGCAACCCTAAAAAGACCAAAAAAAAAAAAAATTGAGTTATTCTATACTTGAGGAATTGTAAATTATTGTTGATTAGATTTAAATCAACTTAAACCCATATTTGATTAAAAATAAGAATTATTATAGGTTTAATATGTTGGGGTTAATTTTTATTAAAGTATAACTGATGTACAATCTTTTTTTGTTTGTCTTTTTAGGGCTGCACCTGTGGCATATGGAAGTTCCCAGGCTAGAGGTCAAATCAGAGCTGCAGCTGCAGGCCTGTGCCACAGCAGCGTGGGATCTGAGCACATCTGCAACCTACACCACAGCTCACAGCTATGCTGGGTCCTTAACCCAATGAGTGAGGCCATGGATCAAACCTGCATCCTCATGGATACTAGTCAGGTTCATTCAGTGCTAAGCCACAATGGGAACTCTGATATACAATCTTATATATAAGTTACAGTTGGACAAATATAATAACCCACAATTTTTAAAGGTTATGTTTCATTTATAATTATTATAAAATATTGCTATATTAGGCTTAATATATTTTGATCAGAATTATTACATTTTGTCAGGTAGTAATATTTGAGGTTCATTCTACTAAGGGAGTCTATTATACATTTTAATATTTTGTAAATAAATAAATCCAGTAATCTTGTATAATAAAATTAGTTTATCACATTCTTTAGGAATCAGTGTTTCATATTTCTTTTTGTGTGTGTGTGTCTTTTTGTTTTTTTAGGGCTGTACCTGCAGCATATGAAGGTTCCCAGGCTAGGGGTCCAATCAGAGCTGCAGCCGCTGGCCACAGCCACAGCCATAGCAACATGGGATCCGAGCTGCATCTGTGATCTATACCACAGCTCATGGTAACACCAGATCTTTAACCCACTGAGCGAGGCCAGGGATTGAACCCGCGTCCTCTTGGATGCTAGTCGGGTTCACTAACCACTGAGCCATGATGGGAACTCCATGGAATCAGTGTTTCATATTTCATAAAAGAACATCATGGGGATTTCCCTGTTGGCTCAGCAGGTTAAGGATCTGGTGTTATAACTGCTATGGCGCAGGTTCAATCCCTGGCCTGGGAACTTCCACATGCTGGGGGCATGGCCAAAAAAAACAAGAATATCATGATGCTAATTTTCACACTAGGAATTGTGATGTTTCTGTATTCTTTAGATTTAGCTGAACAGTTAGAATTTCAGCATTATAAATGTCACCTTAGACCAGTTAGTCATATCAGAAAACTCAGCTTGACTTCACGTCACATTTAAAATAATATGCCAGGCATTGCTGTGAGCTGTGGTGTAGGTTGCAGACGTGGCTCGGATCCCTCATTGCTGTGGCTCTGGCATAGGCTGGTGGCTACAGCTCCGATTCGACCCCTAGCCTGGGAACCTCCATATGTCGCAGGAGCGGCCCAAGAAATGGCAAAAAGACAAAAAAATAATAATAATAAATATAAAATAAAATAAAATGCCAGGGTTCCCATCATGGCACAGCGGAAACGAATCTGACTAGGAACCATGAGGATGTGGGTTTGATCCCTGGCCTTGCTCAGTGGATTAAGGATCTGTCATTGCCATGGGCTGTGGTGTAGGTCACAGATGTGGCTCAGATCATGCGTTGCTGTGGCTGTGGCCCTCAAAAGACAAAATAAAATAATGTGCCAACCAAGAGAAAAGAGAGTGAACAGACTAGCTCATGATTAAATACCCACTAAGTTAATATTGATGTGAACGCTTTTATTTTAAGCTTAAGATAACATAAGGGATTTTTTTAATTTTGAAAATTTGATTTCGGAAAATTTCAAACATACACGTTATAGTAGAGAGAGTAGAACAAAGACCCTCCGTGCACCTATGATCCGGACAAAACAATCATCATAGACATTCTTATTTCTTGTATCTTTATTTTTTATTTTTTTGGCTGTGCCTGAAGCATATGGAAGTTCCTGAGCGAACCTGAGACACAGCAACGACAATGCTGGATCCTTAACCCCCTGAGTCATGAGGGAACTCCCATTCTTTTTTTTTCTTTTTTCTTTTTTGTCTTTCTGGGGCAACACCCATGACACATGGAGGCTCCCAGGCTAGGGGTCTAATTGGAGCTGTTTCTGCCAGCCTACACCGTAGCCACAGGAACGTGGGATCCGTGCTGTGTCTGAGACCTACTCCACAGCTCACGGCAATGCAGGATCCCCAACCCACTGAGCGAGGCCAGTGATCGAACCCACAACCTCATGGTTACTAGTCGGATTCGTTAACCACTGAGCCACTACAGGAATTCCGGAACTCCCATTCTTATGTCTTCTAATTTGTCTCTCCAAAACTGGATTATTTTGAAGCAAATCCCAGACTTCCTAACATTTTATCCATAAATAGTTAACGATGTAGTTCTGAAAGGTGAGATCTTTTTAAACATAATTATGGTGTTGCTGACACTTTTAAAAATTAACGGTTATGCCTTAATATCAAATAGCAAGTTCATGTGGAGTTTTAAGGTTGTAAATTTTACAATTTTAAGCATGTACAGAAATTAAAGTTGTTGGACAGCAGGGGGCAGTGCCTTTAAAGTAACTAACCAGGAGTACTGTATCTTGATATATTGAGTCCTCTACTGAAAGTTGCCTTGCAAACTTGGAATCACCTTTGTGGCCGCACCTGTGAAGGTAGGATGAATTAAGCATTTTATGAGAGGGAAGCTAATACATCAATAATATAACTTGTTTTTGACTTGAACAGGTAGAATCTGGTATGGATCCTAATGTCAGGCTATAATACATGTATAGCCTTTATTTCCAATGAAAATAGAGCCATGTTATTAGAAGTCATTTTTAAAAGATTATTTTAAACAGTGAATATTAATGTCTAGGGCTAACTCAAAGGGTTCAGGGAAAATTTTGTATATACACGTACATCAAGCCTGTGTGGAAACATAATGACAATTGGTGAATCTAGGTGAAGGATGTACAGCTATTCACTTGATTATTATTTCAACTTCTCTATAGGTTTTAAGAGATAGAAAAAAATTGAGTTTTGGTTAAAAAAAATACTGGCAATAATAAAATTTAGGGGTTCATTCTAATTGTAATTTAGTCATAATTATCCAGAACTATTTCTCACTGCTGATATGAATTATAGAAAGCCAAAAAAATAAGGACTCAAATAAATAGGCAATTTTGTAAGAAGGATAAATGATGCTTTATGGTTTTAGCTTATAAAAATAACTATAGCAGTTTTACTTATGAAAGCAAAACATTAATATTAACTTTAACTTTTTTCCCTGTAGTATCTTTTAGCTATGACCTTTGTTTATTTCAAGAGAGCCAAATTTACTATAAACGAGCATACCAGGATAAATTTCTTTATTGCTCTGTAAGTATGCTTTCTACTAGGTGATTTTTTTGGTATTTATTTATAGTATATACACTATCTTACTTAAAATAGAGGCTTTTTAAAATCAGATGTAGGAAGCTCCCGTTGTGGCTCAGTGGTTAACGAATCCAACTAGGAACCGTGAGGTTGCGGGTTCCATCCCTGGCATTGCCCAGTGGGTTAAGGATCCGGTGTTGCCATAAGCTGTGGTGTAGGTCACAGACTCGACTCAGATCCCGTGTTGCTGTGGCTCTGGCAAAGGCTGGCAGCTATAGCTCCAATTAAACCCCTAGCCTGGGAACCTCCATATGCTGCGGGAGCGGCCCTAGAAAAGGCAAAAAGACAAAAATAAATAAATAAATAAAACCAGATGTATATCTTGCAATAGGCCTTCCCACTTAAAAGCTCTATTTTTTTTCTTTAATAGGATATTTTTATGTTCTTTTCACCAATTTTATCCTGCCATATGCCTAAGATTTATGCTTCAATATTCTGCTTAAGTTTTGTATTGTACTTTTTATATTTTTCATAGTTTTCCATATAAATTACCCCAATTATCCTCCTTTGGACTTAGAGATTTTTTTTAAAAGCCAGAATATTCTCTTCAAAAATTCCAGTTAATGTATAGTAAGAATCATTATTCTTGCCATTTTACATTGAAAAGCTGGTAGAAAATGCTGTAGACATCTCAATATCAAAAGCTATTCTACCAGTACCTTGGAGTTCCCGTCGTGGCTCAGTGGTTAACGAATCTGACTAGGAACCATGAGGTTGCGGGTTCGATCCCCGGCCTTGCTCAGTGGGTTAAGGATCCGGCATTGCTGTGAGCTGTGGTGTAGGTTGCAGATGCGGCTTGGATCCCACGTTGCTGTGGCTCTGGTCTAGGCTGGCAGCTACAGCTCCGATTAGACCCCTAGCCTGTGAACCTCCATATGCCGTGGGAGCAGCCCAAGAAATGGCAAAAAAGACAAAAAAAAAAAAAAGCTATTCTACCAGTACCTGGATATAATGTTTCAGTATAGAATATATGAATATTAATTTTAAGTACTTAACTAGGGAAATACATATATGTTTAAGTTGAATAACTCAACAGCCATTAGCACTGAAGAAGTCTGTTCAATTCAGAATCAAAGAGTGATTCCAAAAATAGAATTAGAAGAAATTGATCTCTCCATATACTCAGGGGACACATTTCCCCATTCATAGGAAGAAATGAGCTCAGTATAAAATTTGGTGATGATAAATTGGGAAAATAATATTATCTAATACTGAGTATCATGTACAAAGCACCACAAAAATGTTTTCTGTAAGCTCATATAAACTTTCCTATGAGATACATTTTTAAATTTATCTCCATTTTACAGATGGGGAAACTGAGACTTAGGAAGATTACTTTCCAAGATCACAAAAGCTAGTAAGCTGTAGAGCTGGGGCACAGATTCAGACATGACTTGCCAATAGCCAAATCAGTCATTGACCACTAAGCTATATTACTGTTTATGTGTCTCTTGATAGTTATTATATCTGTGTATTGATGCAATATCTATTTTGTAGGGTTTTTTTCTCATATGAAAATTAAAAACAAACCAAGAGAACACTTTATTTAAACCTTACCAAGTGCCTGAAATTGGATTTGACCCTTTTTGTAAAGTTATTACCAGCAAAGTACTATGTTAGCTTACACTGTGTCATAGCTTGTGAGGTTGTGTTGCATTATAAGCTCCATATTAAAAATAACATGAACTATAATTTCCATTTTTATATCTAATCATACTTTTGTTACAGCCTCACTAAGTAGTTCTCATTAAAGGAGTTCTCACTGTGACACAGCAGGTTAAGGATCTGGTGCTGTTGCTACAGTGGCCAAGATCACTGCTGAGGCACAGGTTCAGTCCCCAGCCCAGTGCAGTGGATTAAGGATCTGGCATTGTGGTAGCTGTGGCATAGATTGCAGCTGTGGCTCAGATTCATTCCCTGGCCTAGGAGCTTCCATATGCCACAGGTATAGCCAGAAAAAAAAAAGTTTTCATTAAATATTTTCTCAGCTATAGTTATAACAAGTTATTTTCCTTTCTGTATATACTTATAACACTAAATTTCTGTTATCATTCTTCTTTATTCTCTTTTGCTTATGTATTTGTTTTATACTTGTCTTTTCATCTTGACTGTAGGCTCCTTAAAGGAATTTGTATCTTTTTTTTTTTTGCATCTTTCAGTGGCTAACATATATATAGAAGGTTCTTAATTCTTTATTTGAATAAATTTAATTAACCCTATGCAAAAGAAAAAAATTTTTTTTCTTTTTAGGCTGCACTCACGGCATATGGAGGTTCCCAGGCCAGGTATCAAATCGGAAGCTGTAGCCACTGGCCTATATCACACCCACAGCAACACAGGATCCTGGCCATGTCTGTGACCTACACCACAGCCCATGGCAACGCTGGATCCTTAACCCACTGAGCGAAGCCAGGGATCAAACCCGCAACCTGATGGTTACTAGTGGGATTCATTTCCACTGTGTCAGAATGGGAACTCCGCAAAAGAAATTTTGATATGCTTGGTATAATTTTCTTCATTTTTTATGCATTGGAGTTCATAGAGCTTCTTTGTGAGTTTATAGTTTTTGTCAAATTTTGAGAATTTTCAGTCACTATTTCTTTAAATGTTTTTTCTGTCCACTATCCACCCTTAGGGTTTCCAGTTTATCTCACAGTTTATTGATGCTCTTTATTTCTGTTTCTTTTGTTCTGTGTATTTCACTGTGGATAGTTTATATTGCTATGTCTTCAATGCACAAATCTTTTCTTCTGCAAAATTTAATCTGCTGTTAACCCCACTCAGTGTATTTTTCATTGTACACATAGTTTCATCTCTAGAAATGATGAAACATATCTCAATGTGTCTGCTTATCTTTTGGAACATCTGGAATAATCATAACTGTTTTAGTGTCCTTGTCTGTTACTTCTACCATGTGTGTCAGTTTTGATTGACTGATAATTCTTCTTCTTATCTGTTGTATTTTCCTGCTTTTATACATGCCTGATTCTCCTCAGATATTTGAAAGACCATAAGAAAAGATTTGAGGTAACACAGTGCCTAGCATTCATTCAGGGCTGGAAATAGTTCCTGTTCCTACCAGCCAGACTGAAAAAAAAAACAAACAAAAAAACGTATAATTCACATTGAGTACTTCAGTACTGAGTACTCAAAAACATCCTGCCTTAGTTGAGAGTAATTAGCCCCAGACTGAATATTGCTCCAGATCCTCCTCCTAACAAATCATGGAAGCAAGACTTGAAAGAATCAGACTGGTTTCCAAATAACTACGTGCTAGAACAAATCTCAAGATTTATAGGAATATAAAAATATCCAGAAATCAACAAGGTAAAATCCACTGTATCTGTTTTGATCTATGTTTCTTTAATTATATACAGGTCGAACATCTTTTATGTGTTTATAAGAAATTTGGTGTATGTGTGTTTGTGTGTGCGTGATTGTCAGTTCCTGTCCTTTATCCATTTCTTTTTTGAGTTTTTGTCTTCTTTGTTAGGTATCTGGCTAATACAGTTGAAGAAGATGAAGAAGAATCCAAATATGAAATTTTTCCATGGGCTTTAGGGAAAAACTGGAGAAAATTATTCCCTGATTTCTTAAAGTTAAGGGACCAACTCTGGGATAGAATTGACTATAGAGCTATTGTAAGCAGGAGATGCTGTGAGGAGGTAAGATTTTTAAATACTTTATATATATAATCTCTGTCTTCTCTTTATGTAATTTTCCTTGTCTTGTTTTTTAATTTGTTTCTAATGTTTCTTTTTTTGTGTACAAAGGGTTAAACCATTAACCTGATGATCCCATGAATATAACTTGTGTACTACAGTGTTGTTTTAATTTTCTACTACAATAATTAAAAATTGTCATTTCTGTTTTTCAGAGCAGCTAATTCCATAGTAAATATTTCTATTTTAGTGTATTTTTATATTCCAAAAGATCACCAATATATTGGGAAAGAATAATGTGCACATTCCAAAATACTTCATGGTAATAACACTGGACCTGAACATTCCATTAACTATCAAAATTTCAAGTACCCGAAGTTAAAATGTGAACTACTTGGTATAAAATTTAAATAAATTTAAATAAGTTTTAAAACTATACCTCTTTTCACATAGAATACATAAAGTTTCCTTAAAGCCAGAATCTGTTACTATAAAGCAGAAAGATGCTAAAAATTAGTTATTTTTCTAATATTCTGGTTTTCAATGAAGATAGTTAATGTTTCAAACTAAAAAATTTTGGAGTAGAAAATTAAATAGGGAGTTCCTGTTGTGGCACAGCAGAAATGAATCTAGCTGGAACCATGAGGTTGCAGGTTCGATCCCTGGCCTCACTCAGTGGGTTAAGGATCAGGCGCTGCCATGAGCTGTGGTGTAGGTTGCAGACGTGGCTTGGTGCTGGTGTTGCTGTGGCTGTGGTGTAGGCCGGCAGCTGTAGCTCTGATTGGAACCCTAGCCTTGGAACCTCTGTATGCTATGGGTGTGGTCCTAAAGACAAAAACAAAAACAAAAATAAGTAGAAGGTATTGATCACTGTAAACTAGTACTAGTTCAGAAAAGTTTGGTAAATTGGGGCTAGATAATTCTGTAATTAAATGAAGTCATATCCAGTAAAATGACTACAGGCTAAAGGAGCTTATTGATGAATTACTGTCAAACCTGAGGAAAAACTTTAGAGGTGTATCACAGAACTCTACCCAGACTGAACCTTGTTAATTATGTGTATTAATGAGTTGAAGATATAGCAGTTATGCATGTTTATAGATTAAATTAGGATTGTTGAATTTTGGAGGAAATGCAAGGATTCAGAAGTAACCAAGAATCCTGTACATCAGCCAAGTCTTTGCAAGATTAAGTTCAGTAGAAAAATATGAAATGTTGGGTACCCTCCCCCCAAATTAATGGATCTTCATTAAGGGATTGAAAGGACTCATTCCAATTACAGGGCATTAAAAAAGTCCTGTCTTGTTCTTTTTTGTCACTACCTCCCCAGATCAGGAGTGAGTAATTTGTACACCTATTGCCATCCTTATTTGAACATTCCGATTTTTGTCTAAGTAAATGCTTCAAGCCCCATGGAACACTCAGCTAACTGCATGGAGGGGACACTGGAGACAAGAGGCCCAGATAGGCAATGCTTACCTCATGGCTGACTGCCCACCTACTCTTAAGAGGCAGTGACTAGCACTCTAACTGCAACAACTTTAATTTAATCCATTGGACTGGAATTTCCTCAGTGGCTGGCACCAGTCTGTTAAAGAGCCAGCGAATTGGGTGGCTTAATGATGTAAGTGCAAAAGATTACAAAGTTTTAGACACCTGGAAAGCCAGTTGCATAGTGGGATTTACAGAAAAGTTTAGTCTCTCAAGGCTTTAACACTGAGAACAAGCAGATCTCTCCCCTAATTCTAGATCTATATGCCCAATTTCCTCTTTATATTTCATTATCTAATAGATACCTCAAACTTAACATGCTGAAAATTGAGTTTCTGACTCTCCTACATAGACCTCCATACTTGTTCCTCCTGCAACCTTCCACATGTTAATAACTGGGTAACTTCATCATTCTAGTTGTTCAGACCAAAAAACTGTGACCCTAGACTTATTTTTTTCACATCTATACCTTAAAGAAAGCAAGCATCCTACCATTTTTCACCACCTCCACCACTAAACCCTGCTTTGTCATCTCTTGCCTCAACTATTGTAATAACTTTCCAAGTAGTGTCCCTTTTGATCTTTCTTCCCTACAGTCTTTTCTTCATAGCAGCCAGAGTTAATCTTTTAGAAACTCAAATCATGTCTTTTCTACTCAGAAGCATCCAAAGGCTTCTCATCTCACATAGGGTAAAAGGCAGAGTCCTTATCATGGCTTTACATACATGGTCTGCCAACTCTCCTCTATTTTCACTTTATCTCCCATCTTTGTTCACTCCACTCCAGCTATGCTGGCCTTCTTGTTATTACTCAGACAGACCAAAGGCACTCCCACCTCAGGGTCTTTGCATTTGCCATTCCTCTTACCTGGATTGCTTTCCCCCTGATATTAGTATGCTTCATGTCCTAACTTCTTTCAGGACTCTGCTTAAATGTCACCTTGGAGAAACTTTTCTTACCACCCTTGAGTAATATCTCAATGGAATAAAAATTGAAGAGTCCATAAATAAGTCCTCACATTTATGTTCAATTGAGTTTTGGCAAGAGCTAAGAAAATACAATGGGGAATAGGTGTTTTTTAAACAAATTGTGCCCAAACAACTGGATGTCCATGTGCAAAAGAATGCACTTGGACCCGTACTCCATGTTATATATAAAAACTAACTCAAAATGGATCAAGACCTAAAATTTAAGAGCCAGAAACTGTAAAATTCTTAAAACATAAGGGTTATGACTTTGGATTAGTTTTCTTAGAAATAATGCCAGAAGCACAAGTAACAGTAGAAAATATAGATAAAATGGACATCATCAAATTTCAAAACTGTTCTTTAAAGGATACCACTAAGAAAGTGAAGAGAAACCCACAAAGTAGGAGAATATTTTTGTAAATCATCTACCTTATAAGGGACTTGTATCTACCTGTTCTGTAGCGCAGAGAACTATATCCAATCACTTGTGATAGAACATGATGGAAGATAATATGAAAAAAAGAATGCATATATATGTATGACTGGAGCATTGGGAACTATATCCAATCATTTATGATAGAACATGATGGAAGATAATGCGAGAAAAAGAATGTGACTGGGTCACTTTGCTGTATAGCAGAAGTTGACAGAGCATTGTAAATCAACTATAATAATTTTTAATGTAAGGAAATATAAAATACATAAAGAGCTTTTACAACTCAGTAATAGACAACTCAATTTTTTAAGACCAAAGGATCGGAATATGCATTTCTTCAAAAAATATATACAAATAGGCAAAATCAGCTCAAAAGAAACATCATTAGCCATCAGAAAAATGCAAAATCAAAACCACAAGGAGATATCACTTTATACCCAGGAGGATGGCTGTAATTGTTTAAAAAGACAGTATAACAAGTATTGGCAAGGATGTGGAGAAACTGGACCCTTCATACACTTCTGGTGGAAATGTAAAACAATGTAGTTGCTTCAGAAAACAGTTTGGCAGTTCTTCAAATGGTAAACAGAGTTACCATATTACCTAGAAGTCCTAGTTTTATACCCAAAGGAAATGAAAACTGTGTCCACACAAAAACCTGTATATGAATGTTCATAGCCTTATTCATAATAGTCAAGGCAGTAGTTGTGCAAACAACCCAAATGTCCATCAGCTAATGAATGGATAGACAGAATAGCCATACAATGATACATGACTTGGCAATTCAAATGAATGAAGTACTGATACATGGATGAACCCTGAAAACATTATGCTAAGTGAAAGAAGCCAGTCATAAGGACCACATGTTGTATGATTCCATTTATATCAAGTGTGAAGAATATCCAAAGAGACAGAAAGTAGTTGCCTGGGACTCCAGGGAAGGAGGACTGGAGTATGACTGCTCTCTCTATGGTGATAAAAATGTTTTCAAATTGACTGGGGAGTTCCCTGGTGTCTCAGCGACTTAAGGATCCAGCGTTGTCACTGCTGTAGCTCGGGTCACTGTTGTGGCGTAAGTTCAGTCCCTGACCTGGGAACTTGTGCATGCCACAGGCACAGCCAAAAAAATAAAACAATAAAGTAAAATAAAATTGACTTTGGTAATGATTGTGCAACCCCCAATATACCAAAAGCCATTAAATTGTACACTGTAAATGGGTGAATTTTATGGTATTTGAGTTATACTCAATAAAGCTGTTAAAATAACAAGTACTACATCTCACTATTACTCTGTACTTTTCCTAGTTTTCTTTGTAGCACTTAAAACACTATATAATATAGTCTATTTTACTTGTCTTGCTAATGTCTATTTCCCCCTACTAGAATGTAAATTCCAGAAAGGTCTTTATGTGGTGTTTATTGCATCTGCATTGTCTAGAACAGTGCCTGACTTGTAGTAGGTACTCGGTAAATATCACTGACTGACAAAATGAACTTAAAACTTCTGATTCTTTTTTATACCTTCATATCTATGGAAAAAACCAAGGATCTACTGTATAGCCAGGGAACTATATTCAATATCTTGTAATAACCTATAATAGAAAAGAATCTGAAAAACAATATAAAATTGAATCACTTTATGCCTGGAATATTGTTAATCAACTATGCTTCAATAAAAAATAAAATTAAAAAAACAAGCAAAACTATAAAACAGTTATTCACTGAGCTCCCTTTGCACTGCCCCTTATCCAGATATCCAGATAGGTAAGTTTTTTTTCCCCTCCTTTGGTTGTTCAAATCAGGTACATTTGAATCATGTTGGTATATAGAAAAATAAATTATCTAGTAGATTTTATCCTGCTCTCTCTCAAGTATTCATTTATGAGTAAGACTCCAAGTTCAGCGTTGTGGAAGTTTATTATAAAAAAGTATTACATCACACTTGTCCTGAAGTTTGCTTCATTATAGTAGCAAGACCTGCTGTTAGAAAGTTAGTGCTGGAGTTCCTGTCGTGGTGCAGTGGTTAACAAATCCGACTAGGAACCATGAGGTTGCGGGTTCGATCCCTGGCCTTGCTCAGTGGGTTAAGGATCTAGTGTTGCCGTGAACTGTGGTGTAGGTGGCAGACTTGGCTCGGATCCCACGTTGCTGTGGCTCTGGCGTATGCCAGCATCTATAGCTCCAATTAGACCCCTAGCCTGGAAATCTCCATATGCCGCCGGAGCGGCTCTAGAAAAGGCAAAAAGACAGGGAAAAAAAAAAAGTTAATGCCAACCCATTTTTCAGTCACGCATCCTAAAATAAACTTACGATGGTAGCTGGAAACTAGCTTACCATAATTATACATTTGCATTTTGCCTTACAAATTTATATTTTCATATAAATTAATTTCTTAATATTTCCCTTGTGGTGCAGCAGGTTAAGTATCTGTGGTCACTGCAGTGGTCTGGGTCACAGCTGTGCTGTGGGTTTGATCCCTGGCCTAGGAACTTACACATACCTCAGACATAGCCCCCCCCCAAAAAAATTATCTTCTTATCCTCACAAAAATACCTGTGAGGGTTGTAGCATTCTCATTTTATAGCTGATGAAACTGAGGACCAAGGAGGTTGAGATTTACCAAGATGATACATCAATTAAGTGGCAGAGCCAGAACTTGACTTCACATCTAATGGCTTCCCAGTGTTCTGTTTTCTCTGACATCTATCCTCCATTTCTCAAGTTGATTAGTTTAGAAAATGTGTTTATATACAAATGTATGTTGCTTTTACCCCAAGACAACAACAAAATACATATATATACACAGAGACCCCATTCTTGAAAGGCACATGCAGGCTTTCATGTGCACTGCATCCCAGGGCAAAGCAGAGATTCCATAGGAATCTGGGTGAGGCCTGCCTGTTGTTCTTAGAGGATCTCCTGGGAACACAGGGTGACTGTGGCTCATTGTGTGGGAAGGACTTTGGGGGCAGAGATCTCAGGAATAATCATCAGCCTGTGTTACTCTAGAGGTGGCCATTTTGGAAAAATCTGGCCCTACCCATGAGGGCTGAGAAGCTCCAGGCCAAACAGTAATCCAGGTGGGATCACAGTCTCGTCCATCAGCAAACAGGCTGCCTAAAGACCACCCCCAAACACATAACCACCTCTAATCTCAACCCAGAGACAAAGCCCCAACAACCAGAGGGGTAAGAATCAGCTCTGCCTACCAGTGGGCAGGCACCAGTCCCTTCCATCAGGAAGCCTACAGCAAGCCCCTGTAACACCTTCAGCCACAAGGGGGTGGACATCAGAAGCAAGACAGGCCACAACTCTATTGTCTGCAAAAAGGACACCACACCAAAAATCTATGCAAAATGAAAAGGCAGAGTATTATATATAACTCAGGGAAGGGAGCAAGAAAACAAAAACATCTAAGTGATCTGGACATTATCAACCTCCATGAAAAAGACTTTAGACTGATGATAATGAAGATGATTCAAGATATTAGAAATAAACTGGAGGCAAAGATTGATAAATTACAAGAAATATCGAGCAAAAAAATACAAGACTTAAGGATTAAGCAAGGAGAGATGCAAAATAGAATAACTGAAATAAATTCTTTAGAAACAACCAACAGCAGAATACAGGAGACGGAATAAGTGAGGTGGAGAACAGACTAGTGGAAATTATTGATGTGGGACAGAAAAGAGAAAAAAGATTGAAAAGAAATGAAAATAGTCTAAGAGAATTCTGGGACAACGTTAAACACACCAACATCTGTGTTATAGGGGTGCCAGAATGAAAAGAGAGAAAGAAAGGGCCAGAGAAAATATTTGAAGAGATAACAGCCAAAAACTTCCCTAACATGGGAAAGGAACCACTCCCTCAAATCCAGGAAGCACAATGAGTACCATATAAAATAAACCCAGGGAGGAACATCCCAAGACACATATTAATAAAATTGAGCAAAATTAAAGACAACGAGAAAATATTGAAAGCCCCTAGAAGAAAAGAAATTAACATCATAAAAGGCAACACCAATAACGTTATGGGCAGATTTTTCAGCACCAACTCTGCAGGCCAGAAGAGAGTGGCATGATATACTTATGAAAGGAAAAAATTCTCCAAACCAAGATTACTTTACCTAGCAAAGCTGTCATTCAGATTTGAAGGAGAAATCAAAAGCTTTAAAGACAAGAAAAAGCTAAGAGAATTCAGCACTACTAAACCAGCTTTACAACAAATACTAAAGGAACTTCTCTAGGTGGAAAAGGCCACAACCAGAAGCAAAAATATCACAAATGACAAGTTCACCAGTAAAGGCATACACACAGTAAAGGTAGGAAAACATCCACCCACAAATATGCTACCAAAATCAGAAATCCTGAGAAGGGGTACAAATGAAGGACCTTGGAGATGCACTTGCAATTAAGAGAAAAGAAACTTTAAAAAATCGTGTGTGTGTTTGTGTGTGTGTGTGTGTATTCCTGTATTAAAACTTCAGGGTAACTGCAAACCAAAAATCCACAATAGATACACACACAAATAAGAAAAAGCAACTCAAATGCAACACTAAAGATAGTCATCAAACCACCAAGAGAAGAAGGGAAGAAAAAAGAGCAACAAAAACAAATCCAGAACCGTTACTAATAAAATGGCAATAAGAACATACATATCAATAATTACCTTAAATGGATGAAATCCCCTCACCAAAAGACATAGGCTGGATTAATGGATAACAAAACAAGACCCATATATGTACTGTCTTCAAGAGACCCACTTCAGTTCTAGGGACACGTAAAAATTGAAAGTGAGAGAATGGAAGAAAATATTCCATGCAAACTGGAATCAAAAGAAAGCTGGAGTAGCAATACTCATTTAGGACAAAATAGACCTTAAAATAAAGAATAGTATAAGAGACAAAGGACATTACATAATGATCAAAGAATCAATCAAAGAGGAATATAGAACAATTGTAAATATATATGCACCCAATATAGGATAACCTCAATATATAAGGCAACTGCTCACAACCTTAAAAGGAGAAATTGACAATAACACAATAATAGCGGGGGCCTTTAACACCCCACTTACAGCAATGGACAGATCTTCCAGACAGAAAATCAACAAGGAAACACAGGACTTAAATGACACATTAGATCAGATGGATTTAATAGATTTTTATAGAACATTCCATCCAGAAGCATTCTTCCTGAATGCACACAGAACATTCTCTAGGATTTATCACATTCTGGGTTACAAATCAAGCCTTGGTAACATTAAGAAAATTGAAATCACATCAAGCATCTTTTCTAACCACAACACTATATGAATGGAAATCAACAATAAGGAAAAAAACTGCAAAAAACACAAGCCTGTGGAGACTAAACATGCTACTGAACAACCAATGGATCACTGAAGACATGAAAGAAGAAATTTTAAAATGCCTAGAAGCAAATGACAACAAAGAGACAACACTCCAAGAGCTATGGGATGCAGCAAAAGCAGTTCTAAGAGGAAATTAGAGCAATATAAGCCTACATCTATCATCAAGAAATATTTAATGACTGCATAGAATTGTGGAGAAGGCATTTGAGAGGGAGGTGTATGAGGGACTATTCTGGTTCGGAGGGGGCTTTCAGAACAGGTTACATGAACTAAAAGATATATCTGAGTGCTAACGTGTATATGCTGAATCCTAATATAGCATTAACAATATAACAAAATCTGAAATCTGGAATTTCTAGAAAAGCGGGACTTAGACTGGGCATTGAAGGAAAAGCAATACTAAGACAAATAAAGGGAAAAGACACAGAAAATAAAGATATAGAAATGTTGAGGGAAAATAGTAGATAAATATAAAGGAATAAGAAAATTTGATATTCTACTTCCTCACCTTGGGTATCTTTGAACCTAATTTTACATTGTCATAGAAATGCATATATTTAGAGTTAACTTTTTTTTTTTTTGGTTTTTTAGGGCCACCCCTGCAGCATATGGAAATTCCAGGGCTAGGGGTGGAAGTGGAACTGCAGCTGCTGGCCTACGTCACAGCCACAGGAATGAGGGATCCCAGCCATGTCTGCAACCTACACCACAGCTCATGGCAATGCTGGATCCTTAACCTACTGAGTGAGGCCAGGGATTGAACCCAAGTCCTCATGGATGCTAGTCGGGTTTGTTACTGCTGAGCCATAATGGAAACTCCTAGAGTTAACATCTTTATTTATTTCTGTCTTTTAAAAGATATATAACCTTATTACATGTCTTTGGTCAAAAACTTTTTCGAAGGATTTAAGAAGATTTTGTAAATTCAATACTTTAGAAATTATCATAACCAGTATTCCTTATGCATTATTTTGCGGGAGCCCCAATAACCCCATTTTCTCAGGGAATTGGGGGGGTTGTATTTTTTAATTAAAGTATAGCTGATTTACAATGTTCTGCCAATTTATGCTATACAGCAAAGTGACCCAGTCATACATATATACACATCATTTTTTAATATTATCTTCCATCATGGTCTATCCCAGGAGATTGGATCTATTTCCCTGTGCTATACAGTAGGACCTTATTGTCTATCCATTCTAAATGTAACAGTTTGCATCTGCTAACTTCAAATTCCCAGTCCATCCCACTCCCTCCCACCTCCCCCTTGGCAACCATAAGTCTGTTCTCTATGTCTGAGTCTGTTTCTGTTTTATAGATAGGTTCATTTGTGCCACATTTTGGATTCTACATATAAGTGATATCATATGGTATTTGTCTTTCTCTTTCTGACTTACTTAGAATGATAATCTCTAGTTGCATCCATGTTGTTGCAAATGGCATTATTTTCTTTCTTATGGCTGAGTAGTAAGGGGAAACTGGTTTTAATCTGGGATTTCTAAGGTTTTCATTCTTAACATCAAAAACCTTCTTTCTTCTTTTTTTCCAAACAAAATTTTACACACAGTCCCCCAAATTAGGGTTCTCTGCCTGCTCTGTCTTCCCTTAGCCCCTCCTGGGACCCCTACTGTCTGTGAAACCTAGGGCTCCTCAACAAAGTTTGAAAATTAATGGTCTGGGCAATTAATAAAGCACTGTCTAGCTCTCAAATCCTACAGTTCTCATTTACCTTGGGTCATTGATAAGTGCAACTAAACATTTTTCTTAGAAGTAACATTTAACATTCTATTTAGAAGTTTTAGACACCTGTGAGATCAGCAGGTAGGTACAATTCCCTAGTTTGTCTTCTTAAATGGCTATCATTTGCCAGATGTTTATTATATGATAAAAACTTTACATATATTTAATCTTCAGGGATGTCCTATGAGGCAGAGAGTACCCCCCAGTTTTAGATGTAAAGAAATCGAGGCTCAGAAAGTTTAAGTAACTTGTACAGCATCATACAACTAGCAAGTGGCAGAGCCAGAATAAGAAACTAAGTCTATCCTGATTCTAAAGGCAGTGTTTTATCTAACACTAGAGAACAATGGCTGAAATGTAGTGGGGAATTTAAGTACTTTCTAAATAATTCCTCATCTAATCCTTGTAACAACTCTCTAAAATAGACACAATTATTCTGTCCATACTACAGATGAGAAAACAGGAACAGAGAGGTTAAACAATTTACCTATGTTCTTATTCACTGTATTTCTTGCCACAATTGCAAACATTTTACAATTAGCCTAACATATATAGCTGGAAACTTCAATTAAATATATTATTTTCAACCCAATACATTCCAAAGTTAAAAATGATTATTGTTTTGGGCTAACTGTATTATCTTTCCCAGACTTAGAACGTCCAGAATTGAAAGACTTGGAAAGTTGCTTCAGTTCTATTTTCTGTTTGAAATAATTTAAATACTTTGTCAATTATTATCTTAAGGATCCAAGCAATGAATATATAAGTAATACTGTCTAATCTGGAGATGCTTTTTTTTTAAAACTTCAGTGACGAATTTTTAGATCTATTTTAGAGATAGCTATTCTTGAGTTACAATTTTTGTACTTAATTTTACTAAATTTTATAATTCTGGGAGTTCAATCCATGAGGATCCATGAGGATATGGGTTCAATCCCTGGCCTCACTCAGTCAGTTAAGGATCTGGCATTGCCATGAGCTATGATGTAGGTCACAGTCAGGGCTCGGATCTGGTGTTGCTGTGGCTGTGGCGCAGCCTGGCAGCTATAGCTCCGATTCAACTTCCATATGCTGTGGATGCTGCCCTAAAAAAAAAAAAGAAAGAAAGAAAGAAAGAAAAAAAAAAGAAAAGAAAATTCTGTTAAAAATTCTAAAAGAAAGCTTTCCACTTTAGGTTATGGCCATTGCTCCAACCCATTATATATGGCAACGAGAACGCTCTGTGCATCACAGTGGAGCTGTTAGAAACTACAACAGAGATGAAGTTCAATTGCCCCGGGGACCTAGTGCCACGCCAGTAGATTGTTCACTCTGTGGTAAAAAAGGAAGATATGTTAGACTGGGATTGTCTTCATCATCTTCATCCAGCGATACAGTAGAGGTGGTGGAGAAACAGTCTCAAGAATCACACAATTCATTCTCAATGGACATAATAGTTGATCCTTCTCAAGCTTATAGCTATCCTCAAGGTATGATTTAGCAATATGCCAGATTTATGCAAATTATTAGTCCAATTTATCTGTTGACCTGTATGTAGTCAGTCCTGATAGGCAGGGGTACATAATAATTTATATATTACAACCATATGGGTTATATTAGTATTGAAAGTATTCCCTTTTTCAGTTACTACTTTTTGCCTTGGTATCTATTTTGTGATAGCTTACCTGAACTAAGAAATTTGAATGTGACTTTTATTAAATTGAAACCTAATATACCGTGAATTTCAAGTATTTTAAGAACCCAAACTATTTTCTTTGAAATGTTTATTTTATTCAAAATAAGTTTTAAGAAAAAAATAAATTTACTTGTAATCTCACCATCCAGCTTTATCAGTGATTAACTATTGTTTTTTTTCTATCCACTTTTTTAAATTGGGATAAAATTCACATATAACTTTATATTAGCATAGGTTTGCAACATAATGACTTGGTATTTGTTGCAAAGGATTAACAAGTTAACATCCACCGGTACACATAGTTAAAGTATTTTCTTTCTAGAGATGAGAAATTTTAAGATACACTCTCTTCGCAACTGTCAAATATACAATATTGTTAACTACAGTCACCATGCTATACATTATATCCCCAGAACTCACTTATTACTGGAAGTTTGTACTGTCCACTATCTTCGCCAGTTCCCCGCCTCTCTCCAGCACCTCTGGCAGCCACCATTTTGTGGTATATCTATGAGTTTGGCTTTTTTTTTTTTTTTTTTTAATTTTTTGAGGAACCTCCATGCTGTTTTCCACAATGGCTGCATCCAGCACTGCACAGGGGTTCCCTTTTCTCCACGTCCTCACCAACACTTGCTATTTCTTGTTAACAGCCATTCTAACAAGTGTGAGATGATTATCTCCTTGTGGTTTTGATGTGCATTTCCCTGCTTATTATGCATTATTGCATTTCCCTCTTCACTGTGTTGAACACCTTTCACTTATCTGTTGGCCATTTGTATGTCTTCTTTGGAAAAATGTCTATTCATTTCCTCTGCCTAATTTTCAAATTGAAGTATAGTTGATTTACAATGTCGAGTTAATTTCTGTTGTATAGTAAAGTGATTCAGTTATACATATACTCTTTTCCATTATGATTTATCATAGGCTATTGACTGTAGTTCCCTATCATTCTATTTACAACAGTTTGAATCTACTAACTCAAGCTCCCACTCCATTTCCTCTGCCCCCCACCGCCTTTCCCCTTTGGCAACCACAAGTCTGTTCTCTATGTCTAAACTGTTTCTATTTCCATTGTCCATTTTTTAATTGGATTTTTTTTCAGTTGAGTTGTAGGAGTTCTTTGTATATTTCGGTTATTAAACTCTTGTCAGATACATGATTTGAAAATATTTTCTCCCATTCTATAGGTTGTCTTTTCATTTTGTTGATGGTTTCCTATAGTATACAGAAGCTTTTTAGTTTGATGTAGTCTCACTGTTTATTTTTGCTTTTGTTGTCTTTGCTTTTGATGTGAAATCCAGAAAACAATTGCCAAAGACCAATGTTAAGGATCTTATCTTCTGTTTCTCTAAGGGTTTTATGGTTTCAGGTGTTACATTCAAGTCTTTCATCCATTTTGTCTATTTTGTCTTTTCAGGGCCACACCCATGGCTTATGGGGGTTCCCAGGCTAGGAATCAAATTGGAGCTGTAGTTGCCAGCTTACACCACAGCCACAGCAACGTGAGATCTGAGCCAAGTCTGCTACCTACTACACTCAAGGCAACACCCAATCCTTAACCCACTGAGTGAGGCCAGGGATCAAACCTGTGTCCTCATGAAAGTTAGGCAGATTCATTTCCGCTGAGCCATTATGGGAACTCCTTTAATCCATTTTGAATTGATTTTTGTGTACGGTGTAAGATAGTGATCCAATTTCATTCTTTTAAGTGTGGCTGTCCAGTTTTTCCAACTCCATTTATTGAAGGGATGCTCTTTCTCCAACTATATATTTTTGGCTGCTTTATCATAAATTAACCATGTATGTGTGGGTTTATTTCTGGGCTGTCTATTCTGTTTTGTTTTTTCTTTGTTTTGTTTTTGTCTTTTTGCCTTTTCTTGAGCCGCTTCCTCAGCATATGGAGGGTCCCAGGCTAGGGGTCGAATCAGAGCCATAGCCGCTGGCCTATGCCAGAGCCACAGCAACGTGGGATCCGAGCTGTGTCTTCGACCCACACCACAGCTCACGGCAACACTGGATCCGTAACCCACTGAGCAAGGCCAGGGATCGAACCTGCAACCTCATGGTTCCTAGTCGGAGTCGTTAACCACTGAGCCACGACAGGAACTCCATAGGCTGTCTATTCTGTTCCACTGATTTTGAATTTTTTTATGCCAATACCATACTGTTTTGATGGTTAAAGATTTGTAATACTATATACTTTTCTATTTGTTTTCTCTTTTTAAAAAACAGAATCATACTATATCTCTGCTTGAGTTTTTTCACTTATCATAAAGTATTTCTGGAGTTCAACAGAATTTTTTCACTTATCTTAAAGCATTTCTGTGGCACAACAGGATTGGCAGCATCTCTGGAGGGCTGAGAGGCAGGTTCAATCCCTGGCCTAGCACAGTGGATTAAGGATCCAGTGTTGCTGCAACTGTAGCGTAGGACGCAACCGTGACTAGGAACTGATCCCTAGCCCCTGGCTCTGGAACTCTATATGCTGCAGGACAGCCAAAAAAAAAAAAAAAAAAAAAATATATATATATATATATATATATATATATATATATAGCATTTCTTTATATATATATTAAGCATTTCTTTATATATATATATATATATATATATATATATATATATTAAGCATTTCTTTATGTCATTATTTAGTCTTTGAAAACCTGATTTTTAGGAGTTCCCGTCATGGTGCAGTGGTTAACGAATCCGACTAGGAACCATGAGGTTGCGGGTTCGATCCCTGGTCTTGCTCAGTGGGTTAACGATCCGGCGTTGCCGTGAGCTGTGGTGTAGGTTGCAGACGTGGCTCGTATCCTGCATTGCTGTGGCTCTGGCGTAGGCTGGCAGCTACAGCTCCGATTCGACCCCTAGCCTGGGACCCTCCATATGCCGTGGGAGCGGCCCAAGAAATTGCAAAAAAAAAAAAAAAGAAAACCTGATTTTTTAGTTGTGACATGGTATAATACCATAATTTATTTGCATAAGTCTTTTTTGTTGGGATTTAAGTGGTTTCGAACAATGATATATTAATTTGAAAATAATCACATGAACTGGAAATACTTTGTCAACCACACCCTAATTTTCATTTAAATTATAATTTAAATATAAATTCCTCTGACATTTCTCAATTTGAAACAGAATCAGAATAACATTCTACCAGCAGTGATCCTTTTTACTTTTTTTTTTAATCTTTTTTTTTTCTATTTTATTTTATTTTATTTTGGCCTTTTTAGGGCCACACCTACAGCATATGGAAATTCCCAGGCTAGTAGCCTAATCAGAGCTGTACCACTGGCCACAGCCACAGTCACAACAACAGCAAGACGGGATCTGAGCTACATCTGCAACCTACGCCACAGCTCATGGAAATGCCGGCTCCTTAACCCACTGAGCGAGGCCAGGGATTGAATCTGAGTCCTCATGGATACTAGTCAGATTCGTTTCTGCTGAGCCACATGAGAACTCTCCTTTTTACTTCTTATAAAGCCTTTCCCCAGGTTTTCAACCATCTGAAGGTAGGACTGGCAGATGTCTTATGGTTCTCACTAATTCTGTAATAACACCCACATTATTTCAAAATTTTATGTATTTATTTTTACCTCCTCCTTATGAGATTGGCAGTGGTTACTAAAGTTTTACTAAAAGAGAAACTAGATTCTTAAGACTGTTTAACATAGGGGTCACGCCTCACATTGTTCCATTCCGTGGCCATAGTAACCACTAAACAAATTTAACTGACAGTATAGTCTCTTGTAACACCCCCAAGCATTATTTTTATTTGTTCATTCATATTTGAAGGTTTACTAGATGTTTAAAATGTCCCATGCAATATGTTAAGCATTTTATATTCATAACATCACTTAATATTCACAGCCAACTCTAAGGTAGATACTATTATCTCCACTTTGCAGATAAGGAAATAGAGGCTTAGAAAGGTTAAATGAGGAGTTCCTGTCGTGGCGCAGTGGTTAACGAATCCGACTAGGAACCATGAGGTGGCGGGTTCGGTCCCTGCCCTTGCTCAGTGGGTTAACGATCCGGCGTTGCCGTGAGCTGTGGTGTAGGTCGCAGACGTGGCTCGGATCCCGCGTTGCTGTGGCTCTGGTGTAGGCCGGTGGCTACAGCTCCGATTCAACCCCTAGCCTGGGAACCTCCATATGCCGTGGGAGCGGCCCAAGAAATAGCAACAACAACAAAAGACAAAAAAAAAAAGAAAGGTTAAATGATTTATCCAAGGTGATAGAGTGACATTTGAACCCAGGTCTATCTCTACTACAGCCTGAATTCCTAACTAATAGGCTCTATTGCTTCCTTTGATGAAATCCTGCTTTCGGTAGTGAAAATAAGCTGCCACAGAAGTCTTCCAGCAGTCTCCTAAGGACTAAGGAATTGGTGAAAGCATTAAGAATGAAGTCCCTGATGAAAGGCTGTATGGAGTGATCTGGATTCCAACCATAATCTGAACAAATATTTACAGAAAGCAGAACAGAAGCACTTATATTTTATTCAAACTAGCCCCTGTAGATATCAAGAGTAGTCACACTCTATGTTTAGGCTTTGATATTTCAGTGGGAAATCAGAAGTTCCCTGGTAGTCTTGTGGTTAAGGACACAGCATTGACACTGCTGTGGCTCTGGTTTGATACCTGGTCCAGGAACTTTCACATGCTGTGGGCACAGCCAAAGGACCTGGAGAGTAAGGGGCTCTGCCAGTCACATCAGAAAACAAGCAGATCTTTGAGGGATTTGAGATGAAAATCGGGCCACCTGATTTATGGGAGCTGTAAATGGAACTGTACTTTCATCCTGTCCCTGGATGAGAGCCCTGACACCCTGGTTTAGGATACATAGGTCCTATAGAGGAAGAAACAAGTATTACTCATTTCTGTTTTGTTCTGAGTATTAACTCAAGGTTAAATGTAAAACCTATTGTTTCAGGATGACAAAGCATAGTCAATACAAAGAAAAATTACTGATCATACATATGCTGGACCAGTAAACGTTTACATTCATTTTCCCTCAATAGGCTTAACAAGGGAGTGGGCTTAATTGGGGGATAGATGGCCAGTGTAAGGGTAACACGATACTATCAGGAACAATGATCAGTCTCTTACTGCCTCAGTAGCTTCTAATTCCCAGTAGTGGCCTCTGCCAGCAAAATTTTCTTTGTTCAGTCCATACCAGGTGGTTGAAGTCACCTAAGGTCTGTGGTTTCAGACAACTCAATTCACCATTCTCCAAGACAGACGCGAAGAGTTGACGCTCTCTTCCAGGCTTTTATGTTAAAATGCTCGCAATAGATGGTTATCAATGCTTGCATCCTTCTTTCACACACAAGCAACTTCTTGCTTTTAAAGTTAAAAAATGTTTTTCTACCTTAAAATTTTTTTCTCAAAACAATGTGTTCAACAAACAAGTTTTACATAATCATGTCTATGACATTTATTAAGGACAAAATAGTTAATTTTTGATAAGGGGGATAGATGGGGGCATTCTTTATAAATCTACATGCATCACAATCACCAATCGTGTGCTAGGTACCTTTTAAGGTAGTCTCGTTTAACACCTAGCCTCCCCAAGAAATCCTGAAGTGGCACTATGACATTCATTTTACTGATGAAGAAACAAACTCAGAAAAGTCACAGTTGCAGAGTAAAACAGCAGCAATAAAAACAGCAAGATGGGAATCCAGTATTATCTGAATAGACCGCACATTTTTTTTGTTTGTTTTTTGCCTTTTAGGGCTGCACCCATGGTATATGGAGGTTCTCAGGCTAGGGGTCTAATCGGAGTTACAGCTGCCGGCCTAGCCAAAGCCACAGCAACGCCAGATCCCAGCAGCGTCTGTGACCTACACCACAGCTCACAGCAACGCCGGATCCTTAACCACTGAGCAAGGCCAGGGATGGAACCCGCAACCTCATGGTTCTTGGTCGGATTTGTTCCCTCTGTGCCATCATGGGAACTCCAGACTGCACACTTTTATACTAACTAAATGACATTGTTTCTCTTTACCTTATGTTGTCATAAGCCTTATGACACATAGGCTAGTCCATCTGAAACACGGGTATGTATTATTATGTATTATCTGAGGAGGACTCAGATTTTAGAGTGAGGCCAAGGGAAAAAAGCAACATATCAAACCTTAGTCTTGGGTCATGTAGTCAGGCATGAGACATTCCAACTGTTATATAATCTAAAATCAAATAATTTTTCCTTAAAAAGAAATCCTCTCTGAACTTTACTTTTGTTATTATCACTGTTTCAGTCATCCCAGTTTAAAATCCTTAATGAAGATATAATCAGGGCTTATCAATTAATGATGTGATAAGGGCAGTGCTAATGATATGATCAATGCAAAAGATTACAGAATTAATTCTGTAGGGTGAGAGACATGGTAAAGGCTTCTCTAAGGAAGTAAGTTATGAGCTGGGCATTGACTGAATCCTGTTTTGCCCAGAGAAACAAGGGAAAGGGCTTCTGAACAGTGGATGAAAGTTTGAATATATATAGCTTCACTCCCTCTCCATCCAATCAACCATCAGCTTGTCTGGTCCTTCCTTCACAATATTTTTTCACATCTGCCCCCTTTCCACACCTCCTTGTTGTATATTACTACCAATCACTTCATAGCTGTATACTATGTATTACTATGAAGTTTCTGATCTAATAGTTTTTCCCTTCCTTTAAATACTCAGATACCACTAACAGACTAACTTTTAAAAAATACCTCCTTTTACATGATCATGGAAACTTTCAGAAGTTCCCTACTGACTCTGACATATAAAGTTCAAACTCAAGGTCTTCCAAAAATCCACAAGTTATGTACTAAAATTTCCCCCTAGAACAACCAAGTCAACAGATGAAACAACATCTGATCCAGTGTAGACTCTGAGCCATTGTAAATTTTACTGACCATTTATTGAGTGAAAAAGTCAGGCTCTCTGGGAGTTCCCGTGGTGGCACAATGGTAACGAACCTGACTAGCATCCATGAGGTTGTAGGTTTGATCCCTGGCTTTGATCAGTGGGTTAAGGATTCTGCATTGCTGTGGGCTGTGGTATAGGTTGCAGATGCGGCTCAGATCCCATGTTGCTGTGACTGTGGCATAGGCAGGCAGCAACAGCTCTGATTTAACCCCTAGCCTGGGAACTTCCATGTGCCGAGGGTGTGGTGTGGCCCTAAAAGACAAAAAAAAAAAAAAAAAAAAAAAGTCAGTGCCTCTGGAAGTTACTGGGAAGACAGCTTTGACTCAATCACAGATCTCTTGGAGTTTATATTATGGTAAATGAGAGCCAGACATGAACATAGAAAGTTAACTTTAGAAGAAGGCATCTGTCCCACAAGCCAGATTGTAAACATGCTTAGTATTCAGTGGAGAGATGGATAAAGGGCTTAACCTGGACTTTGATAACTATATAAATAAATGTTTATTTGCCTATGTAGTTTGGTTTTCAACTCAATATTAGAAATGGACACTGTTAGGTTTTATTCAATGCAACATCTACAAAGCACAGTGTACTGAACACAAACTTTTCTATATGAAATAGGAGAAGGCACAACCTTTCTTTGCTCTGCAGCCAACCCCTTTTCCAGGGCCTGCATTCAAAAAAGATAAATGAAGGGCAGGATTTCACTAGCAGTTAAATAGAAGAACGGGGAGTATTCATGATGGAATTTTAAAATGTGAGAGCTTCTATATGTCTAGAAATGTCATGAAAATTCTAAAGCCATTATTGTTGTATGAGTGTTCAGATATTTTATAGGAATGGTACCAGAAGACTACCCTACTTATGATTCAATCAGTTTTAGTTTTATATTTGTGTGGTTATTTAATGTCTAGCTATGCTATAAGCTGTAAAAAGGCAGAGATTTTAGATGAAATTTTTCCACATAGTGAAAAATATGTACAGTGTTACTTAGAATACATGTATTATTTTAAATACTCCTAGTCTAAGGGGTAAGTAGCATTTACCCTCCCAGGTACTACTACTTCAAAACTGTAAAACATCTATATTTAAATAATAACTATAAGCTTTTGTTAATCTGTAAAACATGGATAACCTTAAGGATGAGCTATACATATTAAATGAAAAGACATTATAAACTTCTTAAAACAATGTAAGGTAAATGTTAAATAACTGGTGCCTATGAATACTCATAAGCCCTAGTCCTACTTAATTCATATTTATAAAGTGTATCTTTCCAAACATTCGACTTCTATAACAATAGAATAATTCTGATATTCTTTCAAATTGGTTAAAATGAGGCTGAAAAGAATAAAAGAGATTCAAGAATTGTTACTTTTTTGTTATAATTTTTAAGATAGTTATATCATTCTTATCAATTTTCTCCGTTATTTACTATAACCCAGATTTGTTATTTTTTAAGATACATACAAACCATTAAAATATGTATTTAAAATACACAGGTACATAAAATTTATCTTAAAGTGCATATTTTATTTTGGTAGCCAATGACCATCAATCAAACAAAGAAAAGAAAACTAATTTCATGAAGAAAGACAAATCTATGGAGTGGTTTACAGGAAGTGAAGAATGAAATGGCTCAACTAAACCAACTTGGAATCATTAACTACAAAATGTCTAACTGCAAGACAAGTGTCAAAATGGGACATTTAAGGAGTTTTGAAATGTTACACATCTTTCTCGAGCTTTTGTTACTTTTTCAAGATTACATGTAAAAGTTACACAAATCATAGTAATAGCTAAAAATACCAACCTACAAAAGTAGTGATTTGCAATATAAAGTTTTATTTTGATATATTTCTGTCTTCAAATCAGTTGTCATCTGAGGTACTCAGTTAAGTTGTGGTTTGCACTTCCTCAACTTGACAAGAAAGGCTAGTTTAAGGAGAGAAAAAAGTAAGGTCGTTACAATAATGGGAGAAAACACCATATAATATAGCCTGAAAAACATTACTCACCCGTATGACCAGTTTGCCAGTGTATAGGTCTAGCAATATAGGGAAATGATCCATAGGGAAAATCACAAGGTGATTCTTCTGTTATAGAACAAAATATGTGTTGTAAGCTACATAAAATATTTTATAGTTTGTTCACAACACTGTTAAAAAAAATTACTGTGAGAAGTTTTTTTCTTTCAGACTTTTTTAAGTACTTATTTTGGAGCTACTCTGAAAGTTATCTTACAGAAACTTGAATAAGGATTACATGATAAACTTATGTATGCTTTTATGGTCAAATGGATAAACCCATATCATAAGTCAATGAATGTCTGAATGCCTAAATAATGTGTACATACAACAAGGACCTAAACTTAGTTCTTTGAAAAGTTCTCCCAGCATCTTAGAAGCTACTTTTTGGAATATTAACTATTTACATGTCACATCCTATTAAAATTCTTTCCATTCAGTGATAATCACTGATCTAAATTTAAAACATTCTTTAGGAGTTCCTGTCATGGGGCAGTGGTTAACGAATCCACTAGGAACCATGAGGTTGTGGGTTCAACCCCTGGCCTTGTTCAGTGGGTTAAAGATCCGGCATTGCCGTGAGCTGAGGTTGCAGACGCAGCTCAGATCCCAAGTTGCTGTGGCTGTGGCGTAGCCAGGTGGCTATAGCTCCGATCTGACCCCTAGCCTGGGAACCTCCATAATGCCGCGGGAGCAGCTCAAGAAAAGGTAAAAAGACAAAAAAAAAATTCTTTAGTATATTTAAAGTATTTCATAAGCCAACCCCCTTGTCACAGTAAAATATGTATATTATAAAAAGTTTAATTCTTCAAAGCTATCAGTTTTACATAAAAGGCAGGAAAAGTCATTATTCTGCCTCCTAGAGATTTTAACAGAATAAATAACCACATTTCAATTTCCATAGGAAAAAATAATAAATCCCTGAGAAATATTTTTATAACATATTGTCAATATACTCAGGAATGTATCCTCCATTCACTATTGCAAACACAAGCATAAAATAAAACTGAAGCTCACCGTGGTCATCCTCTTGAAACATCTCACCTTCAATTCTAATTTTCTTTTGAGAATGTAATTGTAAATCTGTGTTGATTTTAGGTTCCACTTTTTGAGCTAAAAGTCCATTTTTCTGTTTTGCAAGGCAAACCAACCAATCTCTGACAATAACTTCGCTTATCTTTTCACATGAAAGGGCAAGTTCACATACACGAATTCCATCTAAAAGTTCAATAACCTGTGTGATGCTTTCAGAAAAGTGAAAAATGTACTTTAAATGTCTACTAAAACAATAACTTTATATTTTAAGTTCACTATACCTCTTATCTCAATTTAAATGCTATACTGAAATCAAGAGGGCAAAAAAAGTAAAAACGCAAGTTAGGGCACATAAGAATCAATTTCACAGAATACTAAATAAAAAAAAAATACAGAGACTATAACTTAACATCAGTGTTCACATTACACTGTTAAAAACTTTTCTCCTGAGTTTCCCGTTGTGGCTCAGTGGTTAACAAATCCGACTAGGAACCATGAGGTTGCAGGTTCGATCCCTGGCCTTGCTCGGTGGTTTAAGGATCTGGCGTTGCCGTGAGCTGTGTTGTAGGTTGCAGACGCAGCTCGGATCCCACGTTGCTGTGGCTCTGGCGTAGGCCGGCGGCTATACCTCCAATTAGACCCCTAGCCTGGGAACCTCCATATGCCACGGGAGTGGCCCTCAAAAAGGCAAAAAGACAAAAAAAACCCACTTTTCTTCTAGGAGTTTCTGTTGTGGCGCAGTGGTTAACAAATCCGACTAGGAATCATGAGGTTTTGGGTTCCATCCCTGGCCTCCCTCAGTGGGTTAAGGTTCCGGCGTTGCCGTGAGCTGTGGTGTAGGTTGCAGACTCGGCTTGGATCTGGCATTGCTGTGGCTGTGGCCTAGGCCGGCAGCAACAGCTCCGATTGGACCCCTAGCCTGGGAACCTCCATGTGCTGCGGGTGCGGCCCTATAAAGACAAAAGATTAAAAAAAAAAAAAAAAAAACTTTTCTTCTAAATTGTCAGAAGAGGAGTTCCCATCATGGCACAGCAGAAACAAATCTGACTAGGAACCATGAGGTTGTGCGTTTGATCCCTGGCCTCACTCAGCGGGTTAAGGATCGGGCATTGCCATGAGCTGTGCTGTAGGTCGCAGACAAGGCTCAAATCTCGCTTTGCTGTGGCTGTGGCACAGGCCGGCAACTATAGCTCAATTCGACCCCTAGCCTGGGACCCTCCACATGCCACTAGTGCGGCCCTAAAAAGCAAAAAATAAATAAGTTGTCAGAAGAAATATCTATCTTATATTACCATTTATGTAAAGTATGATTTAAACAGTAATACAACTGAATTTGGGACATGTGCTGTTTCATAACATTTTTTTTCCACAAGATAACATATACACCTAACTCAGTTACAAAATGAACATTTTAGCCTAGTACTTAAAAGTCTATTTAAAGTAACATTACAAAGAAGAACATCCATGTAACTCACTTTGCTAGATAGACAGCACATATACCACCCTGTTTAAGATTTGGGTATAAAACGGGCAAAGCAACTTGAGGATTCAGCATATCCAAAGCTACCTGCAGTAGGGAAAAGAGAATCAGACTGAGTTTTGTTTAAATCATGTGTTTTTTCTTATTGTGCTGAAATGACACACTTTGGGAAAACAATTACTCAAAGTATTTCATTTTTAAAAATACAGTACTAATGATTGACATTTTACTCCCTTCAAAAAGGCATATTTATTATTATACAATTTGTCATAGTACTTGACTACATAAAAATCATAATGGCATGTCTTACAATTAGCAATATTGATAATATAGCAATCTTTAGCTGTATTTTATACACACATATATATATACATACACATATACACACACAGGGGTGACCCCTGAACAACTGCACGGCCCACTTACAGACGGATTTTTTCAAATAGTAAACACTATAGTACTACACAATCTGTGGGTGGCTGAGTCCAAAGAACTGCGCATACACTGGAAACATGGATAGGGCTATACTCAGGTCTTTGACTGCATGTAAGGTTGATGCCCCTAAACCCCATATTATTCAAAGGTCAACTGTATATACAAAGTTTCAACACTTTAGATTAGTTTTTGGCAACAGAAATTCACATTAGCTCAAATATATATTTTTATGTTCAAAAGACAAATTCTGAATATTAATTTCAGAGATTCTAAAATGCAGGAATCATGTTCCTTATTTTCACTCACCTGCAGAATACAGGGCTGTACTCACAAAAGATGTCAAACGAATATAATGAGTAAGCGAAATTTAAAAAAAAAAAAAAAAGTCACTGAAAACAAATGGTCAAAATAGAAAACAAAGATACTTACTGGTAGACAACTCCAGAAATCTAATCCAGTTGGCACATCATTATATTTACTAAATTAGATATTATTCTGTTTACATTTAAAAAAAACAGTAATAAGGGGTTATCATTCATTATTAATTCATCAAATATTTATTGAGCACCCTCCATGTGCCAAGTATTTTGCTAAGTGGTAAAAATGTAATGGGAGCTTACAGTTTGTTCCATAGGAACTTATAGCCTAACTAAGGGATAGATATTAAACAAAAAATCTACTATGTGATTCAGAGGGTAATGAGTGACCTGAAGAACTGCAAGATGATAGAGGAGAATATGAAGGACAGAGTGACAGAGCAGGGAAAGAAGGGCTATATTATACACAGGCTGGTCAGTGAAGAGACCTGAGGAAAATGATTGTGCTTACCCTGTGGGAATGTAGGGGGGGAAGTGTGCTCCAGATGGAGAGAACAGCAAATACAAATGCTCTGAGGCTGTAGGATACTTGGTGGGTCTGAGAAGGCAAGGCCACTGTCGCTGCAGTGTAGACAAAAGGGGGAGAATGGTGAGAGATGAGTTCTTAGATGGTGGGGATGTGGGTGGAATGGGGGAGGGACAGATTAAGTAGAATCTTACAGGCTCCAGCTTTACACAAGAAGAGAAAAGCTACTGGAGAGTTTTAGACGTGATCTGACTTTTCAAAATGGCAAATTTTATGTTAGTTTATTACACACAAGAAAGTTTAAAATTCATTACCCTCTGAATTTCCATGCACCCCCCCCAAAGGCTTTTCTATTTATAGATGTAAAATTTAAGGCCCAGGAACTTCCGTGTGCTGCAGATGCAGCCAAAACACTCATCAGTAGTTCCCCATTATCTACAAGATAATGTCCATGATGCCCCAGCTTGACATGCATACAAGAGTTCATTATCTAGTTCCTCAGGACTTACAGCTTCTTCTCTGCATTAGACCCAATTCTACAGTCATGATGTTTCATGCTTTTGCGTCTTTCTGGTAAACGTTTGTATGTTCATCTTTTAAATTGAAAGCTCCTTTAAACATAGAATTCATTTTTGTCTTAGCATAGTACATGGCACACGGCGGGTCTCTAATAAATGTTTGTTGAATCAGGAAAGTGGTTCGGGGAGTTCCTGTTGTGGCTAAGTGGTAATGAACATGACTAGTGTCCATGAGGACGCAGGTTTGATCCCTGGCCCCGTGGGTTAAGGGATCTGGCCTTGCCGTGATTGCATTGCTGGGTCTGTGGTGCAGGCCAGCAGCTGTAGCTCCAATTCAACACCTAGTCTGGGAACTTCCATATGCAGCCCTAAAAAGAAAAGAAAAAGTATATATATGTATAACTAGGTCACTTTGCTGGACAGAAATTAGCATAACACTGAAAATCAACTATACTTTATAAATAAATAAGGAAAATTCTTCCTGATCTAGTTTAACTTAATTCTATAAGTAATTTATTTATGAACACCAACTATAATTCTTTGCCCCAATAGTATGTGATTTCCCAGCAGCTGAGAGTTCTTCTCCTTCCATATTCTCTCATATTGAGTATTTATCTGGCACTATGATTCAAGAGAGATTCAACTGAATAAATCTACTAAGGCATATTCTTCCCTGTAGATCAGGGATGGATGGCTCAGCGTGTTTCTACCAAGTTATAACAATATTGTTATGCAAAAATTCTCAACAAAATCTTAGCCAACCGAATCCAACAACATATCAAAAAAATTATACACAATGACCAGGTTGGGTTCATCCCAGGTTCACAAGGATGGTTCAACATACGCAAATCAATCAGCATCATACACCACATTAACAAAAAAAAGTCAAAAATCATATGATCATCTCAATAGACGCAGAAAAAGCATTTGACAAAGTCCAACATCCATTCATGATCAAGACCCTCGCCAAAGTGGGTATAGAGGGAACATCCCTGAACATAATCAAAGCCATTTATGACAAACCCACAGCAAATATAATACTCAATGGGGAAAAACTGAAAGCCTTCTTACTCAAATCTGGAACAAGACAGGGATGCCGACTCTCACCACTGCTCTTCAACATAGTTTTGGAAGTCCTAGCCACAGCAATTAGACAAACAAAAGAAATAAAAGGCATCCATATAAGAGAAGAGATAAAACTGTCACTGTATGCAGATGACATGATACTATACATAGAAAACCCTAAGGACTCAACCCCAAAACTCCTTGAACTGATGAATAAATTCAGCAAAGGAGCAGGATATAAGATGAACATTCAGAAGTCAGTTGCATTTCTGTATACCAGCAAGGAAATATTAGAAAAGGAATACAAAAATATAATACCTTTTAAAATTGCACCTCACAAAATCAAATACCTCGGAATACACCTGACCAAGGAGGTAAAGGACCTATCTGCCGAGAACTATAAAACTTTAATCAAAGAAATCAAAGAAGATGTAAAGAAATGGAAAGATATTCCATGTTCCTGGATTGGGAAAATCAATATTGTAAAAATGGCCATACTACCCAAAGCAATCTACACATTCAATGCAATCCCTATCAAATTACCCATGACATTTTTCACAGAACTAGAACAAACAATCCAAACATTTATATGGAACAACAAAAGACCCAGAATCGCCAAAGCAATCCTGAGAAACAAAAACCAAGCAGGAGGCATAACTCTCCCAGACTGCAAGAAATACTACAAAGCCACAGTCATCAAAACAGTGTGGTACTGGTATCAAAACAGACAGACAGACCAATGGTACAGAATAGAGAACCCGGAAATAAACCCTGACACCTATGGTCAATTCATCTTTGACAAGGGAGGCAAGAACATCAAATGGGAAAAAGAAAGTCTATTCAGCAAGCAGTGCTGGGAAACCTGGACAGCTGCATGCAAAGCAATGAAACTAGAACACACCCTCACACCATGCACAAAAATAAACTCAAAATGGCTGAAAGACTTAAATATACAACAGGACAGGACACCATCAAACTCCTAGAAGAAAACATAGGCAAAACACTCTCTGACATCAACATCATGAATATTTTCTCAGGTCAGTCTCCCAAAGCAATAGAAATTAGAGCAAAAATAAACCCATGGGACCTCATCAAACTGAAAAGCTTTTACACAGCAAAGAAAACCAAAAAGAAAACAAAAAGACAACTTACAGAATGGGAGAAAATAGTTTCAAATGATGCAACCGACAAGGGCTTCATCTCTAGAATATATAAACAACTTATACAACCCAACAGCAAAAAAGCCAATCAATCAATGGAAAAATGGGCAAAAGACCTGAATAGACATTTCTCCAAAGAAGATATACAGATGGCCAACAAACACATGAAAAAATGCTCAACATCGCTGATTATAAGAGAAATGCAAATCAAAACTACCATGAGATATCACCTCACACCAGTCAGAATGGCCATCATTAAGAAGTCCACAAATAACAAGTGCTGGAGGGGCTGTGGAGAAAAGGGAACCCTCCTACACTGTTGGTGGGAATGTAAACTGGTACAGCCACTATGGAGAACAGTTTGGAGATACCTTAGAAATCTATACATAGAACTTCCACATGACCCCGCAATCCCACTCTTGGGCATCTATCCAGACAAAACTCTACTTAAAAGAGACACGTGCACCCGCATGTTCATTGCAGCACTATTCACAATAGCCAGGACATGGACACAACCCAAATGTCCATTGACAGAGGATTGGATTCGGAAAATGTGGTATATATACACAATGGAATACTACTCAGCCATAAAAAAGAATGACATAATGCCATTTGCAGCAGCAAGGATGGAGCTAGAGAATCTCATACTGAGTGAAATGAGCCAGAAAGACAAAGACAAATACCATATGATATCACTTATAACTGGAATCTAATATCCAGCACAAATGAACATCTCCTTAGAAAAGAAAATCATGGACTTGGAGAAGAGACTTGTGGCTGCCTGATGGGAGGGGGAGGGAGTGGAAGGGATCGGGAGCTTGGGCTTATCAGACACAACTTAGAATAGATTTACAAGGAGATCCTGCTGAATAGCATTGAGAACTTTGTCTAGATACTCATGTTGCAACAGAAGAAAGGGTGGGGGAAAAATGTAATTGTAATGTATACATGTAAGGATAACTTGACCCCCTTGCTGTACAGTGGGAAAATAAAAAATAAATAAATAAATAAATAATAAATGATTGTCCTTTGAGGGAAAAAAAAAAAAAAACAATATTGTTAAAATCCTTGGTGGTGTTTCATACTCATCAAGCAAAATTCTGATGACCAATGAACCTCCCAGCGACCTGTGACATTCCTATGGATGGCCTACACAGAGCAAGTCCTCTTTCTGCCTTCACTGAGCTATAATACTCAAGCCAAACAGGGTGAGGAAAAACCAAAAAAAACTGTGGTCCTTGTGTCTAGGAAGCTGTGCCACTGTAACTGCTGGTTTCAGTTATATTAGAGACAGGACCCAGTTCTGATGAAAATCACTTCCTTGAACTTTACTTCATTTCTCACCTAGTTTCCCTTACCTTCCTAAAACAACCTAACCCTCCAACAGCCAATTAAGAAGAGCGAAAAAGACTCCTTACCCAGACCTCAGTCCATAGCGTCAAGCTATGAACTGATAAATTGCATGATCAAGGAAATGGAAACTCTGAAGTCAACTAATGTCTGTGTCCCACATCTCCGCCATCACTAGTCACAGCTTAAAGTGGCATCCCTGGGTCATCTATCCTGTATCTTCAAAC
This sequence comes from Phacochoerus africanus, assembly GCF_016906955.1. NCBI lineage: Eukaryota > Metazoa > Chordata > Mammalia > Artiodactyla > Suidae > Phacochoerus > Phacochoerus africanus. Next base: position 114,892,317 of record NC_062548.1, on the reverse strand, counting down.
TACTCTTCTTCTCCTCCCCTAACTCAACTTCTCACTGTTCCACTTCCTTACAAATCCCTCCACTCTCTGGAGCTTTGTTCACAATAAATATGCCTCTATCCTCAACATCTTTTTTTTTTGTCTGGCTGCACCTGCAATATATGGGAGTTCCTGGGCCAGGGACTGAATCTGAGATGCAGCTGCAAACTATGCCCTAGCTAAGGCAATGACGAATCCTTAACCAACTGTGCCACCGCGGGAATCTTCTGGGGATCAAACCCACACCTCAGCACTGACCTGAGCTGCCACAGAGACAGCACCAGATCCTTAACCCGCTGCGCCACAGGGAATCTCCTATCCTCAACATTTTTAATTAACACTCTTCTACCAACTATCTAAAGATGCCTCTCGTCTCTCCCTCAAAAATGGAGCCTGTGGGAGTTCCCTTCATGGCTCAGTGGTTAACGAACCCGACTAGGATCCATGGGGAGGCGGGTTCCATCCCCGGCCTCACTCAGTGGGTTAAGGATTGGCGTTGCCGTGAGCTGTGGTGTAGGTTGCAGATGCAGCTTGGATCCCGAATTGCTGTGGCTGTGGTGTAGACTGGCAGCTACAGCTCTGATGTGGGAGTACCCCTAGCTTGGGAACTTCCATATGCTGCAGGTGCAAAATGGAGGCTATTTATTCCCCCAAATCTCACCACATGCAGTCAGGTGCTGTGCTCAGTATGTTCCCACTGCTGCTTCCAAATTATTATTCCTTTATCCTAGAAATGTTGAAGTCCGTGATGCTTAACTAGTCCTCCTAGTATTTCATCATTACCCCACATTTATTAACAGCTTTGGACCTAATTCAGTATATATCTCTGCTCTAAATCCCACCATATTAAAGGAAAACATTCCTCCCACTCCTAGAAATCGAGCAAATAATGAAGAAAGGCCCTTTTCCATACAATAGAAGTATGGTCCTTGTTTTCTTTGCACTCAGTATTAGGTAATATCATAGGACCCACTTTAGAATACTTACCGCATCAAATGTTAAAGACTGTATATCTTCAGTTGCTCCTGAAATATCCTTATGAATAAAATCCACGTTGTCTGGCCACTCTTCTACATGACTCATTTTCCATGAATCACGCCAGTGTTTGTAATTCTTCTTAGCCAGTTCATGGTGGTCTTTTCGTATTTCAAAACTTATGACTCGTCCTTGCAATCCAACTTAATTTGTTAACGAGTTATGATGATATATGTTATTAATCCATTTATAAAGAATGTCAAAATTTTACTTTGCAACAATATTACACAGATGTGAAAAAAATAATTCAAATTGTTCCAGGTTACAAAAGTCTCTATCCTATCCCAGATCCCCAATCAATCTTCCTCTTCAGAGGCAACCAGATCACCAGTTCTCTACCCTTCCCCAGATGGTGCCTATACAAGTGTGCAAATATCTCTTTCTTGTTGCCCTTAACCTATGTTGTGACCTATTTATTATATACTGTCCTGTACCTTCCTTCTTATTTACTGACGCCATTTCAGTGATTAATGATCAACTGCATTTTTTCCCCCTTTTGTGGCCACCTCACAGCCTATGGAATTCCCAGGCCAGGGATGAGATCCGAGCTGCAGTTGCCACCTAAGCCGCAACTGCGGCAATGCTGGATCCTTAACCCACTGTGCCAGGCTGGGGAATGAACCCGAATCCCAGCGGTCCCAAGATGCATCTGATCCTGTTGCGCCACAGCGGGAACTCCTGATCAACTCCATTTTTCAAACAGCTATTATGTTCTATTGTATGGCTATGCCGTGGTTTATTTAACCAGTTCCCTACTGATGAACATTTAGCTTGTTTCTAGTCTTGGGCTATTACAAACAATATTCCAATGAAAATTATTTTGCCTAAGTCTTTATATACATGAGTCAGTATATCTATAGGAAAAAGTTCTAAAAATGAATTACTGGCTCAAGGGTATGTGGATTTTTTATTCCTCAAAATTATTGCCAAATTGTCCTCAAGAAAAAAAACGATACCACATGATATCACTTATATGTGGCTCTAAAATATGACACAAAGAAACTTATTTACAAAACAGAAAACATAGAAAACATAGAAAACAAACTTATGGTTACCAAAGGAGGAGGGGAGGGATAAACTAAGAGTTTAGGGTTAGCAAACACAACTTAATATATATAAAATAGATAAATAACGAGGTTCTACTGGATAGCACAGGGAACTGTATTCAATATCTTGTAATAAGCCATAACTGAAAAGAATATGATAAAAAAACATAACAGAAGGAGCAACAGAAAGCAAAGAATAAATGACAAAATGGAAAGAAAAATAGTTGCCTACATTTGATTTCAAGGAGAATGCTCTCTATCACAAAGTTAAGGGAATATTTCTAAAATATACATCTCTATTTAGCTTTGTTACTATGAACAGATTGAATGTTTTGTCATCTAAATTCAGCTCCTTTATCCCAATCTCTTACCTGCTTTGGATAGAAATAAACTCATTCCACCAGAGCCCGAGCCAGCTTCCAAAACAGTATCACCTGGGTGGATATTCATCATCAACAGTATCATATTCATATCCTACAATCAAAAAAAACAGCATGGGTGACTCTGTGACCAATAAATATGTACTAAGCACCTACTCCTATAAACACTCTATTGGACTTGAGAAAAAGAAGAAGAAAGAAAAGGATTAAACTCTGTCCCTGCTTACCAAGAGTTTATGTTTTACTGGATGAAATAAGAGATTTAATAATCAATTAGCAGGAGATCCCACTGTGATGCAGTTAGTTAAGAATACTATTGCAGGAGTGTCCGTCATGGCTCAGTGGTTAACAAACCCAACTAGCATCACAAGGATGCAGGTTCGATCCCTGGCCTCACTCAGTGGGTTAAGGATCTGACATTGCCGTGAGTTGTGGTGTAGGTTGCAGACACAGCTTGGATCCCGAGTTGCTGTGGCTCTGGCATAGGCTAGCGGCTACAGCTCCAACTGGATCCCTAGCCTGGGAACCTCCATATGCTGCGGGTGCAGCCCTGAAATGACAAAAAGAAAAAAAAAAAAAAAGAATACTACTGCAGGAGTTCCCATTGTGACTATAACATCCTGACCAGTATCCACGAGGATGTGGGTTCTATCCCCGGCTCTGCTCAGTAGGATAAGGATCCAATTTATCATGAATTGTGGCATAGGTTGCAGATGCAACTCAGATGTGGCGTTGCTATGGCTGTGGTGTAAGCCAGCAACTGCAGCTCCAATTCGACCCCTAGCCTGGGAACTTCCATGTGGCGCACATGTGGCCCTGAAGAGAAGAGAAGAGAGGAGAAGAGAAAAGAATAGAACCCAACTGCAGTGGCCCAGGTTGTTGCAGAGGCCTGGGATCAACCCCCAGCCCTGCATAGTAGGTTAAGGATCTGGCATTGCCATATAGCTCTGGCATAGGTTGAAGCTGTAGCTAAGATTCGATCCTTCTGTAAGCCACAAGTGCACCCCCCCAAAAATAAATAGATAAAAATAATCAATTAGCAAATACAGCAGCTCATCAGTATAATACTGAAATTACAGACAATGAGTAAAAACAGGAGTTTGGAGAAAGGAAAAATCAGCAGACTGACCTAGCTTAAAAGCATAGAATGGAGAGTTTAGGGAAACAGATCCAAGGGAGAAAGAGCTTTAAACAAAACAGAAGTAGAATAAACAGTTTGCCCATCCCAGGAGGAGCGATGAGAGATGTGAATCCAGGCTAAAGCATTTGAACCTAACCTAGTAAGTAACGGGGGCATGTCACTAAGGTAACAGGGTTGTCATTTTATAAAGATTGAGCTGTCAGAGAAATACAGGATGTACAAGAATAGAGGAAAATTTGAGGCAGAAAGATCAGTTGGAAGTTATTATGTAACCGCTTCAACCTCCTCAGGAAGCGATGAACATCTCATTTAGAATTAGGACACCAAAATAGACAGGAGGACCCGTTTGTCAAACTTTATAACTAGAATATTGTTAAGAGGGATATCATGGATGACAGTAATAATAAGTGTTTATTGAAACGTTACCACGTGCCAGGTGTCTGCTAATTATGCAAACTGTTTTCAAACGTTTCTTTAATTAGAATCATAATATGAGAAAAGTATCATCATCTCCATCCTAAGGATGAGAAATCAAAGAGGTTAAGTAATTTGTCCAAAGTCACACAGCCAGGAATTAAGTGGACAAGTTAGGAGTAGAATGGACCTTGAACACAGTTGGCTGTTACACTACACCAAATGTTATATAGAGAGAAAATTTTAAATGTTACCATTTATCTCAAAGTTCCCCCTAGAGCAAACCTTTCAAAGTTGCTAATAAGCAGCACATTTAGTAAGTCTTTATTCTTTTTCCATCTCTGAGAAAAGCTGCTGTGAAAACTGTAAAAGAAATAGGAGGGTTTCTAGGATTCTCTGTCAAGTCACAACAAAATTGTGTATTAAATATAAATTTGCAGAGAAAACTTTAATTTGAAAAGATACATGCACCTCAGTATTCACTGCAGCACATTTACAATAGTCAAGACATGGACTTCCATCGTGGCTCGGCAGAAAACATGTCTGACAGGTATCCATGAGGACACAGGTTCGATCCCTGGCCTCGCTCAGTGGGTTAAGGATCTGGTGTTGCTGTGAGCTATGGTGTAGGCTGCAGACACAGCTTGGATCTGGTGTGGCTGTGGCTGTGGCTGTGGCTGGCAGCTATAGCTCCAATGGGACCCAAAGCCTGAGAACCTCTATATGCCACAGGTGTAGCCCTTAAAAGACAAAACAAACAAACAAAAACATACCAATAGCCAAGACATGGAAGTAACCTAAATGTCCATCAACAGAGGAATAGATAAGATATGCTACAGATATACAAATGGAATATTACTCAGTCATTAAAAAAGAATGAAATAATGCCATTTGCAGCAACATCATGTGATATCACCTATAAGTGGAATCCAAAAAAATAGAATACAAATGAACAAATAAGACTTACAAACTTTGAAAAACTTATGGTTACCAAAGGGGACAGGCGGAGGGAGTGGAAGGGGTGGACCAGGGGTTTGGGACTGGCATATGAACACTAGATATATGGAATGACTGGCCAATATGGACAAGCCATATAGCACAGCAAACTGTACCCAATATTCTGTGACAATCTATATGGGAAAAGAAAAGAATCTGAAAGAGAATGGATATGTATATATGTATGATTGAGTCACTTTGGTATACTGCAGAAATTATCACAACCTTGTAAATCAACTATACTCCAATAAAACTTTAAAAATAAATAAATAAATCTAGGTTTGGATGCATAAGAAACTATTTAACAGGTACAGTTGTCTAATTAAAAGCCAAAGTGGGGAGTTCCCATTTTGGCTCAGCATAAACAAATCCAACTAGTATCCATGAGGACTCAGGTTCAATACCTGGCCCTGCTCAGTGGTTCGAGCACCCGGCATTGCAGTGAGCTGTGATGCAGGTCATAGACTTGGCTTGGATCTTGCTTGGATCTTGTGTTGCCATGGCTGTGGTGTAGGCCAGCAGCTATAGCTCCAATTTGACCCCTAGCCTGGGAACCTCCATGTGCCTTGGGTGCGGCCCTAAAAACCAAAGCCAAAATGTATTTTCTGAAATGATGGACTAAGGCTTGAGCCAAAAATGATACACAGACACATAATTTTCAAGGTATACTAGTCAAAAGCTTTCATTGGCATATGCTAGGTCTTTCAGACAAACATCTCCTCGCCTGTGAACCAGGCCCATGGGATTAGAGACAGGAGGGGGCCCCAGACAACTTCACACAGCAGCAGGAAGTAGCTTGGGTAGTTATTTCAATAAAATGCCCTAGAGAAGGCAGTTCTATTTCCTTGGTTATTTTCATATAAGACACAGAAACTTAGAGTTATGAAATAAAATTTTTTAAAAAACAAAACATTTTAGCACACCTTAATTTTTGCTTCCTGCTATTCAGGTTACCTAGTCTCTCTCTCTCTCTCTTTTTTTTTTTTCTTTGCTTTTTTTAGGGTCACACCCATGGCATATGGAAGTTCCCAGGCTAGGGGTCAAATGGGAGCTACAGCTGCCGGCCTACACCACAGGTCACACCAACTATGGATCCTTAACCCACTGAGTGAGGCCAGGTATTGAACCTGCATCCTCATGAATATCTAGTCAGATTCGTTTATGCCGAGCCATAACGGAAACGCCCGTGATTTTTTTTTTTTTTTTTTTTTTGGCCACAGCCCACAGCCTGTGCAAGTTCCCAGGCCAGGGATCAAACCTGTGCCACAGCAGTGACCCAAGCCACAGCAGTAATGATGCCAGATCCTTAGCCCAATGCACCACCGGAGAACTCCACCATTGTGATATTTTAACCATCATATTTAATAAGGCATGTTATTAGAGGTATATTTCATCAACAATAGCTATATTACCATGCTTTTCCCTTTAGAAAAAAAGTTTTGTTGTCCCCTGGTGACCTAGCTGTTAAGGACTTGGCATTGTCACTGCTGTTACAATAAAGTATACGTTTAAAAAAAATCACAACGGCACTAAAAAAATGTCCCCAAGAATTCAATATACTCTTGAATGCTGAACTTGCAAACTAAGAATTACAGGGAACAAATATACATACTTATGTGCCTACTGAGTCCACATCACACTGTGGTAAGTCACTTTACAGATCAGAGCATCAAGGCTCCCAGATTAAAATTAAAATCTGGCGTTTCTTCCTAAAATTAGCAAACATAAGATATGTAAAAGTCATAGCCATTGGTTAAAAAAAAGGTGAGAACAATAAAAACATGAAACGTTCTGAGATGTGCTTTAAGTACATTGATCAGGTCTGTACTATATCGATTTGCTCTCTCTGGAACCAATATGCACCTGACTCCCATTGCATTACCTTTGGATATGTGATAGCAGGCCCTCTTTGCATCAGTAATACATAGTCCTCCAGTGTTGGCCTCCTCAGCATGAAGTGCTTACCAGCAGAACTCCTCAGTATCTGGCCGGGGAACTTCCCCACGATCTCCCTGAATGGGACTGTCCCCCAGCTACTATTTAAGTGTCCGGCGTTACTCAGCCTAAATAATTTTTTAAATTGTGTTTCTCTCTTTCTAGTCTCAGCTAAAATCAGCTCCCCAGTCCGAAAAGGCACCTCTCTGGAAGTTGACCAGGAAGAGGAGATGTGAGGTTCTTCGTCCTCGGTGGCAGACTGGGCCAAGGAGGGACCGGGCTCGCCTTGGTCTCCACTCGAGCACTCCCGCTCTTGAGGAACTGACTCCTCTCGCAGCGTCGGGGGTTTCAATCTTTCCAGTGAGGAAAGACATCTGGTCCCAAGTCCCCGGACGCGTGGAGGGAGAGATGAAGACGACTCTGCGTCTGGGGCTTTCCTCTGTACCTCCTCGTGCTCTCCCTCTTCATTTTGCGCGTCTCTAGGCGAGGATTCGCAACCCAGTAACCGGGCTCTGTCGAAGGGACCTTGCCCAAGGCGGCGCAAGAATCGACAGGTCCCGAGCCCCGGCCACCTCCCGAAGCGCCGCAGCCCTAGCAGAACCTGCCCCAGCTGCCTAGCTGACAGCATGACCACCCGCGCAGGCGCAGTCGCAGGCGAATGACGTAGGGCCAGGCGAGGCGTTGCGCGTAGCATTGACGCACCAGCTCGGGGCTGGGCAGCGTTTCGCAGGAAGAGTTGTGCTGCAGCGCCTTCGTCCGAAGTGGGGCCGTGACAGAGTTGGCATCCCGGAGCGGAGAGGTCCTGTAGAGTTAATGTCCCGTGTAGGGGCACAGTTTCCTCTTCGGAATGTGTGCAGAGTAAACAATTGCCCGCTGACACATCTCCACCGCCTCGTCTGGGGACAAGAGGATTAAAAAAGACACAGCCTGTCAAAGCGCTGTCTAAGCTGAAGTCCTGTACCGGGGTTAACTTCCTAGTAATCAGGAACTGGAAGGTCACTTGGTCGCACCCCCCTCTCCCCCGCGAGATGTATAAGTAAAACTGGCCCGGAGATGTGTTTGACAGATTACATTGGGACGTGCCGCCCGCTAACCAGTGTTCCTTTCCCAGTTGACGGGGTCCTTTCTCCTCCCGTCCCAGCAAGTCCCTTCTGACTGGACTCTGACCACCTGCATGCCCTCCCCAGGCTCAGAGAGTCAGCGACCCTCAATTAATGTAACTATTCACTGTGTACTCATGTAACAGAATTGTTTTTAATAATTAAAATATAGTACTTAGTTAACCAAGTGTTTTACCCTCCCCAAAGCTAAGTAAAGTATCTTTAAAATGGGAAAAGGCTGTTGCTAAAACAGTAGCAGGGTAGGGGGATGTTACAGGCTGCATTTCATCCCTCCCCCAAGTTCATGTGCTGAAATTCTAACCTTGGAGATGAGGACTTCAAATAGGTAATTAAATTAAAAAGAGGTCACTGGAATGGGCCATAATCCGATATGACTGCTGTCCTTATAAGAAGAGATTAGGACGCAGAGGAAAGACCATGTGAAGACACAGGCAGAAGATGGCCATCTACAAGCCAGAAGAGAAGCCTCAGAAGGAACCAACACCTTGATGTTGGACTTCTAGCTGCCAGAACTGTGAGAAAATAAATTCTGTTGTTTAAGCCAAAAAAAAAGAGCATTGACTGTATTTTCTAATTCTCTCTCATTGACTCTCTTTAAAATTGTTTGTTCCCAGATTTTGGCACACCCCCCTCCAATTTTTAAATAAGAATGAATTTATTTAATCCTAAAAATAAAACAGGAGTTCCCTGGTGGTTCAGTGGATCTGGTGTTGTCACTGCTATGGCTCTAGTTACAGCTGTGGTTCGGGTTCAATCCCTGGCCAGGGAACTTCCTCATGTCTCGGGTGGAGCCAAAAAAAGGAAAAAAAAACCCTAAAAATAAAACATAATTTAAAACAGAGAAAATGTTATATATGGAGTCCAAAGTCTCATTTAACGTTACATATGACAAATCTGTTTGCTTAATACTAATTCAACTGGCAAAAGTTTACTGAGGGTCTAGCAATACCAGGTACACTAGGTATTTATTTTGTTTAAGTTTACAACAATCCTGTGTCAGAAATAAGTATTCCAGTTTTTGGTTTAAGAAAACTGACCCAGGGAGATTAAATGATTTGGGCAACAGCCCATTGCTGACGAGTGGTGTAACAGGGTTTTCTGTCTAGGTCAGTCTGGTTCAGCAGTCCATGCTCTTTGTACTATAACACCCCTTCTCAAAGACTGGTCAACAGTACACTTGAATTCAGAGTTAACATCAAAATATGTTCTAAGAGCTAAGGATTCATTTTAAATTTGGGAAAATTAATCTTGTTATTACTTTCAAAGACATAAAGTAATATTTTCTCATCTGTGCTTTCTAAAACATCAGGCACCTTAAACTCCAGCATCAGGACTTCTCTCTTTTAATCCTAAACATGAAAAAAAAAAATCCTGCCCTCTCCCATCTCAACTACATGTCTCACTTTTGGTTTCAATGTGTTTTAAGAAAAGTTCTTGTCATTGCCAAATATGGGTCTAAAACCTTCTGAATCCTAAGCCTTATCGCTGGCTTTTTTTTGTTGTTTGTTTTTTGCTTTTGTTTTTGTCTTTTGTCTTTAGGGCTGCACTGTGGCATATGGAGGTTCCCAGACTAGGGGTTGATGAGAGCTATAGCTGCCAGCCTATACAGCCACAGCAACTCAGGATCCGAGCCACGTCTGGGACCTACATGACAACTCACAGCAACACTGGATCCTTAACCCACTGAGCAACGCCAGGAATCGAACTCGAATCCTCATGGATACTAGTCGGGTTCGTTAATCACTGAGCCACGATGGGAATTCCTTATCATTATTTAAAAATTTTTCATTACTACTTTATTAGCTCTTAAATATTATTAAATGATATTTGGCTGTTATTTCAGAAAGAGCACGAATTGGAAAGAAGGTGTATTGACAATATATGGGAAGTAAATTTACATCTCTGATTTCTGAGATAAATTGTGAACAGTAAATGGCCTTCCTTTCTACTTGAATAACAGACACCATGACGTAAATATTTCGTCTTGCACATATCTAATTAAATCCATTAACATATTTTGAAAAATATAATTATTCCTTATTTTTTCATGCTCTTTCAGAGCATTTAAAGATCTCAAAAAACAAAAACAAAAAACAGCTCTCGCTATGTGTGCCTTTCTGTTTCTGGCTATACTTTTCCTTCCCTTCTGTCTTCCCTATGAAACTGTCAACTTGCACTATGAAACTATTCTCTGAAAATGTGAGGCATTATCCACTCACAGTGTTTACTTTATGGTATAAAGCCAGAAGTTCCTGTCATCTGGTGGCATTTAGTCAAGCAACTACTTTAATATCCAAATAACCATTAAGACATGCTATTAGTGACAACTGACGTTTTAAAAACCTCCAGTCAAACTGGGTTACTAGGTTTAGTTCCGCAAATATTCTCCTCTAGCTCTTTACACATGCTTCTTCCCTCCATGTGACTCCAGAGGACTGGGAGAAGTGCCTCCTTTCTGTGCTCTTGGTATGTCCTGTCTTTTTTTTTTTTTTTTTGTCTTTTTGTCTTTTTGCCATTTCTTGGGCTGCTCCCGTGGCATATGGAGGTTCCCAGGATAGGGGTCGAATCGGAGCTGCAGCCACCAGCCTATGCCAGAGCCACAGCAATGCGGGATCTGAGCCACGTCTGAAACCTACACCACAGGTCACGGCAACGCCGGATCCTTAACCCACTGAGCAAGGCCAGGGATCGAACCTGAAATCTCATGGTTCCTAGTCGGATTTGTTAACCACTGAGCCACAACGGGAACTCTGGTATGTCCTGTCTTTAGACCTATCATGGCATATGTCATTCTCTATGGAAGTTACTGTTTGCTTACTATTTCCCTGGCTAGAAGATAAGATTGTTGAGAGGGCTGCATCTGGTTCATCATTATAATTCTGTCATAGTTATGTCATTTTAATCCTGTAGTATTATTTGATCTATCATTTTATGATATATATATATATATTTCATATCATAATAATCCTGCCAGTGCCTGGCACACGGTATGCCCTTAGTAAATATTTGTTGAATAAGTGAGTGTAGAATGTAGGAAATGAGAAAAATAGCAGTCCTGATACCTAATTCCCTATACTAAATAATTCAACAGGTAAATACAGTCCAATTATATTTAATAGTTATATGTTTTGTTCTGTATCTACACATGTTTAGTTTTTTTGAATGGTTGAAGTTCACAGATTTTTTTCTAACTGACTTTCAGTGAAATAGAAAGTATCTAAGTCTAAGAATATAACTACCTTTCTCTTGCTTTTTCATTTTTTTTCGAGTTGCTGCTGAACTTGAATCTGGATCCCGTAGAACTCCTCATGATTTACTGCGGTGTTACTAGAAATTGTAAATCTAAATATAGAAGTTTAAAGTTTTCTTAAATATGTGTACAGTTTTAAAGAAAAACTGCATGATATTTAGAACTGGAGTGTCTTTTTTTTTTTTTTTTTAGGGCCACACCCACAGCATGTGGAGGGTCCCAGGCTAAGGGTTGAATTGGAGCTACAGCTGCTGACCTTCGACACAGCCACAGCAACGCAGGATCCGAGCTGTATCTGAGATCTGCACCACAGCTCACAGCAATGCCAGATCCTTAACCCACTGAGTGAGGCCAGGAATCAAACCCTCCACCTCATGGTTCCTAGTTGGATTTGTTTCCACTGTGCCACCACGGAAACTCCGTGGAGGGTCTTAATTATCCATCACCTACCACCACGCACCAAACACCTTTTTTGGTTCTTATAAGATACTATGCAGGATGATTCAGAACCATTGTGAGCCATCATTTTAGAATGTTGAGAACTGATCAGCCCTCCTTGGGATTTCTTTTACTCCTGGAGAGGATCCTAGATCCTCCTTCCTTATCCTCAGGGTCCTTCCTATGGAGAACGGACTGACTCTCACCTTCATCCCAGCAGCCCTACTGCTGGTTGGGGTCCAGTGTTAGTCTGGGCCTCAGAAAACCTCTACACTGCACCCCTCCTTTCTACCCTTCGTCCCTGTCTCGGGTGTCACCAACTCACACTGCAGAATGCAGTAACCAGTCCTGTGATATTTAAATGGTGAAGCATTTAGCTTTCTGTTTATCTTCACTCTCTTTGTTTATGAATGCTCATAAATTCCTCAAAACTTAAAAATCTCTTAAAAACTGAAAACCTTGGGCATGTCCATCCATCTATTCATTCACCATTCATTCATTCATTCATTTATTTGGTGTAACTGACTCATAATCATGCTTATCTCACCTAAAGAGTATGCCCCTGAACACCTAAGACAAACACTGTTTTATTCTTTCTTCTATGTATTGCTTTTTATTTAGTTCTTGTGAAATTGTAGTCATACTTCTCTTTCTCACATTAAGCTCTTTGTATTGTAGATTATGGATGAGCGTAAACAATAGTAAAATCTTAGCAAGAGCATATACAAGTGTCACTGTTGTGAGCTTTCATACTCTAAGATATCCTGCCTAATTAAGTGACTCTTGTTTGTGCTCAGTAAATCCGCATTATTTGGTAAGGTTGTGTATTAGTTAGGACACGGTTTGGCTATAAATGAAGGTAGAGAATTTAGAGTTAATATGGCACTCAACCTGTCAGGTACCCCTGGGTGTGGACGCCATTCTAAACCTTACCTTGTAAGTCAGGATGGCAGCTTAAGCTCCAGCTCTAACTCCCCAAGTCCAGGCAATAACAAGGGAGAAGAGGGAAGAAGTTCAAGCCCTCTTTCCTTAAAAACACTTGCCTAAAACACACACACTGCTCACAGTTCATTGACCAGGACTTAATCATTTGGCCAGATCTAGCAGCAAGGGAAGCTGAGAAATGTAGTCTTTTTTTTTTTTTTTTCTTTTTCTTTTTTCTTTTTAGGGCCGAACCTGTGGCATATGGACGTTCCAGACTAGCGGGCGAATCGGAGCTTCATCTGGTGGTCTCCACCACAGCCACAACAACACGGGATCCGAGCCGCATCTGTGACCTACACCACAGCTCATGGCAATACCAGATCTTTAACCCACTGAGCAGGGCCAGGAATCAAACCCACATCCTCATGGATACTAGTCAGATTCTTAACCACTGAACCATGACAGGAACTCCGGAGAGATTTAGTCTTTATTTTGGTTGAATATCAACCTTGCCAAAAATCTGCAATTCTATTAATATTGAAGGAGGGGAAAATGAATTTGAAGGCAATTAGCATTTTTGCTCACAAGTGAATGCTAGCTAGCTTAGGCAATTCCCACTTGGAAAGAATGTGTTATAGTCCTTGAATTCTTCTGTGGGGCAGTGGGTTAAGGATCCAGCATTGTCACTGAAGGACTTAGGTAGCTGCTGTGGCTTGGGTTCCAGTCCCTAGCCTGGGAACTTCTGCATGTCATGGATGCAGCAAAAAACAAACAAAAAGTGTTATATTCCTACAGTTTGTCAACAGGATGGTTTGCAATCTGGTGTAAGTAATGGTAATGTTCCTAGATCTGCTCAAAGCCTACTTAGAGATAAAATAGAGGAAGCAATGTTCACTATTGAAAAAGACAATGGGAAACTATTAGGCCACTTGTATCATTTGAACAAAAAAAATTAAATATAAAATCTGTGTCTCCAGCAGTCTACGAGACACCATCTCCGGTTAACCTGCTGGTACCTCACACTTAGCATGGTCCAAACTGAACCAAGTCATCATTTCCATCTTTGTTCCATTCATCTAGTGTCCTGAAATGCTAGACTTCCTGTATTCCCTATATGAGTTTAAAAATCACATGGTTTTCTATTACTCCCAGGCTAGCAAGCTCCAGGTCATCTGTGATTCTCTTCTGTAACACTCTCTCCCAGTAGAGACAGACACTCACTCACAAACTCCCATCGATGGTTAGGTTCTGTGGATTTCCCCTCTATTTCCTTTAGCCACCACCACATTTGACTCCCTAAATCTGAAGCCCTCCCTACTCCCATGATACACTCTTTCATGCAGTTATTTGATAAATATGTGTTGGGTATCCACTGTGTGTCATGCGTTGTGCTGGGCTGAGGGTACAGAGATTGGAGAGGGGGATGGCAGTAATTCTAGCTCTCAGGGAATTGACAATCCAGTGGTATATTGAGATCAGTGTGGTGGAAGCTCTCTGTCCAGCATCCAGGCCCTTAATAGGTGTACTGTCTGTGAACAATTCAAAACCAATGCAAAACCAGCTAAAAGCCAGTCCAATCCCTATTCACCAGGTGTCACTTCTGCTGAACAACGTTGATGGTAAAATATTTCTCTCTCCCAATTTTTTTTCCTCTTTTGGCTGCCCTGCAGCACATGGAGGACCCAGGCCAGAGATCAGATCTGAGCCCCATTTACCACCTATGCCAAAGCTTTGGCAGCACTGGATCCTTTAACCCACTTTGCCAGGCCAGGGATTGAACCTGTGTCCTGGTGCTGCAGAGACATTACTGATCCCTTTGCGCTGCAGTGGGAACTGCTCCCCCCACACCACCACCATATTTTATTGGCTCAAGTTCTAAACAAGCCTTGTGCCTATCACTGAGTTTGTTTTTTTTTTTTTTGTTTTTTGTTTTTTTCTTTTTTTGACCGCATCCTGGGCACGCAGAAGTTCCTGGGTCAGGGATGGAACCTGCACTACAGCAGTGACAATGTCAAATCCTTAACCATCCGGTCACCAGGAAACTCCTCACTGAGTTTTAACCACATAGTATGTATGTGTGTATGTATGTATGTATGCTCCAATTTTGCACATTTTTATTACTTGATAAGAAAGTTAATTCTAAGAACTCCTAATTATATAGTTGGCCCTGATACATGTAGATATACAAGAGTTCTTTTTTTTTTAAGTTCCTAAAGTTTCAGAATCATTCAAAAATAAGTCACATTGCCAGCCCCTGTGGTAACCACATACTCCTGTGTTAAAACAGAATATTAAAAATAAACAGTGATAGCAAACAGTTGTGAAGATGAAGAAGCAGAAGTCAAGTTATTTCGATCTGTCATTCTAAGACTACTGGAATTTTTGTTTGTGATTAAAATGTTTTAGGTTAGAGGCATCTGAAAGACACTGAGCTCCTCTACCCCTAAGTATCTCAGGGAATATTTCCTAAGGACAAGGACATTCTTTTATGTAACCACCGTACAGATTATTGCATTAAGAACATTTAGCATTGCTATAATACTATTGTCTAATCTATAGACCACATTCAAATTTTGTCCCTGAGTCCAATAATATCCCCCATAGTACTTTTCCAGTTCAAGATTCAATCCAGGGAGTTCCCGTCGTGGCGCAGTGGTTAACGAATCCAACTAGGAACCATGAGGTTGCGGGTTCAGTCCCTGCCCTTGCTCAGTGGGTTAAGGATCTGGCATTGCCGTGAGCTGTAGTGTAGGTTGCAGACGCGGCTCGGATCCTGCGTTTCTGTGGCTCTGGCGTAGGCCAGTGGCTACAGCTCCGATTCGACCCCTAGCCTGGGAGCCTCCATATGCCACGGGAGCGGCCCAAAGAAATAGCAAAAAGATCAAAAAAAAAAAAAAAAAAAGATTCAATCCAGGATCACACATTCCTTTAATTGTCATGTCTCTTCAGCCTTCTTTAATCTGGGACAGACAACCCATCAGGTTTTATTTCTTGACCCCGACACTTTTAAAGAATGCAGGCTATATTCTCTTCATAGAATGCCCTTCACTTTGGGTTTGTCTGATGTTTCCTTCTAATTAGATTTGGAATATGAATTTTTGGCAAAAATACTACAGAAATGAGGTTTTATCCCATCCTATCAGGAATTACATGATGTTAGGTCATGCCAGTATTGATGATGATAGCTTTGATAATTGTTAAGTCTGAATGCTCCTAGTATCTCCATCAAAGTTACTACATTAAGCTTTGTAATTAATGATGGAAAAACATACTGATACCAGTTTTACTTTCATTGACGGTTTTCTAGCTCTATATAGTTTTTGTATTTATTAGTAGCATCCTACTATTAAAGCGTCTAGGAAAGGTTCATTGAGGTATAATTTGCATACCAAAAAGTCATCCATCAGGGGTGAACCATTCAATGACTTGTAGTACATTTGCAAAGTTGTGCAACCATTACCACAACCCAAACCTTTGGAACATTTCTATCATCCAAAAAAATTTCCTCTTGCCCATTTGCTATTAATTTCTGTTCCCACACTTAGCCCCAGGCAACCACTGATCTGTTTTCTGTCTCTATAAATATGCCTTTTTCTGGATATTTCATATAAACGGAATCATGCCATATATAGTTTTTTGCATCTGGCTTCTTTTATGTGTGTTTTGAGTCTCATCCATATTGTAGCATATAACATTAATTTTTACTGCTAAATGATAGTCTGTTGTTTGGGACTACAATATTTTGTTTATTCATTCACCGCTTGGTAGACATTTGGGTTGTTTACAGTTTGGGGCTCTGTGATTAATACTGTTATAAAACTTATGTGTGGACATATGTTTCCATTTCTGTGGGTAGGAATCTAGAAGTGCAACTACTGGGTTGCATAGGAAGTTCATGTTTAATTGTTTAAAGAAACTGCCAAATTCTTTTCCAAAGAAGCTGTACCTTTTTACACTTTCATGAGAAATGGATAAGGGTCCTGGTTTCTCCATATCCTCACCAGCCCTTATTATTGTCTCTCTTTTTTGTTATAGCCAACCTCGTGGAAATGAAGTGGTATCTCATTGTTTTGATTTGCATTTCCTTAATGGTTAATGACGTTGAGCGTCTTTTTATGCGCTTATTGGCTTTTGTGGATTTCTTAATTGTTATCATTGATTTATATATTTTATTTATATTTATATAAAATTTTGTACATATTTATGTTTTTTATGTGGATATCCAATTCACCCAGTACTGTTTATGAAAAAAACTATTCCTTGTTCATTGAATTGTCTTGTCTGTATCAGGTAGCTATAAATGTAAACATTTCTTCCTTTCTTTTTTTTTTTTTTTGCTTTTTAGGGCTACACCCATGGCATATGGAAGTTCCCAGGCTAGGGGTCAAATCAGAGCTGCAGCTGCCAGCCTGCACCACAGCCACAGCAATGCAGGAACCAAGCCAAGTCTGTGCCCTACACAATAGCTCATGGCAACGCCAGATCCCTGACCCACCGAGTGAGGTCAGGGATCAAACTGGCATCCTCATGGATACTAGTCAGATTTGTTTCCACCGCACCACAATGGGAACTCCCTAAAAATTTATTTCTATACTCTTGGTTTTGTTCCACTTCGCTATGTGTCCATACTTGCATTTTCACTCTGTCTTGATTATTTTCACTTTATAGTTAGTTTTGAAATCAGGTTGTGTGACTGCATCACTTTTTTTTTTCCTCTTAAAAAATTATTTTCAGAGTTACTGTTGTGGCTCAGTGGGATAAGAACCCGACATAGTGTCCATGACGATTTGGGTTTGATCCCTGGCTTTGCTCAGTAGGTTAAGGATGGCATTAAGGTCAAAAATGCAGCTCAAATCTGGGGTTGCTGTGGCTGTGGCATAGGCTAGCTGCAGCTCCAATTCGACCCCTAGCTTGGGAAATTTCATATGCCACAGGTGTGGCCATAAGAAAAAAAAAAGAAATTCTATGTTGCTTCATGTATATGGGTTACCAAACAATCTCAGAGTTCCTATCGTGGCTCATCAAGTTGCAAACCTGACTAGTATCCATGAGGATGCTAGTTCCATACCTGGCCTCGTTCAGTGGGTTCAGGATCTGGCATTACTATACTGTGGTATAGGTAGCAGATGTGGCTCAGATCCAGTGTTACTGTGGCTGTGATGTAGGCTGGCAGCTGCAGCTCTGATTCAACCCGTAGCCTGGGAACTTCCATATGCCACAGGTGCAGCTCTAAAAAGCAAAAAACAAAAACAAAAACAAAAACAAAGCAATCTATAACCTGGTCTTTGTCAATCTCCATAGCATCATCACTCACTATGGATTGCTTCAAACGTCACACCGCAGAGGCTGATCTATTCCTCATTTTCTGCATAACACCTTTGTTCTGGCTTCTGCTCTCTTAATCATATCTGTATTTTAGGATCTTCCAATTCTTTCCCAGGCCCACATTCCAACCCTTCATCCAACTTACTTACTAATAATTTAACTTAACTAATTCTTATCAGTCCCAAAGCGTGACAGATTCTATCTATCCCTACAAAAATATTAGCAAATCTACATACACACAATAGATTATTACTCAGCCATAAAAAAGAACAAAATGATGCCAACAAAACAAAACAGGAGTTCCCATCGCGGCTCAGCAGAAACAAATCTGACTAGCATCCATGAGGATGCAGGTTTGATCCCTGGGCTCACTCAGCAGGTTAAGGGTCCAGCATTGCTATGAGCTGTGGTGTAGGTCGCAGACAAGGCTCAGATCCCATGTTGCTGTGGCTGTGGTGTTGGCCGGCAGCTGTAGCTCTGATTCGGCCCCTAGTCTGGGAACCTCCATATGCTGAAGGTGTGGCCCTAAAAAGAAGAAACAAAACAAAAGAAAAAGGAGCAAAACAGAAAGACTCAAAGATTTTGAAATCAAATTTATGGTTACCAAAGGGAAAACATGGGGTGGGGGGAGGGATAAAGTAGGAGTTTGGGATTGACGCATACACACTACTGTATATAAAATAGATACATAACAAAGATATAGCACAGGGAACTCTACTGTAGATAGGGAAAAGAATCTGAAAAAGAATGGATATGTGTATAGGTATAAATGATTCACTTTGCTGTGCACATGAAACTAACACAATATTGTGAGTCAACAATACTCTAATAAAAATTTTAAAAAAGAAACATAAAAAACCCAAAATATTAGCCAATCAAGTCTAGCAACATATAAAAAAATTATATACCATGATCAAATGAGATTTATCCCAGTAATACTAGATTGGTTTATTTTTGTTATTAGTATTTTGTTGGTTGTTTTATGGCCCACACCCACAGCCTATGGATGTTCCCAGGCCAGGGATTGAATCCAAGCTACAGCTGCAACCTATGCCACAGCTGCAGCAATGCTGGATCCTTTAACCCACTGCACCAGGACAGGGATAAAACCCAAGCCTCTGCAGTGACCTGAGCTGCATCACAGTGGAAACTTCTGTTTGTTTTTTATGCTGTGCCCCATGGCATGTGGAAGTTACTGAGCCAGGGATCAAACCCATGCCATAGCAGTGACCTGAGTCACAGAGTGACAACCCCAGATCTTTAACCTGCTGAGCCACCAGGGAACTCTCAGATTTGTTTAGCATTCAAAAAATCAATAAATCTGATATGTCATATTAATAGAATAAAGGATTAAAAATGTGATCATCTCAAAAGATACAAAAAAAGTTTAACAAAACCCAATATCTATTTATGACTTAAAAAAAAAGAAAAAACTTTTAACAAACTAGACATAGAAAGGAATATCCTCAACTTTTTTTTTTTTAAATCTTTTTGCCTTTTCTAGGGCTGCTTCCCGCAGCATATGGAGGTTCCTAGGTTAGGGGGTCTAATTGGAGCTACAGCTGCTGGCCTACACCACAGTCACAGCAACGGGGGATCCGAGTCTTGCCTGCGACCGACACCACAGCTCACGGCAACGCCGGATCCTTAACCCACGGAGCAAGGCCAGGGATCGAACCCGAACCTCATGGTTCCTAGTCAGATTCGTTAACCATTGCGCCACGATGGGAACTCCAGGAATATCCTCAACTTGGTAAGGGAAATGTACCAAAAAACCCTCCATGACTCACTTGATACTAAGCATCAAAGACTGAATGCTTTTCTCCTAAGATCGAGAACAAATCGATACTGTTCAATCTCACCAATTCTACTCAATATTTTACTGGATGTTCTAACTAGTTCTATAAAGTTAATGATAACGATAATAATAATAGTGGCAATGAAGGGGAAGGAGTAAAAAGTATCTTTATTCACAGATGACATAGAGAAAAATCTCAAGGGAGTCACAAAAAATTCCAAAACCATGAATTCCCATTGTGGCTCAGTGGTTAACAAACTCCACTAGGATCCATGAGGATGTGGGTTCCATCCCTGGCCTCACTCAGTGGGTTAAGGATCTGGAGTTGCCATGAGCTGTGGTGTGGTGTGGCTCAGATCTGGCATTGCTGTGGCCATGGTGTAGGCTGGCAGCTGCAGCTCTGATTCAACCCCTGTCTGGAAACTTCCTATGTTGTGGGTGTGGCCCTAAAAAGACCAAAAAAAAAAAAAAATCCAAAACCAATAAATGAGTGTAGCAGAGTCATAAGATACAAAATCAATATGCAAAAAAGTCAATTGTATTTCTACAACTATCAATGGGCAATCTGAAAATTAAGACAACAATTCCATTTGCAATAGCACCAGAAAGAATACATTTGGGAATAAGTTTAGCAAAAGAAGTTCAAGAGGTACTCTGAAAAGTAAAAACAGTGTAGAGAGGAATTAAGAGAAACCTAATAAATAGAAAAATATTCCATGTGCATGAATTCGTAAACTCAATAATGTCAAGTTGGCTGTTCTCTTCAATTTGCTCTATAAATTCATGCAATCTCTATCAGGATATTATTGGGACTTTTGTAGAAATTGATAAGCTGATTCTAAAATTTATATGGAGGAGTTCCTGTTGTGGCTCAGTGGAAGCAAGTCTGACTAGCATCCATGAGGATGCAGGTTCCAATCCCTGGCCTCGCTCAGTGGGTTAAGGGTCCAGTGCTGCCGTGAGCTGTGGTGTAGGCTTGGATCTGGCATTGCTGTGGCTGTGGCATAGGCCAGTGGCTATATCTCTGATTCGATCCCTAGCCTGGGAACCTCATATGCTGTGGGTGGTGCGGCCCAAAAAGACAAAAAAAAAAATTATATGGAAATACTAAGGACCTAAAAGTGAAAAGCTTGGTTTTTTTTTTTTTTTTTTTTTTTTGCAGTCCTACCTGTGACATATGGAAGGTCTCGTGCTAGCTTGTGGCAGTGCCACAGCTTGTGGCAATGCTTGTGACCTTAACCCACTGAGCGAGGCCAGGGATTGAACGAACCCACATCCTCATGGGTATGTCCAGTTCTTAACCCACTGTGCCACAACAGGAACTCCTAGAATTTCTTCCATAAATATCAGCCAGCTTGTGAAGGGTTTTAAGCTGAGAGGTAGAATGGTCAGACTTAAGATTTGCAGAGATTGTAAAAATGTAGAAATGTAGCCTGGAGAAAAGGAGTCCGATGAAAAGCAGGGTGGCAGTTCAGGTGAGAGATGTAGGCTCAAACAGGAACAGAGATGGTAGAATTGGATGGAGATGGGGAAATTGAGTGGGAATTATTTAAGAGAGAAAATAGAATCTGCAAAAAAAAAAAAAGGGAATCTGCTGATTGAGCAGATGTGTGTATGTGTTTGGATGGGAGTAAGATGTGGGATTGGATAATAATAAGGGTTGATTTCTGGCTTTTTACAGTGACTAACTGAGTGGCTGGCAGTGTCACCAACTTAGGCAAAGCATATAAAAGAAGGAGCACAATTAGCTGCATGTGACATAACCCAAAATACAGTAGTTTAAACAAGAGGGAAGTTTTTTTTCCTCTTGTATAGAAGTCCAGAGGATTTGGTCCAGGGCATATATAATGCTTCAGGGTTCCTAGGTCTTTCTATCTTCCTGCCCTACCTCTCAGCATGTTATTTTCTCCTTAAAGTCCAACATGGATGGTTCCGTCTTGGCCATTACATTTGAGTTCCAGGGTTTAAGAAAAAAGCAATGGAGAATTGCATACCTTCTCACTTCAAGGGTATTTTTGTACTGGCCCATAGTCATATGGCTTACCATTGTTGCAAAGAAGGCTGGATAATGTAGACTTTATCCTGGAAAGTCACATGCACAGGTAAAGAAGTAGTGCCCCAAGGAACACGATATTAGAGAGTGGGACATGAAGATCTACGAGAGAAAAATAAGAAAAGTAGCCAGCGGAGTTCCCTGGTGGCCTAGTGGGTCAAGAACCTGCATTGTCACTGTTGTTTAGGTCACTGCTGTGATGAGGGTTTGATCCCTGGCCTGGGGAAACTTTTCTATGCTGCAGGTGCACCCCCCCACACACAAAAAAGGAGTAGCTAGAGAAGTAAGAGAAAGCAAGGAGGGTGTGACATCATGGCCATGGAAGATAAGCATACTAATGGCAGGTCTAGGAAGAAGTAGACTTAGAATGGACACCTATTTAGCAGTGTGGCACCTGCTGGTGACCCTGAGGAGAGTTTTGGTGTAGTGGCAGGTAAGGCTAAAAGTCCCATTGGAGGAGAGAAATTGAGACAATGAGGCTACTTTTTTTTAATGTTTTATTTTAAAGGAAAGAAAAGATTGAGACAGTAATTGGAGGGGTCAAGAGGTCAAGGGAATCCTATTTTTGATGGGAGAAATAACAGTATGTTTATATGTTGATGAGAAGTATTAAGCTGAGAAGTAAAAATTGACACTGGTAGGAAGAGGAAAGATTTTTTGGCATAATATCCTTGAATGGGCAAAAGAACCTGGGCTCTAGAACCTATGTGGAAGGGTGGCCTTTGCCAAGATCACAGACAGTTCATCCATAGGGCTAGGGAAGACGGAGCACAAGTGGGTAGACTCTGTGGTGCTGGAAGCGTGTGGACGTTCTCTTGTGATTGCATTTGTTTTCTCACGAAATAATAAGCAAAGTCATCCACTGAGAGTGAGGATGGAGGAGGAGGTCTAGAGAAATAGAAGATATGAATTATTGTCTAGGACAGTGGAAGATGAATGGATTAGAGAACAACCACTTGATAACTTGGCAGCACTGACTGTCCATGTGAAATTTGTGATCATAAATTTAAAGTAGGAGTTCCCATTATGGTACAGCGGAAACAAATCCGACTAGGAACCATGAGGTTACGGGTTCAATCCCTGGCCTCGCTCAGTGGGTTAGGGATCTGGTTTTGCTGTGAGCTGTGGTGTAGGTTGCAGACGTGGCTCGGATCCTGCATTGCTGTGGCTGTGGGGTAGGCTGGCAGCTGTAGCTCCGATTGGACCCCTAGCCTGGGAACCTTCATATGCCAACGGTGCGGCCCTAAAAAGACAAAAGACAAGAATATATATATATATATATATAATAATTTAAAGTAGATAAGAGCCATAACAAAGTGGCGGTGGCTTTCCTCTAGTCACATCAGCTGCTTGTGGGTAGAGAGTTAGATTTTACCAGGCTTGTGGTTTTACTAAGGAAGGACTGTGATGCAGGAAAAAGGCAAGGGAGTTGAGGGTTGTAATGACAGAGTTTAGGATAAGAGGGAAGTGTAGCCATCAGGGAGGAGGGAGGAGGACTGATGAAGAGACTGTAGGATCAATGGATTGATGGTCCAGTGGGGTAGGAGGATGGGCTGGATATTGGGAGCTAGAAGGAGTTGAGCTGCAAAGTGCCTGATGTATTATAAGTGCAAAATAAGATTTTATTTTTATTTGCATATTTATGACTAACAAATCTATTAACTCTAGCTCAGACCTTTTTTTAAAATTTTAAAATTTATTTATTTTTTGCTTTTTAGGGCCGTATCTGCACCATATGGAAGTTTCCAGGCTAGGAGTTGAATCGGTGCTACAGCTACCAGCCTATACCACAGCCACAGCAACACTAGATCCGAGCCACATCTGTGACCTACACCACAGCTCATGGCAACGCCAGATCCCCTACCCACCGAGTGAGGCCAGGGATCAAACCTGCGTCCTCAAGGATACTAGTCGGACATTTCTGCTGCTCCACAAAGGGAACTTCCCAGACCATCTTAATGCAGACTCATGTCTATTCTTTTATAACAGAAATCCTTGAAATAGTTGTCTGTACTTTTCTGCCCTTTCTCAGCTCCTTTTTCCTCCTCAACTCTCTACAATGAATTTTTTTCACCTACCTCTCCACTAAAAATGCTTTTGAAAAGTCACTAGTGACCTTGATATTGTCATGTTCATTGATTATTTCTCAGTCTTCATCTGATAGCATTTGACATGGCTTTGCTTATGTCTTGCTTCTGAAATCCTGATAAAAATTTTGTTTTCCAGGGTATCTCATTCTCCTGGGCTCATCCCACTTCATTGTTATCTTTTCTTAATATCCTTTGTTGGATCCTCCCTCTTCCTATTCCTGACAGATTGGCACAGTTTGAAGCTAAGTTTTTTTCTCTATTATTCTTACACCCAACATGAGCTGACCAGTCCCATAGTTTCAAACAGCTAATGCATCCAAAATTTATATCTAATTGTGACCTACTCATATATCCTACTTCCTACTGAACAGCTCTAGTAAGCTGTCTAGTAAGCATTTAGATGTCTAGTAAGCATTTCAAACTTAACTGTGCAAAATGGTATTCTTTTTTTTCCTTTTTATGGCCGCACCTGCAGCACATGGAAGTTCCCAGGCTAGAGGTCCAAGCAGAGCTGCAGCTGCAGGTCTACACCATAGCCACAGCAATGCTAGATCCCAGCTGAGCAAGGCCAGGCACAAAACCCACATCCTCATGGACGCAATGTCATCTTCTTAACCTGAGGAGCTACAACAGGAACTCCCCAGAACAGAAGTCTTGATTTCCATCCACGGAAACCCGTTTCTCCAGTTCAGCTAACGGTGTCACCATTCGCTTATTTACTCAGGCTTTACAGTCATCCTTCACAATCAATCCATTTCGCAAGTCCTGTTGGCTCTAACTTCAGATTATGTCTGGAATTGGACCACTTCTCACCACCTCTACCATGTTCATCTGAGTCCAGCTCGCCATCCTTCTTCTATCTTATCTTTTTGTTTTCATTCTTCCCCCTCTAAGGTCTCCGTCTAGCATCCAAGAACCCTTATTAAAAATGCAGATTTTATGAGTTCCCGTTGTGGAGCTGCAGAAACGAATCCAACTAGGATCCATAAGGATGAGGGTTTGATCCCAGGCCTTGCTCAGTGATTAGGTATCCAGCATTGTCATGTGCTGTGGTGTACCTGTAGCTCAAATTAGATCTCTAGACTGGGAACTTCCATACCCGCAAGTGCAGCGCTCCCCCACCCCGCAAAAAATGCAAGTTTTATCGTGAAACTCCCTACTTTTAAAAGATTTAGCTTCCCATAGCCCTGAGGGTAGTGTTTTTTGTTGTTGTTGTTTTGTCTTTTTTCCTGTTAATCAATAGCTCTGTGTGGACTGAAGAGTACCCAAGTGGCATTTCTTGAATCAGAACGCATAGATTGGGTAAAATGTTATGCAGACATTAAAAATTGTCTATTTGGTGCAGTAACATGGGCTAAATCTTGAAGAAAGAAGACGGAATAGTCGCCACAACATTGCTTTAACACTATTATGACTCAATAAATGTTGATATGTGTACACATGATTGTAGCAGGAGAGTGTATAGGGAAAAATGAACATAGTTGTCACAAACACGGAATTATAAATGAACATTTCTCTTAAACATTTCATTCAGTCGTGTTATTTAATTAAAAACAAAACAAAGCAAAACAGGAGTTCCCGTCGTGGCGCCGCGGTTAGTGAATCCGACTAGGAACCATGAGGTGGCGGGTTCGGTCCCTGGCCTTGCTCAGTGGGTTGAGGATCCGGCATTGCCGTGAGCTGTGGTGTAGTTCGCAGACGTGGCTGGGATCCCACGTTGCTGTGGCTGTGGCATAGGCCAGCAGCAACAGCTCCGATTAGACCCCTAGCCTGGGAACCTCCATATGCTGCAGGAGCGGCCCCAGAAAAGGCAAAAAAAACCAAAACAAAACCCTCAAATCTTTTTCTTTTTTTAAAGAAATGTGGCCTGCTTTGGAGTCCTCAGTCACGTTCTATCCCCGGTCCCCAGTACAAATTAATACCGGGTCCACCCGGCCACCGTACACGAGTAGGTGGGCTCAAAGCTGGCCAGCTTTTAGCAGAACCACTCCCTCTGCTCCCCCCGCCCCGTTTCCTCCCTCCAGGCCCCGCCCCTCTCGGGTGCGCCTGCGCACGGGCGAACACGTGGCTGCCGCGGAGTCAGAGCAGCAATGGCGGCGGGTGGCGGCGGTGTTGCCGACCCCCTGTCCCCCGCGGGGGTACCCTGCGCCTTCTCTCCGCAAAACCAGGCCTATTTCGCCTTAGCTTCTACTGACGGTCACCTGCGAGTGTGGGAGACAGCCAACAACCGGCTGCACCAAGAGTATGTGCCTTCCGCGCACCTCAGCGGTACCTGCACCTGCCTGGCCTGGGCGCCAGCACGGTCGCAGGCCAAGGTAAAGCGAGCAGGACGGTGCGGGACAGGCGTCCGTCCAGGATCGGTCTCAGCGCCCCCTGCCCCCGCGGCTCGCGGTCCGGCATTGCGCGTGGCCTTCGGCGGCCCAGGGCGGGGAGGCACCGAGCGTAGTGGCCGCTCGGGCTGGGCCCACGCCGCTAGCCCCGTGCGCGGCCTGACCCGAGGGCGATGGGAGAGGGCGCGGCCGGGTCCGATGGGCAGTGGACCGGAGTCCTATTGGCCGGCTCCATTCGGTCTGCGCCCGGAGCCCGGTTGTCGCTGAGGCCGCCATGTTCGCCGAGGCCCGGGGTCCCTCAGGGGCGGCTTCCTGCTACTGGGCCTGGCCCTCTTGCATGTGCTCTTCAAGAGTTCTGGCTTTTGACAGAGCCCCACCTTGGGGCTACACTACTTTTTTCCGACCCTTACCTAGCTCATCGGCCTTGTTCTGGGCATTTAGAATGAACAAGTATGTTTCCTTGCTTCCGGACATCCTCCCTTCCACCCCCCCCCCCACCCTTGGGTGCTTGCTCACCACGTGTTCTCTACCACGTCCAGCATGTGGGACTTTTGAAACTCCTGATTTTCCCAGGCTTCTTCCTATTCTAAGCCATTTGAACCTCCTCGCTTTTAAAATTTTAACATCCGCTCGGCTCTCCCTTTATACACCCCCTTTTCCCCAAGTCTGAAGTCTGCATTAGGATATGGAGGTAAGGTGAAGTAGTAGTTTAACTTAAAGAACATGAATCCAGGTGAAGTTTTTCCTAGATGAGGTGCTACTGAGTAAGGGAAGGCTTTTCACTCTTTGGGTCCCATCTCAGGTAAGATGCCATTCACTGTTGAGTCACTACATCTGCATTAACTCATGCAGGTGGGAACTGTGCCTATAAGATAGCCGACCAGAATCAATGCATTGTATTTGGAAGTATCAGGGTTTGTGAGTTGTGTGGTGTTTAGCTAACGCTATGTGTAAACCTTGAAAAGTTAGCATTTATTACAGGTCTTAGCTGCACCTGGTTATTCTACGAAACTTTCTGCTAAATTTTTAGGTTGAAAGTAGTGATACATCTAATTTGTTACACTTTGGATGAGTATATTTAGGCATTTTTCAGATACTAAGCTAGATTCTCATAGTTTCTAGATCAAGTGACTCCTGTTGATTATTAGAGAATCTTTATTAGGACGCTTAGTCGATCAAAAAAACAGGAACCAGGACCAGAACGCAGGTATTTAGAGCTCAACTCTCCATTATTTGAAACAAATTGTTAATAGGCTGGCAAACACCTACATTATTTTCTCTTGACTTACAGTCATATTGTGTGCCTTAGGAATAAAACATGTCTATTCTTAAATTTCCTGTTAAAAGTCAGTTTGGGATTATATATAACACTCGACGCAATAGAAAAATACCTGGATTTGGTTTTTCATACAAAGGGTTTAAACTTGTTTTGTCACGCTGAGCAAGTCACTTTACTTTTGGGTCCTGGAAAAATGAGAGTTGCACTACACTTAAAAAAAAGTTCTTACAGGTTTCAGTATCCTTTTACTTGTATGCTCTGGCTTTAGAAGCTTGACTCTATGAAATGCCCTCAAGTTGATACATTTTTAAAAACTGAGAATCAGAACTAAGAGAGTTTAAATGACTTCAGAGCCTTAATAACCAGTAAAGTAGTTGTGAGATACTTTGACTCCAGGTCCAGTGCTCTCCTACTTTAATCTTAGAGCTTGAGTCAGAATTGAGACCTGAGAGGAACGTGGAGACATGCAGTGCTCATCATTTTGGGTTATATTCTCTTAGGGCATCTTTCACTTGAAAATTAGAGAGAGAAATGGTGGTCGTCTTATATTCAACCAACTTGAATATACTATGGGATAGAAATTTAAAGTCATATGATTTTTTTTTTCTTAAAGACAGGAGTTGCTACAAAGTACTCTTCATTTTCTACCTCTGCACCCAGGCCCCTGGGTTATGATCCTTGCCACTTAAGTTTCAAGATACTTTCTTAAACTCTTATTTTACAGGTAAACCAGTTTGTAGGAGTATTCTGTATCTGGTTCAGTAATTGGCAGATTGCCACCCAAAGAACGAAGTTTGGTGATTACTCTTAGTTGGTGCTGGGTTTCTTGGGTAACAAGAGTTAAAGCAGTGGTTCATAAATGTTTAGAAAAGTTAGATTGCTTCTTGTTTTTGGTCACTGAATGTATAATTCTTTGAATTTATTGTAGTAGTTTTTAGGTATTTGTATATGTGATATAGCTGAGCATTCCATTTGGGTGATGGAGCCCTGGGGAAGAGGACCTCTGATTATGAGAAAAGTGTAAGGAGACAGATTGATGGACTATGGGTAATGCAATTTTTAGAGGTCCTCAGGTTTTTATGTGTCGGCTGAGGCTGATAGGTTAAATGTATGCCAGAGGCAAACTCTTAAGTGGCTGAACCACCCAAGAACTGACTTTGCTATTTCATTGCCCCTTTAAGACCCAAACTTTTCGATTTTTCCTTCCCTGACTGTTGTAGAGTCCTGAAGAAACAGACTGGCTGCCACAGTAAGTGCATTTTTGCTGTCACTGCAGTTAAAATAGCCTCATACAGATTAATGCTTATTGAATGAAGCACATGACATTTCAGGCATTGGACAGGGCAAGCACAGTAGAATTGAGGATGTTTCTAGGAAAAATCCATGCTGAGTATCCCCAGTCCTAACCCTTAGAGACAAAGCACAATCCAGTTGTGTTCTTGTACAGTGCTGCCCTAAGGTCTCTTCAGTGTTTAAACTTCAAGAGAACTTAAGGTTTGTAGATTTGATCTTAGTGGCTGAAATAGAAGTTCCTGTGTATTAGAATTTGTTAGTGATGTGAATACTTTGTATGATTACATATAAAATGCAAACATTTTCTTCATTGTGGAGTTTCCTTTGTGGATCAGCGGTTAACGAATGTCCATGAGGATGCAGGTTTGATCCCTGGCACTGCTCAGTAGGTTAAGGATCCTGCGTTGCCGTGACCTGTGGTGTAGGTCGCAGACTCAGCTTGGATCTTGCATTGCTGGGGCTGTGGTGTAGGCCGGCCGCTGTAGCTCCGATTTTGACCCCTAGTCTGGGAACTTCCATATGCTGTGAGTGCAGCCTTAAAAAAATTTTTTTTTCTTCATCGTTACCTGTGAAACATAAACATTTGCCAGAGAAAGTGACAGTAACATAGGCCAGAAAGTGGCACAGGAGACTTTGCAGAATGAAAGTTGAAACTTTGCCATAATTTTCAGTGACTAGGGGTCAGTGTTTTTCAAAAAGTAGGTTCTGAACCATTAGTGGATTGTGAAATAGATTTAGTGGGTTGTGACATTTAAAAAATGAAATAGATAATTGTATACATGTAAGGATAACCTGACCCCCTTGCTGTACAGTGGGAAAATAAAAAATAAATAAATAAATAAAACCAAATGATACTGACCAAAAAAAAAAATTTTTTTTTGAGGCCATACCTTACCTTAGGGTGCTTATAATTATTAAGTTTGTATAAAGTAGGAATAAAATGAACATAAAACCTTTCCTATACGTTGACAAGAGGGCACACATAAACCCCCGCTTTAGGGAAGGATATTCAGGGAATAAAGGAAACATGGACAATCTTATTTTTCTAATAAAATTGTTCACATTATAACTAAAAAAAAATGAAATAGACAATATTAGTATATTTTGATTGGCAAAGGATAAGTTTTTTGATGAAACTTGTTTCGGCTATATATATGCATGTTTTTATGATTGTGTATTGGCTCTTGATGTAAATTCTTACTCAAGGACCTCAGTGCTTAATTGATCAAAATCAGACTTCTCATTATGTGGCTATGCTTTTTCTGTCTTCACGTTTGTACTATGCTTTACTTTTATAAATCAGGCACATTCAGACTCAGCCCTTTGATTGCCTTCTAGATCAAAGACTGCTTTCTTGAGATTGGTGTTGGCATTTATTGCTTAGCTCAGTCTGCCCTTCACTTTGGAAAAGGCTCTTTACTCTGAGTAGTGGCATCTTTTTGGTTTTTATTCCTGGTATATTCAGGAACTCAGATTTCCTGATAACAGATACATCAACTAAATTTTTAGCCTACCTTTTCTGTTACTTTATATATTTACCCATGTACATGACATAAAAACAAAGCAGTATGACTAAGACATAAAAGAAGAAATAAATGCAATTCAGGTGTACTGTGTATTGCAAAGCAGAGTATTCGTTTTTGTCTTTAGAAAGAAGAGGTTTTTGTAGAGAGATCATACTTGAGGTGGGCTTTGAAGCATGTATAGATTTCAACTAAATGAAAATTGAGATGAGTAGGAAAAGTCCCCCCCAGAAAAAGGGAAAAGCAAATGGGAAAGTGTGTTGGTGATTAGGGTGTATAATATAAAGATGGAATTGAAAATATGGCTGGAAAAGGTGGGTTGGAGGCAAATTATGCCAAACAGTTGTGTTTTGATTTCCTCTCTGAGGAGTCATTGAAATTTTTGAACTCAAGAGTAACAGGTTCAGGTAGAAAGTATCAACAAAGGTCTGTCATAATCTATAATCATCAGCAGCACAAAACTTGATTTTAGAAATATTTAGTAATGGGATAATAGTTAAAATAATGGATTTCACTAAAGTGCACATTGGTTATATAAACTTATCTGGTTGATGTGTTACTTGTTTGGACATGTACATCCTGCTAAATTGGAAGCTTTTTTAAAAAGATCATCCAGCTTGGGGAAAACATACATGAGTCATTAGTTCTTTGAGATTACCTAATTGGATGATTATTTAGGTTTAAACCAATGCTCCTCAAAATTGAGCAGTGATTCTATAGTACTCCTCCTCCCACTAGCTTTTACTTGTTTGTCCCAAAAATGTAGAGATTTTGCTAATAGGAAAATTGGGGCTTTGAAGATGTTAGTGTTTAATTTCTACAATTTCATTGTGCTTTTCAGTGCAAATTCAGATGTGTAGGAAAACATATTTGGTTTTTTTTTTCTTTTTGCCTTTTCTGGGGCTACTCCCGCGGCATATGGAGGTTCCCAGGCCAGGGGTCTAAGCTGAACTGTAGCCACCAGCCTACACCACAGCCACAGCCACAGCAACACCGGATTTGAGCCGCAGCTGTAACCTACACCACAGCTCATGGCAACGCCAGATCCTTAATCCACTGAGCGAGGCCAGGCATGGAACCGCAACCTCGTGGTTCCTAGTCGGATTCATTAACCACTGAGCCACAACGAGAACTCCAAAACATATATATTTGGACCAGCCTATGTTTCACACATTGGAAACCTCAATATACATAATTTGAATTTGATTTGGGAAATCCAAGAATAAAAGTACTTTCTAGAATTTTTCAGAAAAGAGTTTTCTTTTTTCTTTCTTTCTTTTTTTTTTTTTTTGCTTCTGCATGAGGCATGCACAGTTTCCCGGGCCAGGGATTGAATCTGCTGGACAGCAGCAGCAGTGACAATGCTGGATCCTTAACCCGCTGTGCCGCAGGAGAACTCCAGAGAAGAGGTTTCTGATGAAGTGGTAGTAAGTTGGTGTACTTTCCCCATTGGCCTTACCTGAAATAGGTGTTTGTGTTCATAACCTTATTCAGAAGCTGCATTTGGGTGAACCACTTCTGGGATCATTCACAGGTAGCCTTAGAAATTCATTTAGTTGAAGGTAGGGACCTGGGACACTCTTGACTAAGTTTCAATGTTTCAGGCAAATTAAATGTTACTGATGAGACTATCAAACTTTTTTATACTTTGGCTCTTAATTGTAACTTTTCTTTTGGGTTTGTTACTGTAGATACATTTCTCAGGACTTGCAAAATGTGCATTGTTTTTTTCTGTATTTAAAGTTATTTTTTGTTAAATCTTTTTTTAACTTTTTGTTGATTCAAGTGTGTCAGGTGAATCACATTCTTCAAATGTAACATCTCTAGGATAACTAGGAGTCAAAAGAAAATGCCTCATAAATCTACTTCTTGATATTCTTTATGTACTGGTAACATCTTCGTTTTCATTGGTGGCCTTTTGGGTTGGGCAGATTTTTATGTATTCTGGGCTGCTTTTTTTTGCATTTTAGAGTAAAGATCTTGTGCTATTGAGAAAATACTCTCTTTTCTATGGTATAAGTCTCACACTAAAAGAATGGTTTTCTCAGAGCGTTATGCTAAAACATAAGCTAGCAAGCTTTAATTTTAAAAAAATTAGAAATAAATGGAAGAAAAATTCTGAAATTATAAATTATTATTCAGTATTATAAACTAATGTAGTACTCTAAAGTTTTTTTTTTTTTTTTCCCTTGTCTTTTTAGGGCTGTACCTGTGGCATATATGAAGGTTCCAAGGCTAGGGGTCGAATTGGAGCTGTAGCCATTGGCCTACACCACAGCCACAGCAACACCAGATCGGACCTGTGTCTGACACCTACATCACAGCTCATGGTAATGCTGGATCCTTAACCCACTGAGCGAGGCCAGGGATTGAATCTGCGTCCTCACAGATACTAGTCAGATTCGTTTCCACTGAGCCACGACAGGACCCCCTCTTTCTTTTTTTTTTGAAGTTGTGATCATTGGTTGTCTTTGATGGATAGACAGGAGCTGTTAGTTCATTTTTTGAAGTAAATCAAAGAATCCTTAAGCTGTTTGACTAGATTGAAACTTGTGCTTCTTAAGTCATTAGAATCACAAAGACTGTGAAACTTTCAGACTGACCCATAATCAGTCACTGAAGCAGCTTCTCTAGCTGTGTCCTTTACAGCTGCTCTACTAGTTAAAACTGTTAATTGATTCAAATTGAAGTAAATGCATGTTTATAAATATAAAAACATTTGAGTCTCTTTCCTGAGGACGAAGTCAGAATGCAAGGAAAGATTTGGGGGTGAAAAGGGGAACACATTGGCTCCTGTAATCTCTTTGCTTTGGGGTGGAGGCCACACTTGGATTTGTTGGGAAAGAAGTTGAAGCAGCATTGAGGCTGTTTGGACCTATTAAGAGAATACTACTAAGAGCGTACTAAGTGGTGCTACTTGCAACCCTTTCAGAGAGCTCTTCCAATTGGAGTGATTTTATTTTCTAAGTAGTGAGAAAGGAGTGATCAAAGAGCACATCCCACCTCTATTTTTTTAAATGTCTCCCATTAGCAGATTGTAGGTTAGTGGGCATTTGTATTTATGCATGAATGATGTTTCAGTGTTTGTAATAATAAAAAGTTGTTTTTTCTTTTTTTCCAGGAAGGTCCACAGAGGAAAAAAAGAAAATCAGAAGCTGTAGAAATGAGTAACCAAGATGACTTATTGGCGCTTGGTACAGCAGTTGGTAGTGTTTTATTATACAGTACAGTAAGGGGAGAATTACACAGTAAATTGATAGTAAGTATATATGTTGTGTTTGAATGTATGCATGTGTGTGTATTTTAAATAAAAGATGATGGAAACTGAGTCTTAAGAGATTTTTAAAAACAAAACAGGAGTTGCCTTTGTGGCTCAGTGGTTAACAAACCTGAATAGGATCCACGAGGATGTGGGTTCTATCCCTGGCCTCGCTCAGTGGGTTAAGGATCCAGTGTTGCCAGGAGCTGTGGTGAAGTTTGCAGATAGTGGCTTGGATCCTGCATTGCTGTGGCTGTGGTGTAGGCCAGCAGCTGTAGCTCTTATTTGACCCCTAGCCTGGGAACTTCCATTTGCTGCGGGAATCGGCCCTAAAATAGCAAAAAAAAAAAAAAAAAAGATATGCTATAGGATCTGCAGCATAGGGACATTTTTCTGGCCCTTCCACATTTGAATTTTGAACAGCATTTTTTGATAATACCTATGATAGGTAACGTAGTCATTATTATAGGTCAGACTATGAAGAATATGAAGAATTATTGACTAGGTTTTAAATAAGAAAGGGTAGAAAGAACATCTGAGTATCACAACACCTGCAGGAAGGAGTGTGCCGCCTCCAGGGCTAGGGAACAAGGAGCGGGGTTCAGTGGATTGTTGTTGAAACTCAGACCTTTGAGGAGCAGGTGCTGCCCTCCTGAGAAGGAGTGGCCCTGTGGGCTTAAGGTGCAGATCTCTGCGGGAAGGGGTCTAGCTGACTCCTGGTGTCTCTGAAGGGAAGTGATGAAACTGATTCTCCCAGATGTTGAAAAAAACTGCAGATTGGGTTCAGCTGCTGCCAGGATTGCCAACTGCTTCAGGGGTGAAGAAACTTGGGATGATGCAAACTGGGAGACAGGAAGAAACAAGCCTTGTCTCCCTCTGGCACCATCACTAGTAAAGCCTACTAACCATCCAGCTTGCAAAGCAGAAATGAGGTTGCAGAGTCCCAGAGTCACAGGGCAGAGATGTAAGGGCATGGTGCTGTAAGACAGTAACTTAACTGGCATAATTTGTTTCAGACAATATCTATTACATACAGTATGTTGTCTATGTATAGGAATGCTCTCTGTACATGAATAAAAGAATGTTTTCTGTTTTAAGTAACATCTATCCATAGATACTTTGGAACTACATGAAAAAATTATATCTAAATCTTAATACCCAGAGATCTCTGATAGATTATATATTTCTTTGCTTTAGGCATGTGTTTAAAAAGATACATTTGGGTTCTGTCCATGTATTTTGTATCCTGATATTTTCCGTTGAATTACTGCATGAGCAGTTTTCATATTTGTCAAGAACTAGTTAGACATTTTCAGTGACTGCCTAAAAATCCCATTAAATTGGATAATCTCTTGATGATTCAGCTACTACTGAACTATTTAGGTAGTTTCTGATTTTTTTTTAATTTTATGGAAGATTTTTTTTTTCCTTACATGAGTTCCCAGAATTACTAACCTGTAGTTAATGAGGTAAAGGGTGAATGTTAAGCCTTTTCATACATAGTATAAAAGTTTTCTGGATATTTTCCTAATTTGTGCTTGTATCAACAATGGAAGGATAGGGCCTGTATTTCAGTAGGCTTTTTTTTGCCATCATTGATTATTCCTATTAAAACAGCAATAGCACTAACCAAAAAAAACCCAGCTAATTTTGTCAGTGAAATTTTTAATATGATTTTTAAATCTTTATTTAAAAATTGTTTTTATTTAAAAAATTTTTTAAATTGAAGTATAGTTGATTACAACATTGTGTTTCTGCCATAGAGCAAAGTGATTGGATTATACATACATACTCATGTTTTTTTCATTATGGTTTATCATAGGACATTGAATATAGTTCCCTGTGTTATACAGTAGGATCTTGTTCTTTATCGCCTCCATATATAATAGCTGACATCAGCTAACCCCAACCTCCCATTCACTTCTCCCCCCAGCCCCCTTCCCTTTGGCAACCACAAGCCTGTTCTTGTTTGTGAGTCGGTGTCTGTTCCTAGGTAGTTCATTTGTGGCATATTTAGATTCCACATATAAGTAATATATGGTAATTTGTCTTGCTCTTTGTGACTTCACTTAGCATGGTAATCTCTAGTTGCATCCATGTTGCTGTTCTTTCTTATGGTTGAGTAGTATTCTATCGTGAATATGTACCACATCCTCTTAATCCATTCACCTATCAGAGGACATTTGGGTTGTTTCCATGGTTTCGCTATCGTGTATAGTGCTGCAGTGAACATAAGGGTGCATGTATCTTTTTGAATTATAGTTCTGTTAGCAAAAGTGGAATTGCTGGATCCTATGGTAACTCTGCCTTTAGTTTTCTGAAGAACCTCCATACTGTTTTCCATAGTGGTGGTTCCAACTTACCTTCCTACCAGCAGTGTAGAGGGGTTCCTTTTTCTCCTCACCCTGTCCAGCACTTGTTATTTGTAGACTTTTTAACGATGGGCATTCTGGCCACTGTGAGGTGGTACCTGATTCTAGTTTTGATTTGCATTTCTCTAACGAGTAGTAATGTTGAGCATTTTTTCATGTGACTATTGGTCATTTGTAGTTCCCTCTTTGGAAAAATGTCTGCTTAGGTCTTCTGCCCACTTTTCAATTGGGTTGTTTATTGTTGAGTTGTATGAGTTGTTTGTATATTTTGGAAGTTAGTTGCATCATTTGCAAATATTTTCTCTCATTCCATAGGTTGTCTTTTTTTTTTTTAATTAAAAAAAATTTTTATGGTTTCCTTTGTGCAAAAGCCTGTAAGTTTGATTAGGTCTCATTTGTTTGTTTTTATTTCTTTTGCCTTGGGAGACCTAAGAAAACATTTGTGTGGTGTCAGAGAATGTCTTGCCTATGATCTCTGCGAGGAAGTTTATGGTGTCATGTCTTATGTGTAGTCTCTAACCTATTTTGAGTTTATTTTTGTGTATGATGAGATTTACATGTTGATGTCCCACTTCCCCAGTACCACTTGCTGAGGAGACTGTCTTTTTCCCATTGTATATTCTTACCTCCTTTGTCAAAGATTAATTGACTTTAGATGTGTGGGTACATTGCTTTTATGTTAAAGATTATAAAAATAATACATAGCTATTAAAAAAAAACATTCCGAGGTATATCTAAAGGAAATCTCCTTTTATTCCTCTTCCTTCTCCAAGTTGGGTGTGCTCCTCACGTGAGCTTTTACCCCACTGCAGTCCAGGGCCCGTTCTTTGACTTGGTCAGTCTTCTGTGGTCCTGTGTGATGTGATAGCTGCTTTACTCAGCGACTGTGGCTGCAGACATGATGCTGATGGGACTCTTTTTTAGTTCGTTTCGATACCTCACAGGACTATATATAAATCCCTAACAGGAAATGAGTTTATTAAAAAGGAACCAAAAGGATCAGGGCACGGAATGTTGGGATGGTGTGGTGAGGAAGAAAGGGACCAGGCTTTGGAACTAGTGTGTCATGAGGTTGAGTTCTTCTGGTTATATCAAGAATAAGTTAAATGATTAAAAAGATGAAAAGTCCTCTGGTTATATTGAGTTAGATCGAGGATAAGTAATTCAGCTTATCTCTTCGGTATTTTATAACCTGTCTTATATGGCTTCATTGAAATTTAGACATGATAATATATTGAAAGGGCCTAATATCGAGTAAATGTTTATTGAGTGAGTATTGATATTGAGTAAATGTTGAGTGAGTAAATGAATGGAGGAGTGGAGAGTTGCTGGATTGCTTTTCAACAAATGTATGCTAGCCCCTAGGAATGTATGATAATGTCACTTTCACTATATAGTCTTATGCAGTTATAATGCTAAACAGATTGCTAGATGAACAGATCAAAAATGTTATTTTGTTTTGCTTTGTATCCCTGAGATTACTAACTTTGTTTTTTTTGTTTTGTTTTTGTCTTTTTTTGCCTTTTCTAGGGCTGCTCCTGAGGCATATGGAGGCTCCCAGGCTAGGGGTCTAATTGGAGCTGTAGCCGCCGGCCTACACCAGAGCCACAGCAACTCAGGATCTGAGCCAGAGCCACAGCAGTGTGGGATCTGAGCCGTGTCTGTGACCTACACAGTTCACAGCAGTGCCGGATCCTTAACCCACTGAGCAAGGCCAGGGATCGAACCCGAAACCTCATGGTTCCTAGCCGGATTCATTAACCACTGAGCCACGATGAGAAATCCGGATTACTAACTTTGAAATTAAAATTTTTTACTGAATTCTTTGTATGGAGTTTATCTGTTCATATTCTTTATTCAGTTCTTTGTGCGTGTGGCTATAATGTAGGACTTGGAGTAGATGGCTGATAGGAAGGGAAGTAACAGCATTGAAACGTATTTTATTTTGGAGGTGGGAGCATTCTGTATGGTAGAAGTAGTGATTTTGAATTTTAACTTTTATGCTTAGATTAGGTATGTACACAGTGGTCAATCTCTGTATATTTCATTAATGTGACTTCAGATGGAGTGAAAACAAATGGCTCACAGCATAGGTGATTTAGCACCTTATTCTGCTGAATGAACTGGTCCTGGAATGTGTAAGAGAGGGAAGACTTGAATTTGCCCTCTCCTGGTTGATGTCTTCATTCCAGTGTGCCTCTGAGTGAGCGTCTTGCTGTGCTGAGTATGTTTAAAGTTGATAGCAGCTGTAGCACAAGGAAACATGTAGTGTTCCACTGAAGAAACAGTGATTTTTTTTTTTTTTTATATATCAGACAGTTTGGTTTGTTTTTACAAAGGGATTTTCAAGGATAGTTTTGATTAGACATGATTTTTACCTTAAATGTTGACTTTAAACCCTTTAAGATTTAACTTTACTAGTTCACTCGGGTGTCTCAAACTTTTTGCATGACATGTTTAGTGCTGGCATTCCCGTCAAAATCCAGTGGCATTTAGGACTAGTATCCTTTGACTTTATGACGTAGAAATATGTTCTTCCATCAGAGAAAGGAAAGTTAACGTTTAATGAAGTATAGCAGATTTATCTCTTTGTTTTTTTTTTTTTTTCTTTTTTCTTTTTTATGGCTGCACCTATAGCATATGGAAGTTCCTGGGCTGGGGTTGAATTGGAACTGCAGCTGCAGCCTCTGTCACAGTTATGGCAACACTGGACCTGAGCCACATCTGCAGCCTATACTGCAGCTTGTGGCAATGCCGTACCCCGCCCCCCCCTCTTCTTTCCTTTTTTTGGCCACCCATGGCCCATGGAGCTCCTGGGTCAGAGACCAGATTCAAGCCGCTATTGTGACCTACGCACAGCAGGCAATGCTGTATCTTTAACCCACTGAGTGAGGCCAGGGATTGAACCTGCCTCCTCACAGAGATAATGTCAGGTCCTTAACCTACGGAGCCACAATGGGAACTCCAGATTTATCTCATTTTCGATGTTGGAAATGGATAGATCCATTTTAGGTTAGGTTAATGGATAGGCTTTTTCAGTTAGGTTAAGGCCTAACATTTTAGTTTATTGTTTAGTAATGATTCCAGGGTGCATGTTATATTGTAACAGATGAGCTTAATTTTTTTCTTTTTTTCTTTTTTTTAATCTGCAGAATGGTGGACATGACAACAAAGTCAATTGCATACAGTGGCATCAGGACAATGGATGTTTGTATAGTTGTTCAGATGATAAACATATTGTGGAGTGGAACACACAGACATGCAAAGTAAAGTGGTGAGTAACATGGATGGTTTTAGTTCTGTTTGGAAGTGCAGTTGAGTTTGAGAGATCAAGACCATATTCTTGATACAAGTAGAGTTTGATATTGGATGCAGTGGGGAATGTAGACACCAGTGAGATTATAGACTGTTCTTAAGGAACTTAAAATCGAATGTGGAAGATTTTAATACAAAAAAGTTAAAAAATGGTATGAGTAAAATAACTGCACAAGAGATGCCATAGGTAGCATGTAGTTACTGGTCAGATGGGTAGGGCGATTGGGAAGGCCTGGTGGAAAGGATTTCAGGTGGGTCTTCTAGGAGAGGTAGGATTTGAATAGAAGAGGATGGGAGAATCCTTTGAGGGTGGGGAAGGAAGGTGGGTTGGGAATGTGGTGAGAGCAAAGGCTAGAAGAAGGGGAATGAGGGATTACTCATGGTACTGAGTAAGAGGAAGGTCATACTGGGGAATAACGGTTAGGATGTTGGATATGAACTCCAAAGTATTTTAAAAGTCTGACTTTAAGCGTTGTAGTCAAAAATCTCAGGCAACTCTTCCAGTTCAAGCACCTAATCCCGTGTTTGGCTGGATAATAGAAGTTCAATGAATGTGGACAGTTGAATGCCGTTGAACTTAGCGTATAGATGAGGACCCTAAGCAGGATAGTGATCCCCATGGGTCTTAACAGCTAGTAGGTGGCAGCGGAGTTCGAATCCTGCTGTCTTGAATTCTGGCACAGTGTTTTTCTGCTATATATACTAAAATGACTTTTGTTTTGAGTTTTAGATTCTGTGTGGTAAGCAGGAGACACTGAAGGTCAGTGTCCTGGGAACAGAGTAACCAAATAATGCTTTAGGAAGGAAATCTGCTAGCATCGTGTAGAATATATGGGAGGGATCTAGTTCTGAGGTAGAGAAGCCGGATCCTAGATGCTGGTTGTAACAGTCTGGGTATAGGATGCTAAGAGCGGGAAGGAAGAATGGAAAAGATATCAACCAAGAGGAGTCTTGGGTAGGATGGGGGGGTTATTGAGTGAAGAAAGGAGTTAAATAAAATGTAACTAAGTTTTCAACTTTCTGAACTTATTAGGTGACTGGTGGTGTAGTTAATAGACATTCAGAAGAGGGACTTGGTTTTAGAGTTTTTAAGCAAATTGAATTAACACATGAAAGGCTGGACCTGGCCGACTGAATGGGGATGGTGATAGAGGCATAGAATTTAAAGGAGGGTTGGGACTTCCTCATCTGTTTAGTAAGTGCATTCCATTTACCTCCTTACCTCCGATGGTAGTTTCAGTTTCGCACAGATGGCCGGAAGGAGCCGCCTGTGGAGATTCTCTTCCCCTGGGTCTGGGTGGGGCTCACGCCACTGTACTCAAAGTGGTGTCTGGCTGAGAGTTCACCCAGTCAGTTCCCTGACATGGGGACGAATAATGTTCAAGGCCCTGTCCATGTTACAAACCGTGAGGTGACTCCACCCCTTTGACAGTTAATAAATAGATGGATCAGGGCTAAGCTCTCATCCAAACCTCGGTCTCATACAGCATGGTTTCCAGTTTCATTCATTCCAGTTTCATTCTAGAGCATTTTTATGCTCTAGTTAATTGATGTTGTTTTCCATTTGGGGTATTATCTGGAAGATGAGGATTTAGCTCTTAGCCTTTTTCTTTTCCCGTCCCCATTTTTCCAATATTGTAACACCACACTTTTTAAGCAGTATTCATTGTTCACAATATGACTACTTAAATACTGTTACAGATGAGACTTTGTACTGTTTATATTATCCTTTTGGCACAAATTTTGCTTTTGAGGGGTTATGATTGCTTCATGGTTCATTTGCTTAGTTTAGTATCTACCTGTCATTAGTTTAGTCTCACTCCTGCAGTGGTGTAAATCTCAGCTATTTTCAGATTAACTTCAGTTAATCAATTAGTTATATTAATCTTTGGAGGTTTCCTTCCAGTTTCACTTATTTCTTGGAGGACTTCTCTGTCTTCTTCCAGCAATTATCTTGGGATTTCCTTTCATCATTATTTTGAAAATTCTCTTGCCAGATGGAGCCTCTTTTTCTTGGATCCATTTTTCTCTTTGTTGGTTTATTCCCTCTTTTTAGTGACACACACCAATTGGTTGCTTCCTGAGAAAGAATGCATGGATGGTGAATTTATTGAGATTTTGCTGGTTTACCATTGTTTTTATTCTATCCTCGTGGTTGACTGATAATGTGAAGATGGTGACTTTGGGTTGGAAATAATTTTCCCTCAGGATATTGAAGTATGGTTTGTTTTTAGGTTTTTATTTTTTCTATTACTATAGTTGATTTACATTGTTCTGTCAATTTTCTGCTGTACAACAAAGTGACCCAGTCATACACACACACACAGTCTTTTTCTCACATTATCCTCCATCATGTTCCATCAGAGTGACTAGATATAGTCCCCTGTGCTATACAGCAGGATCTCATCTCTCATGCACTCCAAATGCAGCAGTTTGCATCTACTGACCCCAAACTCCCAGTCCATCTCACTCCCTCCCCTCATTTTTTTTAGCTTTGATTATTATTCTTATATTCTAAAATATCCTGTGCTTTTTTTTTTTTTCTTTAGTCAGTGAATGATGTTGGCACCTGAGGGACCAGTGAGCCTGAGGGGTCACGTTCTTCATTCTGGTACTCTGTATTTGATCATTTCATTCCCTCTGTTTTCTCTTCCTCTTGTACTACATACTGTAATCTAGATGTTGCATATCCTGGACTAATCCTTTAAATTTCTTAGTTTATTCTCATTTTCCCTTTTGTCTTTTCCTTCTGTTACCTAGGAAATTGCTTCAGTTTCACCTTCTAAATCTTGTATTGAATTTTTAAGTTTCTCTAACCAAATTTTTAATTTCTGGGAGCTACTTTTTGTTTTTTGAATACTTCTTTTTGTTGTGTCATATTTTTTTTCCCTGCATATAATATTTTCTAATTCTGAAGATACAGGGTTTAAAGTTTTTTACTTTCTATCATCTATCTTGAGGATGTATTTTGATTTTTTTGCTTGATTTTGGCCTCTTTGATGGTGATGTCAATCTTCAAATGACTAGAGAACCTTTGGCTGCTTGTTGTTTTTTTGAAAAGGAAACATTAAAAAGCTGATTGGAAGGCCTGTGTGGATCTGTGGCTCAGTTGTTGGGCTTCCTTTGTAGAGTGATTTGGAGGTCTTCAGAGGCAGTATTCATAGGTAATTCCAGGTAGGTAATTTCTCTAGCTTACTTGTGTTTACGCATCTAGCTTGGTAGGTCCAGGTTGGGGCTTGGGAATTTGTAATTCTGACACGTTCCCAGGTGCTGCTGATGGAGCAGCTTTACACATTAGGTTGCAAAGTTCTTAATGGGGAGGGAGCGGGGATGTGGTGGTGGTAGCACTCTGCTGGTGTTTTTAGAGCTGTATGGTAGAGTATATTTTGGAAGCTTGTTGGGTGGCAGTCATATCTTTTTTAAAAAGTGTATCAATTCAGTGAATAGATGTTGAACAAGGGATGTAGGTGAGTGTTGAAGCTGTGGAAATTGATGAGAAATGAAGAACCAGTGAGGATAAAGGAAAGTTCTCATACATTATTGCTACATTTCCTTGATATATTGGTGAGATTGAATATTTTCTTTTATTGACTTTGTATTTTTTCTACGAGCTGCTTGTTTTTATCCTTTTGTTTTGTTTTGTTTTTTTTTAGGGCCGCACCTGCGGCATATGGAGGTTCCCAGGCTAGGGGTCGAATCAGCTGTAGCCACCAGCCTATGCCAGAGCCCCAGGAACACGGGATCTGAGCCTCGTCTTCGACCTACACCACAGCTCACAGCAATGCTGAGCCAGGCCAGGGATTGAACCCGCAACCTCATAGTTCCTAGTTGGATTTGTTTCTGCTGTGCCAAGACAGGAACTCCATATCCTCTATTTTTATTTTGATTTTTTTTTAAACTCAAGGAGTTTTATTTCTTTTTTTTTTTGTCTTTTTGCCTTTTCTGGGGCCACTCCCGTGGCATATGGAGGTTCCAGGCTAGGGGTTGAATCGGAGCTGTAGCCGCCAGCCTACGCCAGAGCCACAGCAACATGGGATCCGAGCCGCGTCTGCAACCTACACCAGCTCACGGCAACACCAGATCGTTAAATTATTTCTTAGATACACCATGACTAAAGGTCACTATAATGCTAGAGAAATTTTGGCAGCAATTGTTTTATAAATACCAAGCAAATGAGACAATTGTTTGAACTCACTGCATGTCTTGGAAAAAGTTAAGTGAGGATAATACAGGAAAAGAAAAAGTCACCAGATAGATTTGCATTTCCAGCCAGATGTAAATACTATGACAGAAAAAAAAGCCAGAAGTTCCCATTGTGGCTCAGCAGGTTAAGGACCTGATGTCTCTCTGAGGGAGTGTGTTTGATCCCTTGCCTTGCTCAGTGGGTTAAGGATCCAGCGTTGCTGCAAGCTGTGGAGTAGGTCACAGATTAACTCAGATCCAGTGTTGCTGTGATTGGATTAGGCCTCAGCTGCAGCTCTGATTCGACCCCTAGCCTGGAAACTTCCATATGCTACGGGTGTGGCCCTGTGGAAAAAAAGAGGAAGAAAAGGAAAAAGAAAAAAAAGAAAAGACCAGGCAGAGACCATATAGAGCCAGAAGGAACCTTGGAGATCCTTCCCTCCTAACTCAATTTACATAGGAGCCCAGGTCATCCAGCCAGTTAGTGAAAGGCCAGAGGCTAAAATAAAATCCTAGAGAGTAGAAAAGAGTGGGATAGTTACTTTCTCCAATTGTCTCAACATAACTGCACCACCATCAAAGAGGGTTTGAAATCCACCCAGGAAAACCTCAGGCTCCAAGCTGGTCTGCAGATAGAATAGGAGAGAATCACAACACCGCTTGGGAATACAACGAAGGTCAGATTTTTCTCTATTCTCAAGAGAGCCTAAGATATTTTTAATCAGCATGTGAGAGCTATTATTAAAAAAAAAAGCAGCTATGACAGCCCAGATGGATGCGTGCATATGTATGTTTTTGATATTGTTCTAGCTTTCTGCTTTTAATGTTATCACTTATATTGTGGTACAGAAGTTTCATTTAGTTAAATTTTGTTATTTTTTTCC
Source organism: Phacochoerus africanus (assembly GCF_016906955.1). NCBI lineage: Eukaryota > Metazoa > Chordata > Mammalia > Artiodactyla > Suidae > Phacochoerus > Phacochoerus africanus. The sequence goes on along the minus strand of NC_062548.1, from coordinate 114,847,916 downwards.
TTTGTGATTCCTCATTCGTAATTGCTTTGGAAGGCTTTTTCTAACTCCAGGATTGTTAAAACATTCTCTTTTCTTTTTTTAATACTTATTTTTTAACCAGTTAGTTTGGGTTTAATTTATTAAGTTGTGTGTGTGTGTAGTGTAAGATGGGAATCTGATTTAGTTTTTCCAAATGAGTAATTTGACATACTTCCATGTGACTAGCAGAACATTGCATTTTCTTTCACTTTAGAATTAACCTTTTTTGGTAAGAAGGTTGCAACAGTCGTTTCTTGATTTTATAAGTGACTAATCAAGCTCCTTGTTGCTTATAAAAGCATTAAAGTTTGCAATAATCTGCTAAGACTCTTGCTGCTAATCATACTCGTGGTATCAGAAAGGGATCATCTACACCTGAGTTATTTTGCCCTGTCAGATGGGGGCATATCTATGTGGATTTGGGATAGAAATAATCTTTTTGTACTGTAGGTTGAGAGATCATTTGTGTTGCTAAGTAAATTAAATTTTCAACTTTCCAGAGAATGCAGGAACCATGGAAGGGGATAGGATGGGTTGCAGAGGTCCCTCTAACATGACATGAACAAAATCCACCTCATGGATCACAGGATGCACAACCACCCATTCTGTATTCTTAGAACTCTTACCCATTTCCTGGTACCTCCCCAGTAGGACAGAGGAGGAGTCTCTGAAACAGGATTTTAGGGAATGCGGTTTGGCATAGACCCTTGAGTGGTGTTTTTAATGCCATGTTGGTTTTTGGTATCTTTGTGCTCTGAGTAAAGTTTTCTCCCCACTCATTGACATGTTTTTGTTTCTCTTCACAATACAGCAAATGGAAAGGTGATAATAGCAGCGTCAGTTCCCTGTGTATCAGCCCAGATGGAAAGATGTTGCTTTCAGCTGGTCGAACAATCAAACTATGGGTTTTGGAGACCAAAGAAGTCTACAGAGTGAGTGAATCAAATTAGTTGTAAGCGTAACAGTCATCTAGAGTAAGTATGCAGAAAGGCAGAAGTCTGAGCCATAGAATGCTGTTTTAAGAGGAAGATTTGTTATTTTTCAAGCATATGAAATAGTAGAATTAATAGACAAAAGTTAAAGAGGTTCAGCATGTCCATTTCGCATGCATTGGAAGAATGAATAATAGAGAAAATGAAATGAGTGGAATTTGAATTTAAAATCTATTCAATAATTACAGTAGTTTTTATTTGCAGCCTGTACCCAGCATTGGATATACCTACAGTATTTAGCTGGAGATTTAGTATGACATTTTGAGTGTGCTCAGGGGTTATTGAACTTTTGGTGCTGTGATGATGCCTTAAAATTGTGGTTTCGACTCACTGAGAGTAACATGAGGACCTACAATTCCTTGGCTGTGTCTGAGCACCCAAGCACCCCTTTTAAAATGGATAGAATGAAATGAATCTTTAATGCAAAAACGAGGTAAAGATTGTCGGATAGGGTCATGAAAGTTAGAAGGGACATCTTTAATGTTTAGTTTTGTCAGATGGAGTTTATTAAAAGGAATAAAGAGTTCCTGTAGGTGGCGCAGCAGAAACGAATCTGACTAGCATCCATGTGGATGTGAGTTCGATCCCTGGCCTTGCTCAGTGGATCAGCAATCTGGCATTGCTGTGAGCTGTGGTGCAGGTCACAGACAAGGCTTGGATCTGGCATTGCTGTGGCTGTGATATAGGCTGGCAGCTGTAGCTCTCATTGGACCCCTAGCCTGGGAACTCCCATATGCTGTGCGTGTGGCCATAAAAAGCAAAAAAAAAAAAAAAAAGAAAGAAAAAAAACAATTGAAAGGAATAAATTAGCACAAATAACCTTTGTCTGGAGCTCTGATTTCAGATATGTATCATTTATGATGCATACAAATTCTTAATTTTTGCTGGTGTTTTGTCCGTCCTCTCCTAAATGAGATTTAACTTTCTCTAGCACTTCACAGGACACGCGACACCAGTTTCATCACTTATGTTCACTACTATCAGACCTCCTAATGAGAGCCAACCGTTCGATGGAATTACAGGTCTTTATTTCTTATCTGGAGCAGTACACGACCGGTTACTTAATGTCTGGTATGTAGTCTTTTGGATTTGGGTGATAATATTGCCTTGAAAGAATCAGTCACAGCTTATGGGGTTAATATAAATGATGAATGTGAGACTGACTTTGTTGTGGTTAATGTTAGATTTACATTGACTTGTAATGAAGAGTTGAGCCTGCCCCCAAATCACATCTCTATGAGAAAAATTAAAATGAATTTGGTATTAAAGTTTTATCAGAGTTTTAAATTTAAGAAGTATCTTGGATTTTATAACATCATCTGATAGTAAAGATAAATTTTTAACCTGCTGTTCATAGATAGAATAAATAGAGATTTAAAAAATAGTAGTTTCTCATCCTAGTCATCAATTAGCTGAGCATGCTATTGAGCATAAAAGTTACTATAACTAAAAGTTACTATAAATTTGTAGCAGATCTCAGAAGTGAGACTCATCAAATTTTTTTTTTTTTGTCTTTTTTGGCCTTTTTCAAGGGCTGATCCTGCAGCACATGGAGGTTCCCAGGCTAGGGGTCTAATCAGAGTGGTAGATGCCGGCCTAAACCACAGCCACAGCAACGCGGGGATCCGAGCCGCATCTGCAACCTACACCATAGCTCACGGCAACGCTGGATCCTTAACCCACTGAGCAAGACCAGGGATCGAACCTACAACCTCATGTTTCCTAGTCGGATTCGTTAACCACTGCGCCACGACCTGAACTCCTCAAATATATATTTCTAAAGCTAGTTATGTTGGGAAAGATTCATGAGGCCTACGGTGGACCTTTGTTCACCTTCAAACCATCACCTTAGTTCCCAGTTAGGCCTCTGATAGTCCAATTGCATTGTTTTCTTTTCTGTGTCTCATTTTCGAGGCGTGCCTATTGGAATAATTTTAGTTCTAGAGAGTTTATCACTTGCAAAAATTAGTGGAGTTCCCATTGTGACTCAGTGGGTTAAAGGCCTGATGTTTCTATGAGGATGCATGTTCCATCCCTGGCCTCTCCTGGTAGGTTAAGGATCTTGAGTTGTTGCCGCTGCGGGGTAGGTTCCAGATGTGGCTCCGATCTGGTTTGCTGTGGTGGGGCTGTTAAAGAAAAAAAAAGAGTAATGCCAAAAAACGATAAAAACTGCCACCAAAATCTCCTGGCATCACTGAAGTGCTTTAGTCCTAAATGCCTTACTTACCTCTGGATCATGAGACTGGGGTCTTCAGCTACAACATTTCTTATGTAACAGAAAAGTTGATTTCTATTGTCTTAAGATCCTGAAAATAGTTTGTGTATGCCTGGGGCATCCTAGTAACTGAGGAGTAGAGTATAAAAACAAATTAAAATGCATATTGAGGGAGTTCCTGTCGTGGTTCAGCCAGAACGAATCTGACTAGGATCCATGAGGACGCAAGTTTGATCCCCGACCCTACTCAGCATCCTTAGATCCAGTGTTGCTATGGTGTAGGCCAGCAGCTGTAGCTCCACTTAGACCCCTAGCCTGGGAACTTCCATATGCCTTGGGTTCGGCCCTAAAAAGACCAAAAAAAAAAAAAAAAGCATATTGAAAGACTGTCCCAAAAGGCCATTCATGAAAACTGTTTTGGTAGGTGAAACAAGCCTCAGTTTCCCTGGTAATTACCTTTGAAAGAAACATTTCTTAAAGAAAATAACATTTTCTTCTAACAGTGGCTTCTTACTGCTGAGTGAAGATTAAAATAAAATTTTAAAAACTTTCATAGAGCTCCCTTTGTGGCTCAGTGGTTAAACAAACCCAGCTAGGATCCATGAGGATGTGGGTTCGATCCCTGGCCTTGCTCATTGGGTTAAAGATCCGGCATTGCCTCAAGCTGCGGTTTAGGTCACAGATTCCACTTGGATCTGGCGTTGCTGTGGTGTAGGCCGGCAGCTCTATCTCCGATTGGACCGCTAGTCTGGGAACCTCCATATACTGCAAGTGCAGCCCTAAAAAGAAAAAAAAAAATTAAAAAACAAAAAAACTTTTATATTACTGTAAGGAGGCAGTACTATTCTCCTTTTGATGGGCTAAATGGCAGTTTCTACTAAATATAGTGGTCTGATAGCAGTGATTTTGAACATACACATAGTATGAATAACTTCATTTTAGAATGAATTTTGTTTTATTAAGAAGTTTTTGTGCGAATTCTCTGATGGCATGCTGTGCGCGTGGCCAAAAAAATTTTTTTTTTTTTTTGGTCTTTTTTGCCATTTCTTGGGCCGCTCCCGCAGCATATGGAGGTTCCCAGGCTAGGGGTCGAATTGGAGCTGTAGCCACTGGCCTACACCAGAGCCACGGCAACTCGGGATCCGAGCTGTGTCTTCGACCTACACCACAGCTCACTGCAACACTGGATCCTTAACACACTGAGCAAGGCCAGGGATCAAACCTGCAACCTCATGGTTCCTAGTCGGATTTATTAACCACTGAGCCAGGATAGGAACTCCTCTTAGTCTTTATTTTTAAAATTTGTGTCTGGACTTTTTAAACAGCTTCATTGAATATAATTGACAGATAATAAAATATACATATTTAAGGCCTATAACTTTTTTTCTTTCTTTCTAGGGCTGCACCTGTGGCATATGGAAGTTCCCAGGCTAGGGGTCCATTTGGAGCTGCAGCTGCTGCCCTCACCACAGCAACACAGGATCTGAGCTGCATCTGCGACCTACACTGTAGCTTGCGGCATTGCCAGATCCTTGACCCACTGAGCAAGGCCAGGAATTGAATCTGCATCCTTGTTGGGTTCTTAAACTGCGGAACCCCATGGGAACTACAAGGCATATAATTTGATGAGTTTTGACATATGTATGCACATGTGGAGTTACTGCCATAATCAGGACAGGGACCGTGCGCATTGCTCACGAGTTTCCTCATACCCTTTTTAACCCCTTCTGCACCCCAGTCTGCAATCTTGGTGACATGTGGGACATTACAGATGGAGTTACTATGGACATTTGTGTGGAAGTCTTGGTACAGACTATGATTAATTTCTCTTGGATAAATACTTAGGAGTATAATGGCTGGGTCATATGATAGGTATATATTTAACTTTTTAAGAAACTGCCAAATTTTTTCCAGAGTGGTTATGCTCTTACAGTCCCACCAGCTGTGGGAATGTAATCCCTTCACTCGAGTGTTGGCAGCTCATATTCTTCACTGTTCTGTGTATACCTGTTAAAGACCATGAAATCACCACAAATTGTTGATTTCCGGGTTTACAAATAAATTTTAGCTAGTAGGCAAATTCTCAAATAAGGAATCGGCAAGTAATGAGCATCATTTAACTTACCTATTTATAGAATCTATTTTCTCAGTATTGCTAGTATGTTAATTATCCTCATTAATGTGTAGATTTAATGCGAACCCAGTCAGAATCCCAGCAATCTCATTTTAATGTTCAAGTGGAGATGCAGAGCACATAGAATAGCCAAAACTACCTTAAAAAGAAGGAAAAATTGGAATATTCACTTTAAGATTTGCAAGGGTGCAGTGATCAAGACAGTTGGCTTTGCCATCAAGATAGACAAATAGGAGTTTCTATTATGGCTCAGTGGTAATGAACCTGACTGGTAACCATGAGTTTCTGGATTCGATCCCTGGCCTTACTCAGTGGGTTAAGGATCCAGTGTTGCCACGAGCTGTGGTGTAGGTCACAGACACGGCTTGGATCTGGTGCTGCTGTGACTGTGGTGTAGGCTGGCAGCTGCAGCTCTGATTCGATCCCTAACCTGGGAACTTTCATACGCTGCACCTGTGGCCCTAAGAAGACCAAAAAAAACCCCACAAAATGAGTTAACAGTAAAACATTGCTTATTGTTTAAATCTCCCATAAATGCGTTTGTGGTAGTGACACAAATGCTTCCCTTATTTAGATCTTTACTCACTTTGTTTAGATTTCAAAAGGTTAAAAAAAGCTATTGGGAACCTATTGCTCTGACTGTCTTTAGGTGTCCGACTCCCTTTGCCTTTATCCTTTTCTCTTTCTCTCTCTTTTTTTTTTTGTTTGTTTTTTTTGTTTTAATATCTAATTGGTTTTGTTATCTAGGCAGGTCCGGTCAGAAAACAAAGAAAAGAATGCAGTGATGTCTTTTACAGTTACAGATGAGCCTGTCTACATTGATTTGACTTTGTCAGAAAACAAAGAAGAGGTAAGTGGTTCAGTTTTTTGAGTATTTGTTTTGGGACTTCACAGATACTATTTCTAAAATCAGGGTTTTGATGATTTGAGAAAGAGAGAAAATGAAATTAACAAAAATCTTAAACTGTTTGAAATACCCATTGGACACTGCGGTGAGTGCTTATGAGGGGAAGGGACAAGGCACAGTGGCCTGTTCAGCAATCATGGCATGAGGGCCTGGAGGGCCTGCCGGTTCCCTCTTGGCAGCCATGGTGCTTGGTAGGAGTGACTTCGCTCCTCTAACTTCCAGGCTGCCTTCTCCATGACTGCTGTCTTACCGGCCTAAACTTTTCTTTATAAAAGCTTGAGACTAACAATCTTGAATTGTTACTTTGATGGAGTGATTATTTTTTAATTCAAAAGTTGTATATGCTTGCTGATCTGATTTTCCTCTGGTTGTTTAAAGAGTGGAGAGGGAAGTTGGATTTTCCTAAGTAATTGTTAGAGTGGACTGAAGGTAGTACCTGTTACAGTGATGTTACATTTTTCTTTTAGCCTGTGAAGTTAGCTGTTGTTTGCAGAGACGGTCAAGTTCATCTTTTTGAACACATATTAAATGGGTAAGTAAGAAGTTTCTTAAGTCAGAAGTTTATTTGCCTTTCCTGTAACTTCTTTATACTCTCACCTCAGTCAGTGTTCTTTGCTGTATGTTACTTTTCAGTTGGATTGTTCTGAAAGCCTTCCGAATTCTTTATCTGTGTGACTACATACGTTCCTAGTGAGAACTCAAGTATTTGGGAGTCGTGGACCATTTCTTGATATTTGTCATTAGGAGAGTGGCTTTTTAATGATGCATACTTAGTAAATTTTGGTAGTTCTGTCATAAATTTTAAAAGAAATTGGCTCACTAGGAAAGCTTTGATACTACTTTCCCTTGCCACACATTTGTGGATCAGTGAAGCCTGGCAATGCTGGTGTTTTGGTGGACAACAGGGAGTGTTGCTGATGTGATATATAATAGTCATACACCAGGAGTGGATAAATTATGATCTGCAGGCCAAATCTGCATATATGCCCCCCCATGAAAATATTTACTATCTGGCCCCTAGAAAATCTGCCAGCTCTTGCCATATGCTGTAACATGGTCTGAGACTTGGTCATGTACATAATTATGTTAAATTTTAAAATAGTTTCAACTTTTTATTGTCAGTTGGTACCCTTCCCTTTACAATTCCAGTATAGGAATTGTTTAAACAATAAAGTAATTGTAAAAGCAGTATATACCTATTTTAAAACATGCAGGACACATATACAATTGATTGTAAAACCTAGTCTCCCTCCATTGAGTTCTACTCCCTAGAGGTAACTTAACATTTCGGAGTGTAACACTTGAGGTCTTTAGTTACAATCGTGTGAGTACCTCAAACCTATGTAATTGAGGGCTCTGAAGTAGCGGGCCGTGGTGAAGATTTGGCATTTCTCCTTGGGCAGTAGTAAACCACTGAACGATTTTAAACTAAGGATTGATGGGGTTTGACTTGAGTTTTAAGACATTAAGTTTTAAATCATTCTGTCTTATGTGAAGAGAATAGATAAGAGAAGGGTAAAGGGCCCAAGTCGGGGCCAAAAATCAGGGGTAGAGATGGTTGTGGAGTCAGGAAGCTAGGAGAGATTTGGAGAGACAGTGCCGTGCTTAACACTTGGGGTTATGGAGGGCGTGTACTTACTGGCGATAAGATGTTTGTTCTGTGAGGAGTGTGTGGCAGAGACACAGGGAAGGACAAGGTCGTCGCAGGTGGGCTGAGGAATGGAGGGGGCAGGGGGTCGGGGTCATCAGCCTGCATGCTGCATATCGAAAGGACTGAGAAAGGAATTCCTCAGCAGCCGTGATGGATGGAGTGACAGTGAGCCCCTCACATCTTTAAGAAATGGGGAGTGATCCAGAGGCCACTGGATGGCAGCAGAAGGGGACTGTAGCTGGTAGCTGGTGACAACAATTTCAAAGATTTTCTAGGTGATGGAGGGAGAGACTGTCTGTCTCGGAGTGTTAGTGAAGGACACGGAGCACACTAAGTCATGGCCTGGGGCCCTGGCACAGGGCTGTGGGGAGGGCTGCTGAGATGAGCGGCCTGGAGCAAGGAGGAGAAGAAAGCCCATGTAGAAGAAGTTAAGGCTTTGCTCTTGTTTATATTTTGCTGACCATTTTGCTCCTGGAACTATTGCAGAGAGAGGTCTTGGTGAGGCTTTGGAGGTTGGAAGCAATTAGAGACGGGGCTGATTAGAGTAGGGTATGGACAGAGCCATTTGGGGCTGAAGGTCAGGGTGGTGGGGGAGCACTTGGGAACTTGGGGCCTCTTATGGGGGCCTCAAGGCTGGTCTGGGTGGTGAGATCTTGAATGTTGGCAGGGTGGGGGTGGATGAAATCTTTACAGGAGCTCTAGTCCTCTGGGGACCCTGATCACTCCTGATGCTGGTGTGGAGGCCAGAGGGGGGTCACGTTTCATGAGTTGATGCCAACTTCAAAGAATTAGTATGAGTGTGCTTTTGTATTTTCTAATCTGTTTTTTTCCCCCCTCCCCATTTCTAGGTACTGCAAAAAGCCTTTGACTTCAAACTGCACAATTCAGATAGCAACACCTGGGAAAGGCAAGAAATCAACACCAAAACCCATCCCTATCATAGCAGCTGGTTTTTGCTCAGACAAAATGTCATTGTTGCTTGTATATGGCAATTGGTTTCAGCCCATCATTGAGCGAGTGGTACGTAGATGCTACTCTGGAGTGAAGTAATACAGCATCAGCATGTCTCTGGAAGAGAACAATTTTAAAATGATATATTGGTCTACTTATTGGAATACTTAAAAAGATGTCATGCTTCTCTATAACTGAAGGACCTTTCTTTCAGTTTGTGGTTTATTTTAACTTGTGAGATATCTGTATTGAGTTGGCTCTTGAGCAACATAGGTTTGAACTGTGTGGGTTCACCTATAGATGGCTTTTTTCCAGTAGTAGATACTACGATGGTACACCATCTGAGGTTGACTCTGTGGACGCCGAACCATGGATATGTAGGAACCGCAGCTACGGAGGACCAGCTGTACATTATAAGTGGATTTTCAACTGTGCAGAGGGTTGGTGACCCTAACCATTTATTGTTCATGGGTCAACTATATACTTTTACTTAACCCAGTATATCCAAAGTATTTTAATGCTTAGTTAATATAAAACACTACTTGAAATATTTTATTAGGTCTTTGAAATCTGGTGTATATTTTTCACTTACAAGCACATCTTAGTTTGGGCTAGCTACATTTCAGGTGCTCAGTAGCTGTGGGTACGGGCGAGTTTGTCCAGTTACCCAAAAGATAAATCTTAGTAAGAGATCCCTTAGTAGTAGTACCCATTGAGTATTCTAAGTGAAAATATAATGGGCAGGATAACGATTGAGATTTTTTTGGTTATAGAGGTTTCTTTGGAGACTTTTGGTGAGTTATGAGCATATCCAATAGGCGAGAACTCTGAGGAATATTGCATGCCCAAGAAAGCGCTTGTGGAGTCTGTTTGAAAATACTTCTTTTCAAAAAATTGAATACATGGGTATGGTGTAATAAAGGAGAAAAGTGTTAAGCTGTAACGTGAGTCTTCTTAGCATATGTGGGTCCCTAACTCTGCTCTCCAGATGCAGCCTTGGTTTCCTCTTTGCTTTGTCTCCTTCCAGCTATTGGTCGATTATGTGGGCTTAGAGTAACTTTAAAGCACTACAGGCACATGTGTACTATGCTGCATCTCGTTGTCCCGCATTTCACCGTTATCAAACGGACACAAGAGATTGACCTGGGAGCATTTTGTTCATCGGCAGTGCCCTCTTTGACTAGCTTGTGGGAGGGCTATAGCAGTAGGACTAAGCTTTTCTTAGCATAGGTTATTCTTCACAAGGGTGACAGCTGATAATGTTTCTTTAAATTCTGTTACATTTTAAATGTTGATCTTTTAAAACTGTATGTGAAAAATTCAAGCAGTCATAACTGAAAAGAGTAAACATTATGCTCAGTATCTTCAGAGTTTACCCATTTTCCTCAGATGCCATCAGTCTGAATGTTGGCCAGTCTGACAAGTTGTTTTCTGGGGAAACCTTTTATACCTTTTTGAATTTTTATAAAAATGCACAAGTAAGCATTTGTTCTTTATTTTATTCTTTCTCCCAATTTCTTAGTTTGACACTCTCTCTTTTTTTTTTTTCTCCTTCTGTCCCTGTTTAAAATTTTATTCCCAGGCTTTAAATTCCAAAGAACCTCATATGTGTTTAGTAAGAGATATTTCAAACTGCTGGGCCCCCAAAGTAGAAACAGCCATAACAAAGGTGAGTGCATTACATGTTAGAAGTTAAGAAAAAAAGAGGTTTGTGGTTTTTTTATTTTGACTGCCTTGCAGCATGTGAAGTTTCTGGGTCAGGGATCAGATCCGAGCTATAGTTGCACCCTATGCCACAGCTGCAGCAATGCTGGAACCTTAACCCACTGTGCAGGGTCTGGGATCGAACCTGCATCCCAGTGTTCCAGAGATGCAGCCCATGCCCATCCCAATGTGCCACAGCTTGAACTCCGAAAAGAGAGACTTGAGTGGATTGAATTGTTATTTAACAGTTATGTTTTAATGTCTTTTTTATGACCTTGCATTTTGCAGGATTAGGTTTTAGATATCAAGGCTGTAAAACTTTATTCACTTCTATGCTCTTGATTTGCTGAATGAATGAATAGGTGACTAGAAGTTGAAGACCTTGGATTTATGTAATTCTTCCTCCCCCACCTTCTCCCAGTGCGTGATCACTGACTAAATATCAGTATCAAATTTATCAGTAAATTATTTTGTCAAATCCTGTACTTAAAGGAGCACAACTTTGTTGAGAGGAATGTTGTATTTCAGGGCGGAATAAAACCAAAATCCATGAAGGGGCTGGCATTAAATACCATCTTTACGAGCCTTATTGTCATGCTTTATTTTGAATATAATGTGGCATCACCATGTAGACATCGTATGTTTGGCAGTCTAATGAGAAAAGGAAGGCCAAGACATGCTATGATGACATCCATATGGTTTCGCTTCTGGCTGAGTTTCAGAGATGACGCCTTTCTCTTGGCTGTCTGAGCATTTCTGGCAAAGATCGATTACTGGAGGTAGTCATAACATGTACAACTTCCTTCTTTAACATTTTTAAGTCACTGTGTCATTGTGTAATCTGTGGGTTTTGTTTTTCCTGGTGCTTACTCTTATGTATTGAAAGTGTTAAAACCATGAATGTTCAGCTTATATTTTAAAAGCTTAAATACCAGCATTCAATTAATTTATCTTTAATTCATATCATCGTAAGTTAGTTATACTAAGTTTTTCGATAGAAAGACCTTTTGAAAGCTGTTAGTTTTCTCATCAGGGATAAATCTTACAAGAACTAAGACATAATTTCCTTTGCCACACCCTGCTATTCCTGTTCAACAGGTGAGAACACCAGTGATGAATTCTGAAGCAAAAGTTCTGGTGCCTGGGATACCTGGTCATCATGCAGCTATCAAGCCTGCTCCTCCACAGAGGGAGGATGTAGAGAACAAGAGAAAGTCGGGGAAAAATGAGGTAATAAGTCATTCTGACCATTTTTGAGTTTGACATTTAAGATTGCTTGGGAGCTTCTAACAGATAATATTGGATGGAGCCAAAGTCGAAACTTCAGAAACTCACTGAGCTTGCTGCTGTTACCCTCGCTCATCCCCAGCAGTGTATGTTCTGAAATTCCAGAGCGTGACCTTTGTAAGCCTTCCTTGGCCGATGTTAATGGAGAAGAAGACAGAACTCTTATCAGCTAAAGAGGGTGCTCTTCTGGCCACTTGTTAATTGTTAGCTACAATTAGATAACATCATTGTAGATTAAGCCAGGGCTTGGCTGTGATGATTTTCATTGGGTTTCGCATGTTGCTGAGTTCCAATGATGCCTCTTCTCTTGGCTGTCTGAGCAGTCCTGGCTGTTTTAGTGCTAGTTAGTCTTAAGAAGTGATTGTCATTTTAACCTTTTAAAGTGCTTATAATTTTCATTTTTTTCTCAACTCTTTAAAACGGTACTCATCTTTAAAAAGCTCTCTTTTCCGTCCACTTGTCACTCTTGTCTGATAATCTAGAATTTCAGCTATTTTATTAGTGGAGAATATTCTGTTTTTTTTACTGATTTTAAATATCTCGTTTTATTGGTTGGAGTTTTAAGAACATTGTAGTTCTTAAAAATTATTCCTTAATAACACGGTATCTGTATTTTAAAATAATGTGCCAACTTTCTTTAGCTTGGCCTAGATCCAGCCCTTTAATTCCCTCCTATCTTGTTCTTGTTTTTTAGAAAACACAAGATAACCCACACAGGAGGCTTGCTTTGGTAGTAATAGAACATATGTGTTTGCTTTGGTATAATAGAACATTTGTATTTTGATTTAGCAACCAACAGTCTGTCAGAACATAGTTGTTAGATTTGCTTTTATAAGGGATCCGCTGTGTAAGTAAGTTTTTATATAGGAAGTAAAGAGAAAAAAAGGAAGACACCCTATAAACTGGGGGGGAAGCATAATTGTCTTTTGCTCTTTTGATAATATTTGTTATCAAAAGATCTGAGGTTGTCAAGGGATAATTAATTTAATTTAATTAATTAAATTTATTTATTTTTTTGTCTTTTCCAGGGCTGCACGCAAGGCATATGGAGGTTCCCAGGCTAGGGGTCTAATTGGAGCTGTAGTTACCAGCCTACACCACAGCTCATAGCAGTGCCAGATCCTTAACTCACTGGGCAATGCCAGGAATCGAACCCTCAACCTCATGGTTCCTAGTCGGATTCGCTAACCACTGAGCCACGATGGGAACTCCCAAGGGATAATTTTAGAAGGGGAGGCTTTTGTGATAATAGGTCTTTCCTTGTGCTCTAGTAATCAGATGCCAGATTTTGAATCTTCATAATATAGAGAAGCTTTTAATGGATTAGAGTTTTATAAATTGTAGTTTTCTGTTGCTTCTTTCACTAGCATCTGGAAACTTGGATTACAGACATTACACTTGCCTCCAGCATTGGCTTTCTGTTGAAATGAGAAAGAGCATATTTTGTGTTTTTCAGGGTTGAGGTGTGACTCCGTCCGTGCTCTTTGTCTCCTGAGACATAAGCGCAAAGTAATTGGACCCCACTGCTTTGGGTCTTGTGTGGTGCAACATTAACAGCCATTTCTCTCCTGTAGGTTAGCATTGAAGAGCGCCTGGGAGCACTGGACATAGACCCAAAAAAAGGAAAGGACAGCCTTCCACAGACAAATAGTTTTCCAGTTCTCCTTACACAGGGCTTAGAAAGTAATGATTTCGAAATGTTAAATGTAAGTATTATAGAAGCTTTTAAATGCATTAATAAGATAGTTAAGTGATTGACAGCACAGTCACAGAGTGAATAGACCTGTTATGTAGCTGACTTGAATTTAATGTTTTATGAGTTTAGTCAAATGTATATCACTTTGGTGGCACTATACAGACAGTCACCAACCTACAAAGGGATTGTATTGAATTATTTTGAACCTGGAATGCATTTTCTCATAGAAATATTGTTGTGAATTATTACTAGGTTCTTAGGCTTTAGTTCACAAAAGCCTTTATAAACATTGTGTAGCTGAATTATAATACTCAGAATTCTAGATCACAATTTATATTTTTTTCTGTAGGAAAATGCGTTCCTGAGTTTTTACTCTGGATTCCAGAAACTTATTTCCCCCTGGCCGTGAGAGGGGGCGGTGAGGTGGAACCTTGGCAATGGATAGGAGGTTTGGGGGAAAAATTCAAGAGGGTTGGGGGTTATTGTGAAGTATTTAGAAGTAAAAGTACTAGAAACTTTGCATACAGGGAGGCACTTATGATTTCTGTGTTTGTTAAGTTGGTGACTGCTTGTATGATGTTACTTAAATTGGTCCTCTTGAATTCCAGAATTTGAAAGTGGTCTGTAGGGAAAATCTGAATGTAAAAAATTGGACTTTAAACACTGCCTGATCGGATTAAAGCAGTTTAGTGATAATGGTGCCACTTAGTGTAGACGTGACTTTAATATGCATCCTGTGAATAGTGTCTCTCTGATTTATATCTCAGCCTAAATGGGAATATCTTACATTTGTGTTTAAGGTGATTTTGCAAAACAAGGGGGAAATTAGGCATGTTTAAAAACTTAAAATTACCCTTAAAATAGTTTGTGAGTGTATGTATTTGGAGAGGTCGATTTTGGTTTAGCATGGCCTGGGAACCTAGGTGAGGATTTGATGAGAAGTAAGCTGTAGAAAACACTTAACGGGGTTTTATAAATATAACTTATCTGCCATCATTGCTGTGCTTTGAAACCTTCCTCAGTAGTAGTACAAGTGAATCAGTTATCTTTTTTTTAAAGAAACATTTAAGAATATTTAAAAATAGTGTAAAGGGCCACCATGAACACATCACCCCAAGTTTCAAAAATTAATCAAAAGTAGCCAGTTTGCTCACATCCTTTCCCAGGTTATAGTGAAGCATATTTCAGACATACTATTTGTTTCATTCAGAAATATATTCCTGTTTAGCTCTGACAATAACAATTCCTTTAAAAAACAACCACAGTATTTCACACCTAAAAAAGTGAACAGTAATTGCTTAAAATCATCAAATACCAATTAGTATTTACCTTTCACTGGTTGTCTCATCAACTTTTTATTTGATTATTGCTTTTTAAAAAAGTCCACATTGTCTTCTTTTTCCTTTTGCAGTTTGGAGAAGCTAGGTTATTTGCCCAAAAGAGATTTCACATTCTGGATTTTGCCTCCTGTAAAAACCCATTTTATTGGGTCATTTCACCCAACAAATGCTATCATTCAACATGTTTTTTGGCCACCATATTTCCTGTGTAATGGTAGTTGGGTATAGAAGCTTCAAGAGATTCAGATTAGAATCTTCTGGCACTTCGCACATGATAGTGTGTACTTTTTCAGGTGCCATAGAGCTGTTGGGAGGGTAAAAGAGATTGTCTTTGTGAAGGCACTTCTTAAATTGGAAAGGATTGTACATGTAAGACCTTTTCATTAGTAAGGACTTTGCGGTAATACATTGTATTGTTTAAATAGAAGTAAACCTTTAAAAAGGAAAACTAAAGTGTGAGAATATTCCCATACTGTATTACCTGGAAGTTATGCATTTACACATTCTAAAAGGAAAGGCAAGTTAAAAAAAAAATTCAGCTATCTTCCCCCTTTCGAAAGGCACATTTTGAGGATATGTGGAATATAGTATGAGGGCCTTCAAAATAGGAATGAAAGGAAATCTGCTGTGGTACAGTGGGTTAAGAGTCTGGCTGTAGCGGCTGGGTCACTGCGGTGGTGTGGGTTCAGTTCCCAGCCCGGCACAGTGGGTTAAAGGATCTGTGTTGTTGCAGCTGTGATGTAGGTCGGCAGCTGTGGCTTGGAATCCAGTCCCTGGCCTGGCAACTTCCTTATGCCACAGGTATGGCTGTTTTTTTAAAAAAAAAAGATGATGAAAGAAGAAAGCGTCAGGGATAAAGCGTGGGGATAGAAGTGAGATTAAGAATCCCAACCCTAGAACAATTGACATTGAAGTTTGTGGCTTTAGTACGGTGGAAGTTTGACCTAAAGAAAAATAGTCTTTTTTGACTATGCAAAAAGATGCTTAGTCATTTATGTAATTCATGGCACCCATTGGAGATATTTTAAAATATTTTTAAAGACATTTAAATTACATATTTTTAAAAAGTTACATTTACAGTAGTACCAAAAAACACCTAGGATAAGTCTGCAAAAGATGCTCCTACCACTTTGTTTTTTTGGGGTTTTTTTTTGTCTTTTTAGGGCTATGCCTGCGGCATATGGAGGTTCCCAGGCTAGGGGTCTAATTAGAGCTATAGTTGCTGGCCTACACCACAGCCACAGCAATGCCAGATCTGAGCCGCGTCTGTGACCTACACCATGGCTCACGGCAACGCTGAATCGTTAACCCACTGAGCAAGGCCAGGGATTGAACCCCCAACCTCATGGTTCCTAGTTGGATTCGTTTCTGCTGTGCCGTGACAGGAACTCCCCTACCGCTACATTTAAAATTACAAAAATTGAGAGAAATTAACCAAGATCCAAGTAAATGAAGATATAAACCATGTTTCATGGATTGTAAGGTTCAACATTGTTAAGATTCTCTCCAAATTAATCTATATATCTGGTACATTCCCAATTAAATTCTAGTAGCTACCTTTTAGAAATGAAGGACATGAAATAAAGTAATTATAAAATCAAGAGCCAAATTGAAGAACTTAACCTCATTTCAAGATAAAGCTATAGTAATCAAGATAGTTTGATATTAATGAAAAACTACATTCAGATAAGAAATCAAAGTAGGAAGTCCAGAAAGAGATGATACCCAACTGGTGTTCAGTAAAGGTAAGTTGACTCAATTGGAAATGGAAAGTCCTTTCAACAATTGCATTTGAACCAATTAAATATCCATATAAAAAAAGAAAATCTCAACTCTTTCCTCACATTTTAACAGAGAAGTGTTCACAAAAATAGAACACAGACAAAAATGTAAAACTAAACCATAAAAATTCTAGAAGAAAGAAAATCTAGGCGAATTTGAGTAGAGAAGGGCTTAAATTCAGCACAAAAAGCACAAAACATGTAAGGAAAAATTGGTTATTTGGATTTAATAAAAAATACAAACTTCTGAAATAACACTGTTAAGAGAATGAAAAGGCAGCCCACAGGCTGGGAAAAAGTATTCACAACTCACATCAGACAAGGGATTTATATCCAGAAATGTAAAGAACCCTTAACTCAGTAGTGAGACTCAACTCAAAAAACAGTTGGTAAAGGTGTGAACAGGTATTTTACAAAAGAATTCCAGTGGCCAGTAAGTGCACGTAAAAATGATCAAATAGTATACTTTCATGCGCTGTTTATTACGCTTCAGGTTTTATATGGTAAAGTTGTAAAAGAAAAACCCCATCTATAGTATCATCTTCTCACTGCTTATAGCTGTGGTTTATAAGGTTGTTTCTTTAAATAAATTCTTGGCAGAAGTTAATAGTACTAACTCCTCTGTTCAGTATGGTTTTGCCTGATTTGGATAAACATTTTTATTTGCTTATTTTTAATTTGAAAATTGTTATCATAGAGCCTCTGCCTTTAGTGGGCATAAGAATTATCTGAGAACTTGTTAAAAATTTTTCTGCCCTGCAGTTTGGAATAACTTTTAAATAGCTAGGCCATACAGTCCTGGCCTGTGACAGTCCTGGTTTACACCTCTTAGTATTATTATTTGAGATGCCTTTCAGTCTCAGAAAGTGTCCTAGTTTGGACAACAGATCATATAATCACTATATATTTGTCACAGAGAGCAACAGCACACACATCAGAGGATTTCATAAGCCACACATTTTTCAAACCTTCAGTCATATATTATGTTGCCTAACTAAACTTTTGGTGTATAAATAATGGTGCAGTTGCAAGTTCAAGGTTGTATTCCTTGACCTGAAGTGCTGCTATTCCACTTGGCCATTTAAGACAGTGAAGCCTGGTGGTTTGGTGAATGTCTGTGAAAACCGAGGGCCTTAATCAAAAGCATGTTGTATATCAAAAAGTATTTGTAGTTTAGTTAAGACGGACTGTTCCCTGTAACTTGTACATCATTGGAACTTTGTGATAACTGATTTATAATCGTAATTTGAAGGATGTTTAGTATCAGATACCTTCTGAATTATTGTTATGATCAATATATTTTGCTTTGAATCTTGTATTCTGATTATTTGAAAATGAAAATACTACGTTCATTGGGACTGTTAAATTAGAACATTCCATTCCTAAGTTTCCCAGTAATTATGTTTAAAGTTTTATTTTGTTTGCATAATAAACTGTGATTATGTTAGTGATAGTTTTTAAGTAGTACTTGATAGATTTAAGAGGGCTTGGTATAAAAGTATTTTTACAAGCAAATAAAACCCATGGGAAACTCTAAAAGGGAATATTACAGGACCATTAAAGGAAGCTGAAAATGAGCTTTCTTCATTTTGCTGGTTCAGTACCTCTGCTGTTTATATCCTGAACATGACCTTTATGACAACAGCAGCCACCACAATAGCATTCACCACCCATTTGGGAAGTTCCTCTAGTAGTAAGCCTTTTGAAACACAAATATTTAAAAATATTAAAGAGAAAGGGTTTTGAAACCTGGAAGAACTCTTATTTCCCACTCTCCCGTGAAGTATCTGGGTGGGTTTGGAGAAATTGAAAGGCCTTTCGTCCTCAAAAAGTGTCCTAGTTTGAACAACAAATTATATAGTCAGGATTTGGACTAAGCTGCTTTGTCTCATGTCTCCTGCTGTGGAGACTGGGTTTCACCCTTAAAGAGTTTTTGACTCAAGCATTCACTATATGAGCTTTTGATTGAGTTAAAGTTTTATCAAAAACATGACACTTAATATCAAAAGGTTTGTTGCCTTCTTAGTGTGATTTTAGTGTGTTTTGTTCACTCTTATGTGGCTTTGACTCATCGTTTTATAAAACAGAAGTTTGAGAACTTCTCTAAAGTGGTGTATATCTGTATTTAAATGTCTAAAGGTGTTCATTTCTGTTATATATCAAAAATTAGTCCATAAGCATTTAGAGTTTATAGAGCAGAAACTTTTTAGTGGAGTAAATGTCCTGATACTTGAAGACTTCTCTGGTATCCATAAGACATGCTAGAACACTTGCCGTTTAATCCCAGCCTTGGTTTGCTATCCTTCAGTTGGTACTTTAGTGCTTTGTTTTTAAGATGATTTTTACTAACAGTTTTCCCTGCAGTGTCTATTTTATGAGTATGCTTATTTATATTTCTTTTATTTTCTCGCAGAAAGTACTTCAGACCCGGAATTTAAACTTGATAAGGAGAACGGTATTAAGGATGCCCCTGCATGCTGTTATTCCGTTGTTGCAAGAGGTACCTGAGTATGCTTTTCATTCATGCTTTTCATTTTTAGACCCTAATGCTATGAATCAGAAAATCCAGCTTTTAGAGACGTGGATTCGTAGTGAGTAAGCAAGCAGGGTACTTAGAGTGGATGACAGATGATTGCTAGTTCTACTGAGACAAAATTTGCCTACCCTAGATGTTTTTTCTGTGTATTTTAAAAATTGAGAGAGTTTAAATACCATGAAATTCAACCCTTTAAAGTGTACAGTTCAGTGTGTTTTAGAGTATGTTACAGATTGTGCAACTGCCACACCAAAAAGAAATCTTTTACTGGTTTATCACTCCCCAGTGTTCCTCACCCCCGATTTCTGACAACCGCTAATTTATCTTCTGCCTTTGTGTCTGTTTTGGGCATTCATTCATAGAAATCCTAGCCGAGATTTTTATCAAGTAATTACTTTTACTGTGGGAATGTATTCCTAGATTAATGTTAAATTGGCTGAACATTTAACAGTTAGAAAATTTAAGAATAATGATTTCCTAATATAGTCATTGTTTTCTTTTGTTCTCAATAATGTGTGTATCATGGGAATTGCTAGAGATTGGCTGCCTCTGAAGTACTGTTGCTAATGCTGTATTTCTCCTCCTCAGCTTACAAAGAGATTACAAGGACATCCTAATAGGTAAGATGTTCAGGCGACTTAAAATTACACTGATTTTCTGAATATTTTAGATGTGATAGTTTTAAAACATCGATGTCTGACAGCATGAAATTACCAAGTAGATAACCATACATTCTCTTCTAAGTGTCACATATTGTTCTCTGTACTTATTTTAAACTGAATGATTCTTATTTCTAAGATTTTATTAGAGTTCCCCCCCCCCTTTTTTTTTTTAAGAAAACTACAGGTTTTTCAACTTTATTATCAGGTCATTTAATAGATTCATCTTATTTAATAATTTAGTCCTAATCAGGATGTATAAAATTGGCCATTTGTAGAACTTGCTCAACCTCTGGTGGTTGCTAAGACACTGTGGGAAGTATTTTATATGACTAAATTTTGTGGGGTTTTTTTGTTAATTTGATGATTAAATATTTAGATAAAGGTTTTGATATTTCAAAGATCTAGGCTTGTACTACACTATTATCTGGTGCCTATAATTGAGTTTTTCTTTCCTCAGTTTTTTTAAATTTCCTGATAGGCTCCATTAGCCTTTGGAGCTCACAAAGAAAAGCTGAAGAATTCAGTAATTAGGCCCAGCTCATGCATTTTTGGTCTTTATTTATCTTTTAATGTTGGTGTGGAAATCTTTTGCCCTTTGTACCTGATGATGAGTAGATGATGGGCTCACACATCATGAGCATAAAATGCAGAGTCAGCTGAGCCCAGTTGATTGCCTTGGTACTAGCTAATTAAGTAAAGCATGGGTACTTTTTTTTTTGGTCTTTTTGGGGCTACACCCGCAGCATATGAAGGTTCCCAGGCTAGGGGTCTAATCAGAGCTGTAGCTGCCGGCCTACACCAGAGCCACAGCAAGGCCAGATTCGAGCCTCGTCTGCAACCTACACCACAGCTCATGGCAACGCTGGACCCTTAACCCACTGAGCAAGGCCAGGGATCAAACCCACAATCTCATGGTTCCCCATCGGATTTGTTTCTGGCTGTGCCATGGCTGGAACTCTGAAAGCATGGGTTTTCTATCTAGAATTGAATTGTTTTAGAGGAAAGGATTTTTGTTCTGTTTTCTAGTCTTCCCTATTCCCCTCTTTCTTCTCCAAGAGATTAGTATATTATACAGACCTCAGATAGACCCCATGAAAGAAAGGACTCTCATAGTCACAGTGGTTTATTTATTAGAGTCATTTTCTAGATTTTCACTTTGCCTATCTGGATTTTTCTAATTTTGTAATTATATTTGATTTTGAATTTGTAAATGTTTACTCATTTTTTTCAGTGCTGTTTTAATGGTTCAGTGGCTAAAATGCGTGTTAACGGTTCATGCATCCTACTTATCCACAGTAAGTAGTTGTTCAATAGTTTGGCTTTGATGAGGATTATAAACTGATGGTTTAACAAAATCATTTTCTCTCCATCTACCCTTTAACTATCAGCTACCTTTTTTTTTTTTTTTTTGGTCTTTTCAGGGCTGCACCTATGGCATATGGAAGTTCCCAGGCTAGGGATCTAAGTGGAGCTGCAACTGCCAGTCTACACCACAGCCACAGCAATGCCAGATCTGAACTGCGTCTCCACCCTACACCACAGGTCACAGCAACGCTGGATCCCTAATCCACTGAGCGAGGCAAGGGATCAAACCTGCATCCTCATGGGTACTAGTTGGGTTCATTACTGCTGAGCCACAGTGGGAACTCCTCAGCTGCTTTTTTTTTTTTTAAAGATTTCGTTTTTTCCCAGGTGCAATGTCATATTGTCATCATTGTTGCCTTTCATAAACTGCTCTTTTTTTGGCCCAGATTTTTAAAATAATAGATACTCTATAGAGAAGCATAGAAAATACAGAAAGTAGGAAAGTTTTACGTGGTAGCCTTCAGACGGTTTTTCTTTATACATAGCCTGTTTTCCAAAATTATCTTTACATTGTAGGTAGTTCTCTCATCCCCTTCTAAAAGTTTGGTAGCTTTTTAAAGTTTATATCTGTGGTCTGTCTTACCTTGTCTCAGGAGGCTATAGGGTAGCTTGTGATGAAAATGAAATATTTAAAACCCGATGTTTTGCCGGGGCAACTGTCAGCTCTAGATTATCTATGCAGATGGAAGGGAGGGAGCATAAACTCTTAAAGGAACACCAGAAGAAAGCAGATTCTTACGGTCACAATATGAGATAGGTTATTGTTACATCAATTCAGTTAATAGTTTAAACTAGAAATTTTAAAAAAATGATATATTTTTCTTTTATTTATTTATTTATTTATTTATTTTTTGTCTTTTTGCTATTTCTTGGGCCGCTCCTGCGGCATATGGAGGTTCCCAGGCTAGGGGTCAAAATCTGAGCTGTAGCCACCGGCCTACGCCAGAGCCACAGCAACGCGGGATCCGAGCTGCGTCTGCAACCTACACCACAGCTCACGGCAACGCCGGATCGTTAACCCACTGAGCAAGGGCAGGGACGGAGCCCGCAACCTCATGGTTCCTAGTCGGATTCGTTAACCACTGCGCCACGACGGGAACTCCTATTTTTCTTTTTATTTGATTAGCCAGTACCTTATAGTAGGTTTTTTGAAAAGACTAGTGTATAACTGAAGAAAATTTTTAGTTACTCTTTATAACTCTTCTTAACACAGTTTCACCCAGTTCTTACCTGATCACTGTCCCTTGTTCTCTGTCTCAGGCTCCTTTTCTGCCAGTAGTTTGAAATAGGGAGAACTACTGGCTATCCATTTTGAGTTGGGCAGTTCTTTGTGGAGATCTCTGTCAGGATGTTGGATGGGGGCAGAGACAAGCAACAGTGAGAATGCATGTTAGGTTTCGCAGCTTACAGCAATGATGGGAGATGAATTGGGGACAGTGTCTGAGTGGCTTGGTGATGGACACAGAAAGATCACCACAAGCATCAGGTGACCCTGGATGGTAATAATAGGACAGCACTCATTTTGTCACCTCACTGAATTGCTTAAAAGTAAAAAGAGCCCTAGGAGGATGTGTAGGGAAGGAAATCCCTTCTGGAATCAACCCCTAAGGTCTCACTACTGGAGCTGTAGTTGCTTAACATTCTAGGTCAGAGCAAAACGGACCATGGATGTACCTTAACAGGTGGGCTCCACAGCCTAAGACATTTCTCCCTCCTCAGAAAACAGCTTTTCTTCCACCTTTCCTTCCTGTCTTTCTTCCTTATCAGATGTCTTTAAGTACCTCCTCTAAGTCAAGGACTCTGCTAGCCATGGGGGCTTTAGTAATGTACAAGACACTCATTTTTACTGTTGCAAGTTTCACATTTGAAACATTCTTCCTTATGCTGGTGTCAGAGAGAGGAGGCAAGTGAAGCCGAGTAAAAGGCAAGGAGTTGGGGGTCCCTTACTTGCAGCTCTCGAGGGACAAGTTAAAAGAAATTACTGCTTCAGTGTCTGAGGAACGGCTCGGGATTCGTTCACAGAACGTATGTTTGAAATACTATATGGTCAGCTTTGTGTTCTGTCACTCTGCCCTGCGGGTCTCTGGAAGCTGCGAAAAGTTTCCTCTAGCTTCTGGAGCCTAATGGTTGAGGTGGATAATGTGATTTCATCAGGGAGGAAGTTTCAGAGTGAAGCCCCTTTTAAGCCCGGAGGTACATGGTTGGGGCACTTTTTATTTAGCGTCTCTTTTATATTGACCTTCTCTGTAATAATAGAATCAACACAAAAACGTCCCATCTGCAGTTTGTCCTGCCTTGCACTTTATACTTCTGACCTTGTATCATTTTTTTAAAAGTATTATTTTCTGCTATTAGGACATCAAATGCCTCTGAAAATTTGAGGTATTGCTAGGCTAGGTGACAAGCAGCCACTGCCATTGGAACTGCAAGTCAGTGAACACTCAGGCATTCCTGAGCATGACTTAGATATTTGTTGTCTGTGTTCTGTCATAACAGTTTCAGAATATCTTTTTTCCTTTGTTTCTTAGTTGCCTGACCTGGTACCCCAGCTGGGGACGCTATACCAGTTAATGGAAAGCAGAGTAAAAACTTTCCAGAAACTCTCCCACCTTCATGGAAAGCTTATTCTTCTAGTCACACAAGTGAGTAAATCAAATTATTTTGTCCTAATTTTTTTTTTTTGGCTACACCTGCAGCATGCAGAAGTTCCTGGGCCAGGGATGAACCAGAACCATAGCAGTGACAATGCTGAATCCCCAACCACTAGGTCACCAGGGAGCTCCTGTGCTTAAACTTTTGAATGTGATAGGAGTGGAGAGAGGAATAAAGACTGTTTACCTGAACGCTGAGAGCTCCCTATTCAGTAAAAAATTGGTAAATCTGGATCCAGTCTTTAACTTGGAAATGCAATGTATTTGACAGTATGTAAACTTAGTTGTGCCTCT
Source organism: Phacochoerus africanus (assembly GCF_016906955.1). NCBI lineage: Eukaryota > Metazoa > Chordata > Mammalia > Artiodactyla > Suidae > Phacochoerus > Phacochoerus africanus. The sequence goes on along the minus strand of NC_062548.1, from coordinate 114,823,732 downwards.
ATCAATTTTTTCTTGGAGGTGCTTGCCATTTTATTTCAGTTGGATGGTTGTCATGCTGTGAACAGCAAGCCACAGGCTACTTGTACAGTTTTTTGTCCCAGAAAGATTTTGGATGACCTTAGAAGTTGTTTCAACTTATATGGAGTTCTTCTTTCTTGTATTGAGGAATGTTGTACTTTATTTGATCTGCGTTGTATTAAGGTCATCCATTATAGTAGCTGAGGGGCGAGTTTACTGTTAGGGAAGGTGGCGGTACCTGAGATAAACCTAATGCTCTGTGTCATAACAGCTCCTGGTTATCTTTCAGGTTACAGCGTCAGAGAAAACAAAGGGAACAGCTTGTCCCCCGCAGAAGGCAAAGTTGGTGTATGAAGAAGGTAAAGCCTTGGCGGGGGGCTGGGTGTAGGCTAAACATTTCGTTTGCCACGTTGACTCAGTTCTCTGACTTTGTAAAAACCTCCATATGAGTACGGTCATGCTTTGGCACACCTTCCCTAGTAAAACCGGCAAGCCTGTGGCAAAACTGGCAGAAATAGCATCAAATAGGAAAAGAGAAGGGACAAATATATGGTAACAGAAAAGGACATTAGGTATGGGAGAGATTTAATTAAAGCACTATGTACAAACTATGCCAGTGTTTTAAAAAACCTGGATGAAATAGGTAATTTCTTGGGAAACATCAGTGGCCAAAATTGACAGAAAAAGAAATAGAACTCTTGAAGAAATTAATAGCTTTAAATTGATTTAATCAAAACCTTTCTCCACAAGGTGCTAGACACAGGTTTTATAAATCTTTCAAGGAATGAATTATTTTTTATGCATCTCATTATTTGATAATCTAAACAGCCTAGGAATTTAAGGGAATTTCCTTAATAAATCTGTATCAAACATAAAGTTTAGAAGCATTCCCATATAGTCAGGAACAAGACAATTATATACCTTTAATTGCTTCTGGATAGCCTGCTTTGTAGTTTATGAAAGAAAGAAACAGTTCTGGAACATTGGACCTCGTGGTTATTTTTCTCCACGTAGAAAATACAGCAGAATCAACAGTCACACCATCAAGATATGCAAATAAGCACATTTACTGGACATCAAGATCTTGCAAAAAGGAATCAGTAGCATTATTATGCCCCCCTAATGTATGCCCGTAATGTCCCAGTCAGAAAATGTATTAGGGAAAAAGAGCAGCAACCCAAACCTAGAAATTCCTAGAAATACCTCTGGAAAAATGAAGCAGAACCTTTATAGAGAAAACTGTAAGACGTAACTGAAGAAATAAAAGCATACTTGAATTAATTATACTTTTTGTGATCCCCCCTGTTTTATTGAGATGTAATTGACGTAATAGTGTGTTCGTTTTAGGGGCACACCCTAAGATTCTCTATGCGTGTGTTGTGAAATGATGATCATAATGTTTGTTAACATCCATCAATGTGCATAGTTAGACGTTTTTGGTTCCTGTGTGCTGAGAACTTTTAAGGTTTACTCCACTAGCAACTCACATACACAACCCAGTACTGCCAACTGTGGCTCCCATGACATAAGTTACATACCTAGGACTTTTCTCTTATAATTAGAAGTTTGTGTCTTTGGCATTTTCACTCATTTGCTCTACCCCATCTGCCGCTTCTGGCAACTACCAATCTGTTTATGTCTTTGAGTTCAGTTTTTATAGATTCCACTATACATGAGATCATGTAGTATTGATCTTTTTCTGTCTGACTTATTTCACTTGGCACAAGGCCCTCAGGGTCCACCCATGTCGCAAGGGCAGGATTTCCCCTTTTTTCATGGCGTGTGTCTGTCACACACTTTCTTTATCCACTCATCCATGAGTGGACTCTTAGAGGTTTTTTCCGTATCTTGACTGTGGTAGATAATGCTGCAGTGAAGGTGGGGGTGCAGATAGATCTGAGATCCTGATTTTGTTTTCTTTGATATATGTTCAGAAGTGGAATTTGTGAGTCATATGGTAGTTCTTTTTTTTAATTAAAAAAAATTTTTTTTTAGTCTTTTTGTCTTTTCAGGGCCATACCCACGGCATATGGAGGTTCCCATGCTAGGGGTCGAATCGGAGCTACAGCTGCCAGCCTACGCCACAGCCACAGCCACGTAAAATTTTTTATTTAAAAAAGTTTTTTGGCCATGCCTACAGCATGTGGAATTTCCTGGGCCAGTGATCAAACCCAAGCCACAGCAGTGACATCACTGAATTCTGAACTGCTCTCTAAACTACCAGGGAACTCCCTTGGCAATTCTATTTTTAATTTCTTGAGGAGGCTTTGTACTCTTTTCCATAGTGGCCGAACCAGTTTACATGCCCATCAGCAGTGCCCAGGGGATCCTTTCCTCTGCACTCTCAGCTTGGATTTTCAGATGGGATTTTGATTTAGGGTTTTGGTGCTTTGTCCTGCTTTATGAAATCTTGATGGAATAGTCTAAGTATGTGCTTTTATGCAGGTAAGAATATTAATGTAATGTTCCTTCTTGGTTGATAGCTGAATATAATATTTCCAAAAGTAAATTCAGGAATCTGATTCTGTTTAGCTTTCAGGGCTGTGCCCTCTGGTTTGATCACACAATTAAAGCTAGGTTTCCTCCCTTCTTACAGAGTCTTCTGAAGAGGAGTCAGATGATGAAATTGCCGAAAAGGATTCTGATGTGAGTAATTTGTTTCCTGGTATGTAAGTCTGCCCAGTGCTTGTACTCTGTAGGAACGCGGCCTTCACGTGGGCTTTCCTTGCTTAATATTTCTACTAGGATAATTGGGACGAAGATGAGGAAGAGAAAGGAAGTGAAAAAGATGAGGATGTTGATGAAGAGAATGAAGAGGAAGATGAGGATGCTGAAGAAAAAGATGAAGAAAATAGTGAGGACAGAGATGTCGCAAGCGAAAAGGAATTAAATGGAGATTCTGATTTAGATCCTGAAAATGAAAGTGAAGAAGAATGAAGATGGAAGAACAAGCCAATCAGACTGTGTAAACTGTCTCATTTTACCCACTGCTGCCGAGTTCTCCTGGGGAGTTGTCTCCGTGACGGATGCCAAGGACCTCTGCACATTTCCAAATTCCTAATGGTGGCTCTCTTGCCACCTTGCTGTCCTGAGCACCCCAGACTTAACTGTGTAAATAAGAGAGTTTCATTCAAATGTTAATAAACTTTACACAGTAAATAGACACATTTTCTGCAATGTACTGACATGAGTGTCCCATATCAGGTATATTTTTATAATATAATATCCTAGTGTGATTGGTTATGCCAAGAATTGACCTAAGTGAAGAGAAAGACATTTCCTACGTAGGGGTTCAAGAACTGGACTTTTGTGAAGGAGTCAGCTCTTATCTCAGGTTGGTATCTTTCATCACATCCTGATATGAAGCAGCACCTAGTGAAAAAATTTTAATTTGGTACATTTTCATAAAATATGAAGAGACATCTAAAAACTGGAGTAAAAATTACTGTGATTTTTAAGAAAAATAAAATCACCAGTATCCCTGGTTTCTCTGTTAACTGTGGTAATCTGATTCGAGTCAGATTGAATATTTGCAGTGCTTCCCCAGAACAACCACTTGTTTTTTAAAATGTCATGTGAAATATTTTTTTAAAACGCAAAAATTATGGTAATTGAAAAACTAAAGAACTAGCCATATTAAGGATTTTTCTTGACTGCAAGTTGCTTGTAAAGAATCAACAGTGTATAGATTTAGAAGTGCTCATTACCTGCAACTTTTTAAAAGATTCAGTTATAGCTGCTTTTGAAGAGGTTTTCATTTTTATTTAAATGACTAATGGATCAAAGGACAATTGTTTATTTTTTTCCTCTTTGGTTTTAGATATTAACCTTGTTGGGATTTTTTTCCAAAGAAAATATTTTTATAATTCAGTAATTTAATGTGTTCCTTCCTTTTCATTATCCACTCTTGGCAGTGTTAAGGTATGTTTACCTTTAAAATAAATCCAACTCAAGATTTTTTATGTATGTATAAATAAGTATTTTGGTGTGCTACAAAAGCCTTTTCAAATTATCGGTAAATTTTTTTTTTTTTTTTTTTTAAAGAATGAGCCAGTATTTAGTGCTTTCTAGGGAACATGCAGATGGAAGCTCAACTCTAAGAAAGGGCTGGGGAGATGGGTTTATTTTTCCCACCTGTGAATATGTAAAACATAAAACCATTATCTCTGAGGGACTTTTAACATCAGTGGCAGACAGATTTATATGCTCAACTAATGGAGTTGGAGCCATATAAGCATCTTGGGAAAGTTAGAGTCAGCTACTGGTGTAATGTACAGTTATATTTGTCTATAAATGGAGCTGTTTATGGCAATTTAATACCATTCTCTTTGTAAAGTGAATAAATATTCATCTTTACCCAGTGCTTGTCTTGTGGTATATGTAGGGGAACACAGCCCCACACTGGGGCTTGTGGTGTGAAGATTTTCAAAACGTGATCTTACTCCACTAGCATTAATAGGTGAATGCTTCCAAGGCTTGTTGGCTAATCTAGAGTTTTTAACAAAGTGAAGGAGCCAGGGAACTTTGTTCGATGTTAGTGGTGGTGTCTCCATGCAGTCCCTCCTGGCTGGGCCCGCGTCCGCAGCCCAGGGCTGCAGTGAGTTACACAGGTGCACAGTTCTGTGGGCTGAGTCAGGTTTTGGGGTTTTGGTTCTTGTTTTTTTCCCCCCTGAAGCATGCAGAAGTTCCCAGGCCAGGGATTGAACCCGAGCCACAGCAGTGGCAATGTTGGATCCTTAACCCACTGAGCCACCAGGGAACTCCCAGCCTGAGTTTTCCCCTGTACCTGACTCTTCCCAGAGAAGTATGGTCATTGCTTACTAATAAGTTTTGTTGGTTTGTTTTAGACAAATCCTGAGTTAAAAAGAGGCTTGTTACAAAGACTATTTTCTGGTTTCAGATATTCCGCTTCTAATCCAGATGATAGTAAGTTTTGGGTATATGGTGGTATCTTTTCTTCTTAATTGGGACATTAATAGAGCTTTTTTATTTTGCAAAATTAACTCTCCATCCACGATTAAATCAAGGATCACCTATCGTACTTGGTTGTCATTGCTTTGTTAATCCAGAATATTCCACCTTGTGTGTGTGTTTCATGATTTTGATATTTAAATGAGTCCACATAGGTTAAATTGTGTTACAGAGTGTCCTACAGTCCAAATTTATCTGGTTATTTCCTCATGGTTAGATTGTCGTGTAAGTGTTTTTGGCAAGAATACCAAATAGGTGGTGATATTTGAGGTTAATTTGTAGAAAATTCTTTGGGTATAGTAGTATGTTTTGATGTAAGTAGATAAAGAGGCTTTAGGTTTGGGATTTTTGAAGCCTTGGTGCAGAAGGATGTTTGAGGGTCAGAAAGGGGGTTACGTAGTGAGATCATCGGGTACACGATGCTGTCTATGTGAGGCTCTTACAGTTTTTGTGGAAGTTAATTCTCCATATTGTACATTTATTCATTCACGATGTATTGATTGCCACCTCTGTGCCAGGGATTATTTCTTTGCTTGGTATATATGCCACTGAATGACAGTGATCAACTGATTAATAAGGAGCTGACATTCTACCAGAGAGAAGAAGGCAGTGAACAACGTATGAGGAGTAAATTCTATGTTGCGTCTTAGAAGATGGTACCTTATGGGAGGGGAGGTAGGAAGGATATTGAGAGTCGGGGTGAGGGAGGGATGTTGAGAGTCGGGGTGAGGGAGGTGGGGTGAGGGAGGGATGGTGAGAGTCGGGTGAGGGAGGGATGTTGAGAGTCGGGGTGAGGGAGGGATGGTGAGAGTCGGGGTGAGGGAGGGATGTTGAGAGTCGGGGTGAGGGAGGGGTGAGGGAGGGATGTTGAGAGTCGGGGTGAGGGAGGGATGTTGGGAGTCGGGGTGAGGGAGGGATGTTGGGAGTCGGGGTGAGGGAGGGATGTTGAGAGTCGGGGTGAGGGAGGGATGTTGAGAGTCGGGGTGAGGGAGTGCAGCTGCAGAATTAAATGTGTGCTCAGGGTGGCGCCTACTGAGAAGGTGGGGTTAGAGCAGGGCCCAGGAGGAGGTGAGGAGGTTCGCAAAGTGAGTGTCTGAGGAAGCGAGGAAGCGTCTGCCAAGCAGAGGAAGTGGCGGGAGCTGAGACCAGCCTGTGTCTGACGTGTTGAAACCACGAGCGGACGGCAGCCTGGCTGGAACGGAGGGAGAAAAGGAGAAGGTGGGGGTGAGGAGGGCGTAGACCAGGGCGGTGGGAATGGAGTTGGTTTCTGGCTTAGAGCTAGTGGTTTCCATGAGCTGTGAGGGAAAGGCAGGAGTCGGTATGGCTGGAGCATCAGGACGATGCTGTGGGTGGAGGTGAGGAATTGGATGTGGGACATGTTTAAGTTCGAGTTAAGTTATGTGTATTAGGGATGCAAATCTAAATACGTACATATGCCATAGATGTGCTACGTGTATGTAAGCTGTGTGTGTCAGGAGGAAGTGACATGACTAACTCTTCCATTTTCTTTGCATTCATGACATCCCTCAGCTGTGGTTCCTTCCAGCTGGAATTGATAGTACTGATGGGTCCTCCCAGGCTACAGTGGTTTTTTTTTTGTCTTTTTGCCTTTTCTAGGACCTATGGAGGTCCCAGGCTAGGGGTCGAATTGGAGCTGTAGCCACCAGTCTACACCAGAGCCACAGCAACGGGGAATCTGAGCTGCATCTGCAACCTACACCACAGCTCACAGCAACGCCGGATCCTTCACCCACTGAGCAAGGGCAGGGATCGAACCCGCAACCTCATGGTTCCTAGTCGGATTTGTTAACCACTGCGCCACGACGGGAACTCCTACGGTGGTTTTTGTGATGCCTTTCTTGTGATTTCTTGTTGAGACTTTGTCTGAAGGGAACTCGTGCTGACGCATCATGTGTCCAGATTGTACGCTGGATCACAAAACTAGGAGAACGAGAGACCACAGCAGTGTCCGTGGACTAGCAGGCATCCTTCCACCAGGAACGCGGTATGGAAGGAAGGAAGCACCGTTAGATGGTGCCTGCTGACCTGGTGGGAAAACGAAACCGACTGTACTTGTCAGCGCTCTGATGGCTATTCATAGATGTGTGGGTAATTAATTGTCTTGGGAAGAACACGGGGATTATAAATCACACTTTAGAGGGTGAGGGGTGTCAAGTGAAAAATCCAAAAGTTGAAAATTGCCCGGCATGTTCTTTCTAGGTAATAATGGCTCAGGATGAGGAAATACTATAGTTTGTGGGATGCTAAAGCTTTAAAAGGATTTCCTAACGGAAATAAATATACAGGAAAATATCTCGTTAAGGCTTGCCTTTGGCATAGTTTAATTTGTTCTCGTTTGAAAGAGGGGAAGGGGTGTGGTTGCCTGGCAAGTGCAGTCACCGGAAGTCAGAGGCAACTTGGCAGCTGCCTCTCCTGACTCTGCGGTCATGATGGTCCAGACCTGGGCCGCAGCTTCACGGGGTAAGAAAGTTTGTTTTTGTCCCTAGAGTTGATGTAATTCCATAGAGTCAGCACATTGACCAGGCTTCCAAGAGAAATTGGTATTTAAATGGTGTAGTTATTACTAGAAACACACCTCTCCAGTGGAGCAGTGTTCACATTGCAGGGTGACATGTCTTCTTTTGCACAGGAAAGTGACCCAGTAAAAACCAGTTGTATAACTGGAAGCTCGTCTTTGCACCAGAGGGTAGAATTGGAAGAGATGAATTGGATGGTTTTAATAGCTGAGCGTATTGGGCGGTGTGTGGTCTGTACTGAAGGGGTCGGAATTCTCGGCTTCCTGCATGTTGCTCTGAGTCTTCTCACTTCGTACGGACCCGTCTTTAAGCAGGACAGTTGTGGGTGGAATGTCGGTGTTTGGGGCTCCTCAGGCACCCACTTAGGATTGCTGTTAGGGTGCATTCTGATGATTCAGGGACCATGAGTATGACCAACCGTGGTTACACCCAAGAAACACCTGTTATTTTCAGCCAAACTTTGACTCTGTTCCTTGTCTTCAACCCGGCAGAGTCTGCGCCGCCCCTCCCCCCAGTTTTTATTACAGTGAAATATACATTTTAACCAATTTTAAGTGTACAGTTCTGCAACATTAAGTACACTTACATGGTTGTTCAAATGGCAAAATCTCTTAATGGGTGATTTATGTGGAAGGATCAGGTCCAGGAAGTGGAAGCGCAGACGTGCATACAATCAGTCTGTTGTGGAGACCCCAAATTTTGGGCCAGAAGTTCCAGTTCTGGGTGCACCTTGCAGCATGGCAATGCTGAATCTACCTAATTTCTTCTTTTTTTGGTCTGTGGCAGGAGAGTCACGGCAGTGCCATTTGTCACAGGGATGCTGTGAGAACCAAATGGAGCGGTGTCCGTGGGACACTGACACCCAAGCACGGCACCTGGCTGGGGGGCTTGTTTTAGGAACCACTGTTAGGCAGTTTCCAGTACCGGAAAGGAGCGGGGCAGATGGGCTTAGGGAAGCACCTTTCTATCTCTGGCGTTTTTAAGAAAGTCAAGCAGAGCCTTATGGGTAAGCACAGTTTCCCATTTCCACAGGTGAAAAACGTGAACTGAACTCTTCCACCTTTTTTAAAAAAATTATTTTTAAAATCCATTGTTTTAAAAAGTAATGACACCTATTGTACATTTCTGAACATACCAAAAAGCCTAAAAGAGGAGACTAAAATCATGTTACGAGAGATAACCACTTGTAATGTTACGGCGTTTCTCCTTTTAATCTTTTCCCCTTTGCATGAGTGCATGTACACATTTCTCTTAGGAAATTGGAATCATATTTTATACTTTGTCACTTAGTACGTCTTTAACTCTCCTTTGAAATAACGATGCTTGTGGTTGTTAGTATCCTACCCTTGTTAAACTCGAATTTATCCTCCTGTTATAATTTGTTACAAGTAATGCTACGGTGAAAAATTTTTTCTTTCCTTTTAGGGCTGCACTTGTGGCACATGGAAGTTCCCAGGCTAGGGGTCGAATCAGAGCTAACAGCTGCCAGCCTACCCCACAGCCACTGCAACACTGGATCCAAGTCATGTCTGTGACATACACTGCAGCTCACGTCAACACTGGATCCTCAACCCACTGAGCGAGGCCAGGGATCTAATCCCCATCCTCATAGATTACTAGTTGGGTTCATTTCTGTTGAGTCACAATGGGAACTCACTCCCTACAGGGAAATTCTTACACTGTGCATTTTTCTTTAAATGCATCCTTATGAGATATTCCTAGGAGTAGTGTTACTTAGTAAAATACATGAATGTTCTTTTCAGGCTTAAGAAATTTGCCAAAATTCTTTTCCAGAGAACTTGTATTGATTTGTAGCCCCACAGGCAGTACTAGTGTTTCCACTTCATCATGAACCTCACTCAGGTCACCTGCTTTTTTCATTGTCACTTGCATTTCTTTTTTCTTTTTCTTTTTTTTTTTTTTTTGCTTTTTAGGGCCTCACCCATGGCATATGGAAGTTCCCAGGCTAGGGGTCATATTGCAGCTACAGCTGCTGGCCTGCACCACAGCTCACAGCAATACCAGATCCCCAACTCAAGCAAGGCCTGGGATCGAACCTGCATCCTCATGGATACTTATCAGGTTCATTACCACTGAGCTGCAGCAGGAACTCCCCATCACTTGTATTTCTTGAGAGTATTGTGCATCCAGATTCTTGTCCATGCTTAGAGGGATTGTCTTATTGATCTGTAAAGGCTTTTTATATATTAAAGATACTTTTGTCTTCTCAAACAGATGACACAAATATCTCCTGATGTGCTTTTCCATTTTTTTTTATCATGTTTTCCTGAATAGTTTTCTTATTTTTAAGCTTAAAGAATTCCCCCCCTTGGGAAATATTCCTTGTATTTTGTTCCTAGTTGTTTTTATACCTTTGTCTTTTTTTTTTTTTTAACAATTAATTACCTCTAGTAACTGGATGTGATGCATCAGTGCATTGTGAAATCGGGTAGATAGCAACCACCATTTTTCGAAGTAGAAGGGTAATTGATACATAGAAAAGATCAGTCAGTGCATTGCATGTAGTTCAGGGTAATTATTTTAGAAAGGCATCTGTATACTGCAGTTGCGATGTAAAATGTCTTTCTGTGGATAAGATATTTGGAAGCTGCTGCTTTCAGCCATGTGGAATTTTTGGTGTTTTTAGGAGATGAGGCTCTGACCTTAGGGTTCCCCTGCACACATGAGCTTTGCCCACTTGTGAATTCTGTTTACTCTGGACTGAAAGTGTGTCTCCCCAAAATTCCTATGTTGGAACCCTAATCCCCAAAGTGATGGTAATTGGAAATGGGGCCTTTGGGGGGTAATTCAATCATGAGAGGGGAGCCCTCATGATGGGCTTAGTGCCCTCCTGGGAAGAGGCACAAGAGAGCTTGCTTCTCTGCGCTCTGCTGCAGTGAACAGTGAGAACTGCCATCTGCAAACAGGAAGCTGGTTCTTAGCAGGTACCAGATCTGCTGGCACCTTGGCCTTGGGCTTCTCAGCCTGAGAACTGAGAAATAAACATTTGTTGTCTGAACCACCCAGTCTTTGTGGTTGCAGCCTGCGTGGACTAAGGTCCTCTTTTTCTATCCCATAGACTTGGATTTGCGTTGTCGTGTGGTCAGGGTGTTTCAGTGCTGTCCATTCTTTTCCTCTGAGCTCTCTTCTTGGGCTTTGTAATTCATTTTGTCGTTGTTGGTATCTTTATACCTCTTTGAAATATTTTCCTAAATATCGTTTGCTTTTTCATTTTTCTGTATTATTAAGTATATTCTTCAGTTGTAAGAAACAAAAACGTACAGAGATAGCTTAAGCAAAACAAACGTATTGCAGTTTCAAAGAATCTGTGTACCCAGGCAGAAACAGCTGGGCCTCAGGAAGGGACTACAGGTGGGAGGGGGACAACCCCAGGGCCTTTGCATGGTCCTTGATCTGCTGCCCTCTGCTGCCTCAGTGTTCTCTCTGACTGAGGCCAGGAAGTTGCAGTCCATCTACTTGCTGATTCTCAGGACAGCTGAATGGTCACCACCTCTCCAGGCCCTCTTCACCTTCCTCCCTCTGCTCGTCGCCCTGGGCTTGACTTTCACAAGATGCATCAGCCCAGCTCCCTGGCTTGGCTTCTGGTGGGGATCAGCCAATGGGCAGGACTGGCAAGAGATGGGAGGGTGGGGGCAGAGGAGGTCTGAGTGTTTCTTCCTCCAGCAAGCCCTGTGTCAGGCTGTGGTTTGGCAGGGCTGCTGTGTTCCTCCATCTGTGTCCTAACTCTGGCTGGGGTCCTTTGTTCTTTGGTGGCTGCAGTGGGAAGGGTGCTTTTCTTTCTGTCTTGTCCCAGAGTGCCTCACCCTCCCCTGCTGGTTTCCTGGACTCTACCCACGTCTTTGAACAGTTTCTAGGAAACTCTCTCAGGTACCCTGTTGGAGGGTGCCATCTGTTTTCTGCGGGGAGCCTGAGCCCGTCCAAACTGCCCATTCCTGGGAGAGACAGTGGCTGCATCTCGCTTCAGGTGTCTACCATGGCTGGTCACCGCTGCCAAGGACAGTGCCCCACCGCACTGGTGAGGCCTGTGAGCCCACCTGGGAAGGGGGCAGCCTTCCTGCCAAAAGCTGGGTTCATTGTGAACAGAGCTGGTGTCTACCTCACCGGTAGCTCAGGCATTTTATAAAGTACATTTAAAAGTTTTTAAGTTGTAAAATATATGTAAACTTTATCATTTTAACCATTTTTTAAGTGCATGGTTCAGTGGCCTGAGGTACGTTCACATTGTTAGGTTACCATCAGCACCTCCATCTGTAGAATTTTTTCATCTTCTCACATTGAAACCACCTGTTAATCACTAACTCCATGTCCCCCTTATCCCCAACCCTGGCAACCGTTCTTCTTTCTATGAATTGATTACTCTAGGTATCTCATTGAAAAATAAATTTTAGGAGTTCCCGTCGTGGCGCAGTGGTTAACGAATCCGACTAGGAACCATGAGGTTGCGGGTTCGGTCCCTGCCCTTGCTCAGTGGGTTAACGATCCGGCGTTGCCGTGAGCTGTGGTGTAGGTCGCAGACGCGGCTCGGATCCCGCGTTGCTGTGGCTCTGGCGTAGGCCGGTGGCTGCAGCTCCGATTCGACCCCTAGCCTGGGAGCCTCCATATGCCGCGGGAGCGGCCCAAGAAATAGCAACAACAACAACGACAAAAAGACCAAAAAAAAAAAAAGGAAAAATAAATTTTAATTGGACAATGAATATAGAATTGCATTCCTGTAAAAAGGGATGAAATGACACCTAAGGCTAAATGAACTCTGTCCTCCACCTCTGCTCCCCTTCCTCCCTGGTTGCAGTGGTTAAATGCAGGCGTTACCACTGTTGTTATTATTATTATTTGGTCTTTTTAAGACCACTGTTACTTTAAGCGTCTGGTTTTCTCCAAACCTTTCTCTGTGCATTTGCATACATACCTATGTGCTCTTACGATACGTCATTTCTTTTTTCCCCCCATAAATGGTATTTTGCAGCATGCAGCATTCTGCAACGTGAACTTGCTTTTTATTACCTAATGTATCGTAGAGGACTTTCCCAGTTAGTAATATAAAACTACCTCATTCTTTTCCACTGCATCAGGATCAGCGGGCAGGCTGGTGGGAGCACAGACGGCCACGTCCCGCTCTGGAGTTTTTGAGTCAGTGGGGTGGGGAGGCCCAGGAAATGTGCATTTCTGACAAGTTCCCAGGTGGTGTGATGCTGCGATGCTGTGGATGTAGTCCCTTCTGAGAACCACGGCAGTGATTTTAGGCTGTTGAACCATCTCCTGAGAGACGCTGAGATTGTTTCCAATTTTTTAGAAAACTCAAGAATGTTGAGGTGACCTTGTCCATGCTTCTTGTGCACAGGATCTCTCTGGGGTGGGTATGGAGAAGGAGAATTCTAGGTCATGGGGTATGTGTATTTTAAATTTTAGTTGATACTGTCAAAATGCCTATCAGTGTGGCTGTAACAGGTTGCAGCTGAACTTTCAAGTAATTTGCTCCCAAGTTAAAAATAAATTCAATGAGGGAGTTAGTTCCCTTGTGGCCCGGTGGGTTAAGGATCCAGCATTGTCACTGTAGCAGCTCAGGCTGATGTGCATGTTCCGTCTCTGGCCTGGGAACTTCTAGATGCTGTGGGCGCAGCCAAAAAACCAAACAAAAAAACCCAAAAACAAATCCAATGAGAATTTGGATTAGGCTTGGGATAAGCCAGCAGATTAAGAGAATAATTGTCATCGTGGAATATTATGACATTAAAATTTGCTTTTCTCATTTGGAAAGCAAAAAGAATTACTTTCTCACTTGATAGGAATATAATACTATTTTTAAAAATTGGGGAATGGTGGCTCTTGCTTCATCCTCCTTAGATTGGGATAATTGCATTGGAAGTCATGAACTAGTTGTTCCTTTAAGTGTGTGAACCTCCCGGCCTCAGCAAAGTAAATAATTCTTTCACCAGGCTGTTGCCTCATGAATGGGTGGTTTTGTGTGTTAATTAGGGTTCCAGTTCAATAGGATGGGGAAGCCCTGGGGTCTGTTTAGGTGGGACTCTTCTCCCACACCTGGGTACTCAGGGCTTTGCTCACAGTTGACTGCCCTGAACACACGCCCCTGAGACGGGCTTATGGTGAGAAGGAAATAGGGATGGGGACGAATAGGAAGATACAATTAAACAACTACCTAGAGGAGTTCCCATCATGGCTCGGTGGAAACGTATCCAACTAATATCCATGATGATGTGGGTTTGATCCCTGGCGTTGCTCAGTGGGTTAAGGACCCGGCAACGTGAGCTGTGGTGTAGGTCGCAGACGCGGCTCGGGTCCTGTGTTTCTGTGACTGTGTGTTTGTAGGCTGGCAGCTGTAGCTCTGATATCCACCCCTGGCCTGGGAACTTCCATATACCTTGGGGTGCGGCCCTAAAAAGCCAGAAAAAAAAAAAAAGAAAGAAACAACTGACTACAAGATAGAATGAAGTAAATGTCATTTACTTTCACAGGTGAAGTGCCATGAAAGCCAAGAGAAAGGAGAGATTGACCTCCCAACCAGGGATCAGAGTTGAGGACTTGAGTGCAGTGACCCAAGCCTTGAGGGAGGGCCTTCTAGGAAGCAAGGAGGATGACAGTGAGTGGCAAATAGATGTTTAATAGGTGTGTTCTAAAAACTTGCAACTCAAACACCACTGAGGTCCTTGATGTGGTTAAGCGGCAGATTTTTCTCAGATGTCCCCACATGGTCCTTCAGGAGACAGTCTCTGTCTGGGGTTTAGAGCGTGCGTGTGTACTGCTTACTGCTCTTGCTCAAATGTGCAAGGTTTAGAGGGTGCACTTAGCCCGTGGGCGCTGGCATGACGTGTTTTCCCACCTTCACCAGCCTTGTTCAGATTGCCCTGCTCACTGTCTCAGGTTACAAGATCATCGTCAGTGTGGAAAACAGCCACTAGGTGTCAGCCTTGCTTTGTGCAAGTTTCTTCTTCGCATAGACCAGGCATCTTAAAAAGCCACTCTGTGTGACCTCTTTCTTTGTAAACTCCCGCGTCAGGTGGGAGTGTGTTTTCTGGTGTCCAGGGCCCCAAACAGAACCTTGACTGTCTCTAGCCCAGCAACATCCATCATGAGAGGGACCAAAAGTGAACCCTGCTGTAGAGGAGATTGAGTCTCCAGTCAGTGGGCTGGTACCTCCAGATATTCTGTTTCGAGCAGTGCCCACAGAACAGGCAGCTGGTCTACCTCCATCCATCCTGGACCCACCAACACCCGCCCCCCCCCCCCCGACTAGACTACAGCACCAGCCTGAAAAATGCCCAGCGAACAGGGAAGCAGCAGCAGCTCTTAGTTTCTAAGAGTCCCTGAACATTGGAAGCTTGAATTGATGTTTCCCTTTCTTTATTTCCTTCACAAGAGAAGTGATAACAAAGCAGCCAAAATCAGAGAAAAATCACAATACTGTACACCAACTGCATTAATTTTCCTGGTAGACTTTGCCCATGAAAATCATGATTTTACATCATGTCAATGACAGTGTTGGGGATGAGTTTTTTTTTTCACTTCTTTTCCCATCTTATGAAAATTTCCAATATACAGAAGTTAATAATTATCTCTATGTACACCACTTAGGTTAAACCATTGTTAATATTTTGCTTCATTTACCTTCATGTGTACATGTTTATGTTGCTGATCTTTATTTATTTGGTCTTTTTAGGGCCACACTCATGGCATATGGAAGTTCCCAGGCTAGGGGTTGAATCAGAGCTGCCGCTGCTGGCCTGCACCACAGCCTCTGCAATGTGGGATCTGAGCTGCATCTGCCACCTACACTACAGCTCATGGCAATGCCAGATCCTCAGCTCACTGAGTGGGACCAGGAATCGAACCCACGTCCTCATGGATGCTAGTTGGGTTCATTAACCACTGAGCTATGATGGGAACTCCTATGTTGTTGATCTTTTAGAAAGTAAGTTGGAGATGTCATGATACCTTACTCTTAAATACTTCAATGTGAATTTTCTAAAAATTATGACCCCTAACACAATCACAATTCCATATTATGCCAAAAAAACAGACAGTAATTCCTAATATCATCTAATACTCAATTTTTCCCACTTGTCCCCCAAATATCTTTTATAGTTAGCTTTGGGCTTGGTTGTTAAGTTTGCTTTAGTTACTCTCGCTCTAAGACTACCTCTTCCCCCCCTTAATTTTTTCTATGACATGACACATTGAAGAGACCCAGCTAGTTGGCTTATAGAGGAAGCCACACGCTGGATTTGAATGTTTCCCTATTGTGGGTTTAACTCATTTTCCTCTCCATTTTCTCCATCTATGGATGTTATATCTCAGTACTATCCAATGGAATTTTCTTCAGTGATGGAGCCGTTCTCTGCCACATCCAGTATGATAGTCACTAGACACATGTGGTCATTGAGCACTGAAAATGTAGCCAGTGTGGCTGAGTAATTGAACTTTGCATTTTATTTAATTTTGATTCGTGAACTTCCATTTAAATAGCCACATGTGGCTAGCGGCTCTGGTGTGGAACAGCATGGATCTCAAGGCTTGATTAGATTTAGGTTTAAGTGTTTTGATAAGATGTCAAAGGTGATGCTGTAGATTGCAACCAATAAAAACATTTTTTTTTTGTCTTTTCTTTTTTTAGGGCTGCACCCGAGGCATGTGGAGATTCCCAGGCTAGGGGTCTAGTTGGAGCTGTAGCTGCCGGCCTACGCCAGAGCCACAGCAACACCAGATCCGAGCCGTGTCTGCGACCTACACCACAGCTCATGGCAACGCCGGATCTTTAACCCACTGATCGAGGCCAGGCATCGAACCTGCAACCTCCTGGTTCCTAGTCAGATTCGTTTCTGCTGCGCCATGATGGGAACTCCAATAAAAACATTTTTTAAAGTGTTCCAGATCAATGGGTTTCAACAAATGTTTCCACCTATATAACCATGACACAATACAGATATAGGAAATTTCTGTCACCCCAAAAAGTTCCCTTGTGCATCTTCCCAGTAAATCCCAGTGTGCCTTCTCCCCACAAGTCTGGGGCAACCACTGATGTGCCTTCTGATACTACAGAATAGCTAGCTTTCCAAGGACTTCATATAAATCAATAAGTGTACTTTTCTGTTTTTTTTTTTTGCTGTGCCTGCAGCATGTGGAAGTTCCCAGGCCAGGGATTGAAACTGCGCCACAGCAGGGACCTGAGCTGCTGCAGTGACAACTTTGTCCTGTGATCCTTAAACCGCTAGGCCACCAGGGAACTCTTAACAGAATGTTTTTGAGATTCATTGACGTTGCAGCATGTATCCTTAGTTTGTTCTTTTCATTGCCAGGTGGTATTCCATTGTATGGATGTGCCATAATTTGTTTCTCTCTTCTGTTGATGGAGATATGGGTGGTTTTCAGTTACCACTCAAGGCTAAGCTTTTTCTCTAGGTGCTACTATAGCTGTAAGCAACAAGATTTTGATAGGCCGTGTTTTCATTTTCATTCAGTAGGAAACATTCTCTAATTTTCTTTTTTTCTTGTTCTTTTTAAAAATGATGGTTGACTTACAATATGATATTAGTTTCCCTTGTACAACACATAGTGATTCAATATTTCTATAGATTATATCCCACTGAAAGTTATTATCAGGAGTTCCCGTAGTGGTTCAGAGGGTTTCGAACCCGACTAGTATCCATGAGGTTGAGGGTTTGATCCTTGGACTCAGTGGGTTAAGGATCTGGTGTTGCCGTGAGCTGTGGTGTAGGTCACAGACACGGCTTGGATCCCGCATTGCTGTGGCTCTGGCAGCTGCAGCTCTAATTTGCCCCCTAGCCTGGGAACTTCCATATGCTGTGGGTGCAGCCCTAAAAAGCTAAATAAATAACGTTATTATAAAATAATTATCAGTTATATTCGTGCATTCCCCTTTGACTCATAGATTATATAGAAATGTGATCTTTAATTTCCATTTGAGGATTGTCCAAAGAACTTTCTGTTAATTTCTAACTTAATTCTGTTGTGGTAAGAGAAATTTCTCTGTCTGACTTAGTTTTTTAATATCTACTGAGACTCATTTTATGTGCCCGGTTATATGATCTGTCTTGGTGAATGTTTCTTATATCTGCTCTTGCTGGGTGAAGCATTTTGTAAATAGCAGGTCAAATTGTTTTTGTTAGTGTTGTTTAGCTTTTCTATTTTTTCTGTCTACTCATCCTATCATTTATTGAAAGAGGTCTCATGAAGTATTCACCCTAAATGTGGATTTGTCTGTTTTTCTTCAGTTCTTTGCTGCATGTATATTCAGCCTCATTCCATACACACTTAAGATGGTTCTGTCTTCTTGATGAGTTGACCTCTTTGTCAACGTTCCTGGTAACATCTCTTCTTTATACCTGGTAACATCTCTTATCCTAACGTCTCCTTCATCTGCTATTAATGTAATCACTCTAATTTTCATATGTGTATTGTTTGTACAATATTTCTTTTTCCATCCTTTTACTTTTAGCCTACCTGTGTTTTTAATTTTAAAGTGTATCTCTTATAATCAGCATATAATTGGGTCTGGCTTTTACTCAGTTGGACTCTCTCTTCCTTTTTTTTTAATATTTAGACTATATTTAATGTAGGTATCATCATGATTGGGATTAAGTTGTACCATTTGATGTTTGTTTTCTGTTTGTCTCATCTGTTCTTTTTTTTTGTCTTTTTTTTTTTTGCTATTTCTTGGGCCGCTCCCGCGGCATATGGAGGTTCCCAGGCTAGGGGTTGAATCGGAGCTGCAGCCACCGGCCTACGCCAGAGCCACAGCAACTCGGGATCCGAGCCGCGTCTGCAACCTACACCACAGCTCACGGCAACGCCGGATCGTTAACCCACTGAGCAAGGGCAGGGACCGAACCCGCAACCTCATGGTTCCTAGTCGGATTCGTTAACCACTGCGCCACGACGGGAACTCCTCATCTGTTCTTTGTTCACCCTTTCCCCTCTTTTTATGACTTTTGGTTGAATATTTTAATTAATTTCTTTACCTTATTCCATACCTGCAGCATATGGATGTTTCTGGGCTAGGGATTGAATCCAAGCTGCAGCTGCAACCCATGCCACAGCTGTATCAATGCCAGATCCATAACCCACTGTGCCAGTCTGGGGATCGAACCCGTGCCACCACAGAAACAATGCTGGATCCTTAATCCTCCATGCCACAGAGAGAGTATTTTTAAAATTCCATTTTATTATTGGTTTATTTGCTCTGCTTTTCTGTTTTATTTCTTTAGGAATGGCTCTAGGGTTTGCCATATGCATCACAATATGCATGGCCCTACTGAGTTCCCTAATGAATACACTGAGTTGTCAGCAGGGACTCTCCTTTCAGGCTCCTTGGAGTTTAAGTGCTGTGTAATCTCAGGGAGCTGTTCAGCTCACTGTTTCTTGGTAGTTCCTTGCCTTGACCTCCTGGAATTTCATTCTATGTGTGAGCATCTTGGTATTCAGTAAAGATTCCAGGGCACTCAGTCCCAGGCAGGTGTTTTTTTGGAGCTGTTTTTTCTACCCACCTCTCTCCACCAGAACTCTGTCCTTCAACTTTCAGGGGTCTCAGCTTCTCTGAACCCCCATCCTTATCTCCTTAACACGGTTGGATTGGGGTTCTCCTTCCCTGCTCTGTGGTCTGAAATATGCCTCCAGGCAGAAAGCTAGGGGTCCTGACAGTTTCACTTCATCTGTTTCCTTTCTCTCAAGAATCACAGTGCCTCTTGTCCAACGTCTGAAAATAATTGTTTCATATATTTTGTCTGGTTTTCTAATTGCTCATTGTGGGAGGGTAAATCTAGTCTATATTATTCTATCATGTCAGAAGGAGAAGTCTCATTTAACCTTTGATTATTGATCTTTTTTATGTGGCTACATAGTCTTTATTATAGTAATTTAAAAATGCATATAAATAACCTATGTTCGTAGGAGAAAACCTTGAGATAGCAATTGAAATAAAAATCATCCATAATCCCCTTCATCCTGAAGTAAGCAGAAATAATGTTTTCGCATATATCTTTCCAGACTTTTCTATGTGAATATGTATCTATAAATACAGAAATAGGACCCTCCTATCCCCACCACAACAATGGTTTATAACGGCTGCCTAGTCCCCAAGAACACAGGAGAAATGGCACCTATTTTTTATCCACATCAGGACAGCTCATGGGTTTCACAGGAGAGCCTCCTACATTTCAGAGATATTTGTTAAGACTGGATTTGAGAAATTTCATGTGTATAAGAAAACCATATATATATATATATATATATATATGTAATTTTTTTAAAGTCTGCAAATGTAAAATTTTGAAAGAGGAAGAATTTTATTTAACAGAGAGAGAGAAGAAAGAGAAAGAAGGAGTTCCCGTTGTGGCTCAGCAGAAACGAATCCAACTAGGAACCATGAGGTTGGGGTTCGATCCCTGGCCTCGCTCAGTGGGTTAAGGATCTGGTGTTGCCGTGAGCTGTGGTGTAGGTCAGCAGCTATAGCTCCAATTAGATCCCTAGCCTGGGAACTTCCATATGCCGCGAGTGCGGCCCTAAAAAGAACAAAAGAAAAAAAAAGAAAAAAGAAAAAAAAGAAAGAGAAAGAAAAGCAGAGCAGATTCAACAAAAGGGCTTGTCATTAAATGCACTGTTTGATTTGAGTGGGTCAAGAACATTTTTTTTTTTTTTTGGTCCAAGAATTTTGTCCAAGTCTGGACTGTTTTTTAATTTGGATCTTTTAAAGTTAAAAAGAAAATAAAAAATAAATAGACCATTCTGCTTAAAAAAAAAAAAAGGTGCAAATTAAAGCCCTGTATTTCTTTTCATGAACTGCCCTACCCTGGCCCTATCAGAGGTGGCCACTGCTTGGCCTAGAGTGCCTCTCCTACAAGGAAACTGAGTGTGGCAAAAGTGTTGGCATTAGAGTGGTGAGGACCCAGACTAGCACCTACTCTGTGACCTTCAGCAATTTCTTCATCCGCAAAATGAAGATAAGTGCTGCTCAGAGGGTGGCTGTGAAGATGAAATGAAGTTTGAAATGTCTCCAGTGACCAAAACTACACAGGTGTTCAGTACAAAACCTCAGAGGTGTTAAGAAACCAGCTCAAGGAGTTCCCTCTGTGGCCCCGTGGGTTGAGAATCTGACTGCAGTGGCTTGGGTCACTGTAGGAGGCGTGGGTTCCATTTCCGGGCTAGCTCAGTGGATTAAAGGTTGTAGCTGCAGCTCAGATTCAACCCCTGGACCAGGAACTTCCATATGCCACAGGTGTGGCCATAAAAAAAAAAAAGAAAAAAAAAGTAAAAAAAAAAGTGAAGAAAGAGAAGAAACCAGCTCAAGACCATAGAGCCAGCAGAATGTCAACTACAATGTCACCTCCTCCAGTCCTAAGTGTATTATTCCCTCTATCTTCATATATTTTCCAGCTAGAGTCTCTCTTTCTCTTTTTGGCCACACCCATGGTATATGGAGATTCCTAGGCCAGAGATAGGACACGAGCTGTTGCAGTGACAATGCTGGATCCTTAACCCGCTGCACCACAAACAAACTCTTTAAAGAGTCTCTTTTCTTAATGGTTTAATTGTTAAGATTTTCCATAACACTGCAAATTCTATATGTGACCACCTTGGCTTCCACACTCAGATGCTCAGCTGCCGTAGATAATCTGTTTCTCCCTCCCCTTCCCCTCCTGAGTCTGCCCTTTCCTCTGTGTGTCCCTTTGGTGGAAGGGATGCCATCTTGGTCTTTGGCCTCCTCCTCCAACCACACACACCCCAAGAGAAGCATGCACACTGGCTGTGCTTCTGGGGAAGCACTCCCTGTGTCACCGACACAGTCCTTAGAGAGCCATTGCTTCTGCCATGGTCCAGGCAGCATTGCAGAGGCTCTGCCAGGCAGGCTCACTCTGCCTCCAGGACGGATAAGGCCCTTTCCCGGCAGCCCTGCAAGCTCTGGGGAGATCAGCCTGAGAAGACCACAGGATGTTTGCTCCTTGATCTCACCTGAGGAGTGTGCCATCACTATTTGAGGCAGGAAGGACAAGTATGCACCTATATTTTATGATAAAGCGTCAGGACACTCTGTCCAGATTGGTTTTAGGAGGGCTGTAGCTGGGCTTCAGGAGCTGGGCACTGCAGGCTGCTTAGGGGTTGAGATTCGCCTTGTGACCTTTAGTTCTGGTTTAGTGCCATTGAAAGGTGAGACTATTGTCTTTAACTGCCTGGCAGTGGGGCAGAGCAGTGGGTACCTCAGAGGACTCAGAGGCAGGACGTCTTGGCCTTGGGTGGCCACCTATCCAGAGTGCCAAAGTCATAAGCTGCAGCCTTTCTGTGGCCAGTGAGGCAGGACATGCCTCCACCAGTGGGGCAAGATCAGATTAGAGTCCCAAGGAGACCTGGCTTATTAATGCTAATGGGTTCTTTTTGTACCCATGGTATCTTGGTGCACAAAACCAAACAGACAGTAAGACATAAAAACCCAAAGGTTTGGAACCAAATAGACCTCTGTTTGAATCCAGACTCTTGGGCTTCTTGACCATGAGGTCTTTGACATGTGGTGTCTCCTTAGCTTCCTTATCTTTCTTGCAGAATTAGAGATTAGTTGTCATAAGTAAAAATGTAACTGCTCTGCACATAGTCCGTGATTGCTGAATGTTAATTTCCTTTCTTTTTTTCTCTTTCCTAAATTTGAATTACCCGTGATATAAAGACGTAAGCGGGGAGAATATTTTTGTTTCCGTTTTAGAGATGAGGAAATGGGATTCCCATGAGGCCACAGGTCCAGACAGGGCTGGGTGTGGACCCCAGAAATTGGTGCTACAGTAGAAGTGCTGTGGAACTAGACAAGCTGGACCTTCACCCCGGCCCTACCACTGCTAGCTGGGTACCCTCTATGAGCCTCAGTTTCCTTATCTGTAGATTGGGGATAATTGGAGTATCTGCCTCCAAAAGTTGTTGTGAGGATAAATGAGCTAATATCTAAAAAGTGCTTAGACTGCCAATAATAAATGATAGTTCTGATTTTTTTTTGGCCGCATCTGTGCTATGTGCAAGTTCCTGGACCAGGGCTTGAACCTAAGCCACAGCAGTGACAACACAAATTCTTAACTGCTAGGTCACCAAGGAACTCTGGTAGCTCTGATTATTAAATGAGCCTGACAAGGTCCTCTCTCAGGGGCTTGTTTTTGGATATTTTCTTTGGGCCTTCCAGGAAAATGTACTTTGGAGTTTCTGAGTGTCCTGAATATTAATGAGGGGCAGAGGGAATTAGTCAGTGTCTATCTCTGACCAATTATTTTCCCTGATGGGAGTGAGTACACCCATATGTGTCATGTTAGAAACCAGGGTGGGCTTCCTGGAGCAGGTGTCTGCTGGCATCCACTTGGGCAGCAGACCTGAGCTCACTGTCAGTTGCTGTCTCCCGTGTGGGTCTCTCTGTGACAATGGCTCAGAGAGAGCTTGCTCTTTATGTTCCACTGGCAGCTGACAGGCAGCAAAAAATTGATTTATATCCATGGTAACTGTCACCCAGGGGAACAGTGAGAAACAAGAATCTTTTCTTCCCATCCACCTCAAACAGATCCAGGGCCCAGACAGAGCCCATTGGGCCTGGCTCTCCTTCTGGCCGGCCCTGG
Organism: Phacochoerus africanus; assembly: GCF_016906955.1. Lineage (NCBI taxonomy): Eukaryota > Metazoa > Chordata > Mammalia > Artiodactyla > Suidae > Phacochoerus > Phacochoerus africanus. Next base: position 114,800,577 of record NC_062548.1, on the reverse strand, counting down.
CATATCTCTGCAGAGAGGACGCGTGTGTCTCCCCCTTGTCGAGCCTTAGCTGAGAGGCTCTGAGGACTAGAAGGCCTGGTGGCTGCAGGACCTGGACTGGGGCTTCTTTCCTGCCTTTGAAAGCTCCCTCAAAGCCTAGCTCCTCAGGTGCTGTATGGGAGGCTTGGGGAGTCCGTCGTATTCCAGAGGAGGCTGAAGTTTGCTCCAAAAGCTTGCATTTATGGTAGTTGATTGTTTTGTCAGAAAAGATTGGTGGTGGTGGTGAGCGGGGGGGCCAGATCCTCGACTGACTTCCTGGGGATGGGAAGACGCCTGCCCCCTCTCTCCTCACCCCTGTGGCTGCTGTTATAGCTTCTCTGTTTCTGATGATTCTTCTGGATGGAAGTCATGATGTTCTGGTATCAGTCGGAGAGGGGGAGCCACATCCTGGCTGATCTGGACATCATCTGTGAGATCCGATTTGTCTGATGGTCCCAAGTGGTAAAATATGATTTGAATTTGTTATTTGATTGGGCTTAAATTCTAGGCTAGTTGCCTTGGAATGTTTGAGGCAGGTCAGAGCACTGTTTTATAACATGTGTTCTTTGAAACTATGGTCCTGAGAAGCATTTCATGATCAAACAAGTCTATGGTCATGTGTATTTGGATATTGCTTCATATTGTACTCCTTCGAGTATAAGCTCCTTGGGCTTACAATTCACAGAATGTATGAAAAAGCCCTGAGACGTGGTATAGTTAAAGAAATTATTTCAACATTATTCAAGTTCACACTTCTCAAACTTTCTTTACCAGATTTTTTTTTTTATTTTTGCATTCACATTTGTTTCATGAAATACAACTGGGGAATGCCTGGGATGGAGATTCCTACTGGTCCTGAGGCAAGTCTGGCCAGAAGCATGATTCTGGAATACAGCTGGAGTGAAACATAGGATCTGCCTGAAATGCAGAGGACTGGGTGCCCTATATCCAGCATATGCCAGAATCACTGAACTCTGATATTCTTGGTGGGGTTGGTCTTGGAGAATGAAAAGAATGAAGAGTACCCACCAAACTGAGAAGGTATCTTGAGACAGAAAAACAAGGCAGGCAGCTCCATATAATGGATGGATCAGTTTATTATAGGGTAACTTACTTCACTGACAGGGCAGGATTGGATGGACAACAATCTGGAAGAAATGCAGCTGCCCTCCACCCTGCCAAGGGGCCACTGGGACAATTTAGAGTTAACCTAAGGTACGGGGGTAGGTGCCAGGAAAGAGCAGGTGCATTCCTAAGTCAAGATTTATGAATGGGTAACTAGTCTTGTGGGTTCTGGGACTACATCAGCACAAGTCTTGATCATTGTTTGGGAACTAGCAGAGCATAGAGGCCACCTGGTCCTAATGATTATTAAACAGTATCTATTAACCACAAAGCCTTCCATGACAGAGAAGTGATTTTCCACACAGTACAGCCCTGAGGAGGGTCAGTGGAAGGACAGGAGAGGCTGAGTGGGCCCAAGATGGCATCAGTCATGCTCACAGCCATACAGCTTGGGGAGTGGGAGGTTGGGTGGGAGGGTCTGGAAGGGTGCCTCACATGTGCCTAAGGATGGAGCCTTCACTGCTTCCTGAGGGTGCTGTTGAGAGAGTGTTAGGAAGCTTACCAGTACGTCCATAAACCAGTGTCCCAGCCTGTGGAGCTTCAAAGCCAAGTCCAGTCCACTGTGGCTTATCCCCATGGGATCAGTGCAGCCCTCACGTTCTATGTGGGGCCTGTTCCCTCTCCATCTTCTCCGTTGCTTATGTAGTGTGGTCCAGAGCTCCTCACCCTCGTGTTCTTGCTCCTTGGGATGGCTGATAGCCTCCCACAGTGTGGGGGAGGAGAAGCAGGAGGCAGCGCCTGCCCCCATTCGCTGGCCTAGAAGGGTTACGTCTGGTCTCACCTGCTTGCCTTCCTCCTCAGGTGGCAACTCATATGTGTTGGGGACAGGTTCTTTGATTAGCCTGTCCATGCCACACACCAAGCCTGTGATTTGTGACTTGAATCACAGCCCTAGTGAGGAGGGTGTGTCAAGGCTTCTGTGTTTGTCATTACATTCTCTGCAGCACAAGGGTCTTTGGATAGGAAGTCTCAGTAAGCCTGCTGTCTTATCAGTAGGATTCTGTCAGCTTCAAGTGATAGAAAACGCTCCTCAAAATGTCTTAAACAAAAAAGCACTTTTATAAGTACACTAGCTGGCATTCAGCAGTCGCTCAAAATGCCTCAGATATGCTCCTTACCTATCACATTGTCTCTTGATGGTGTCGGGTTGTTTGAGCAGTGTCTGGGGATTTCCAAGCCTTTGGGATACTGTTTCACCCCATGTGGCTTCCCTGCTCCAGGAAAGATAAGAATAGCTTATTATATTTACCCATATTTTTACTCTTTCCTTGTTCTTTCTTGCTCCTGATGTGTCATTTCCCTCTTTTATAATTTCCTTTCTGTTTGAAGATTTTCCCTTGGTGATTCTTTTAGGGTAGGTTGATGGCGACAAATTCTCTAAGTTTCTTTTGTCTCTGGACGTCTTGATTTCATCTTCATTCCTGAGGAATATTTTGGCTGGATACAGAATTCTGGGTTGACGGGTTTTTTTTCTTTCAAGATTTCTTTTCTTTGGGAGTTCTCTTGTGGAGCAGCAGGTAAGGAGCTGGCATTATCACTGCAGCAGCTCGGGTTGCTGCTGTGGCTTAGGTTTGATCTCTGGCCCTGAAACTTCGACATTCCTCACAGCCAAAAAAGGGATCTTTTCTTTGTCTTTAGTTTTCTGAACTTGAATTATGGTATGTTTTGGATTGAATGTCTTTAGGTTTATTTTGTATGAGATTGGCTCAGCTTCTTGAATCTGTAGATTAATGTATTTCACTAAATTTGGAATGTTTTAAGCCACTATTTCTTTGGATGCTTTTTTAGCCTCATATTCTTTCTCCTCTTCACCAAATAGTACAAATGTTAGATCTTTGGTTATAATCCTCCAGGTCCCTGAATAATGTAATATCCTTTCGAAGTCTATTTTCTGACATTTAAAAAGATACTCTGGCTTTCTCTCTCTCTCTTTTTTTTTTTTCTTTTTAGGGCTGTGCCCTCAGCATCAGGATGTTCCCAGGCTAGGGGTGGAATTGGAGCTTTAGCTGCTGGCCTATGCCACAGCCATTGCAATGTGGGATCTGAGCCGTCTCTGTGACCTACACCACAGCTCACAACTCACAGCAATGTTGGATCCTTAACTCACTGAGTGAGGCCAGGGATCAAACCCATATACTCATGGATACTGGTTGGGTTCATAACCACTGAGCCACAATGGGTACTCCTGTTCATTCATTTTCTATTTTTTCCTGTTTATTTTTTTGGGGGGTTGCTTGTTTTGTTTTGGCTGCGCCTGCAACATACAGAAGTTCCTGGGCCAGGGATCAAGCCCAAGCTATAGCAGCAACGTGAGCCATAGCAATGACAATGCCAGATATTTAACTCTCTGTTTTTCATGTTGGGTGATTTCTATTGTCCATCTTTTTTTTTTTTTTTAGTCTTTTTTGTCCTTTTAGGGCCGCACCTGTGGCATATGGAGGTTCCCAGGCCAAGGGTCTTATCCGAGCTGTAGCCGATGGCCTACATCACAGCCACAGTAATGCTAGATCTGAGCTGCATCTGTGACCTACACCACACCTCATGGCAATGCTGGATCCTTAATCCACTGAGCGAGGCCAGGGATTGAACCCACAACCTCATGGTTCTTAGTCGGATTCGTTTCTGCTGAGCCATGACAGGAACTCCTATTGTTCCATCTTTAAATTTATTGATTGAATTGTTTATTTCAGTTGTATTTTTTGGTTCTAAATTTCAAGTTGGTTCTTCTTTATAGCTTCTATTTCTTTGCTGAGACCTTCTATTTTTTATTTTATTATTATTTTCTTTTTTTTTTTTGCTCTTTTTTTAGGGCCTCACCGGAGTCATATAGAGATTCCCAGGATAGGGGTCCAATCGGAGCTACAGCTGCTGGCCTATGCCACAGCCACAGAAACACTGGATCCAAGTCGTGTCTGCGACCTACACCACAGTCACGGCAACACCAGATCCTTAACCCACTGAGTGAGGCCAGGATTGAACCCGCCACTTCATGGTTACTAGTCATATTCGTTTCTGCTGCACCACAATAGGAACTCCCAAGACCTTCTATTTTTTAAAATATGTTTCAAGCATGTTCATAGTTGATCTCCAGAGCATTTTATGATGGCTGCTATAAAATCCTTGTTAGATAATCCCAACATCTGTATCACATTTGTGTTGCATCATTGATTGTCTTTTCTCATTTAAGTTGAGATTTTCCTTGTTCCAGATGTGATGAGTCATTTCCAGTTGTATCCTGTACATGTGGGTATTATGTTTGGAGACACTAGGTTTTACTTAATCTTATTGTTTGCAGACAGTTACCCTGTTTATGTGTAGCTCACAGATCCAGGTGGGGATGGATGGTCAGTTTCTCACCCATCCACCCGTCCATCAATCCACTGTTGAAGGAACAGCTATCCTCCCTCCTGCCCCTCCCTGGGGCAGCATAATCACAAGACCTTGGTCCATGTCCTGTTCCTACCACTGATTTCTCTTGTGCCCCTCTGGGCTTCAGTTTCCCTTGTCTGTTATAGGAAGGGTTGGCTTGGTCCTCTCTCTGACCCTGTGGCTTGGGTTGCTTATATTATTTTTGGAGTTTCCCAGGAACCTCCCAGAAAATAAGTCAGCCCAGGAGGGGGTGCCAAGTGGGTGGGGGCTGTTCTGTGCCTTTAGTAGCATCTGACTGCCCCCATCCAGGCAGTGGTGTAGTCAGCGTCTCCCAGGTTTGCACAGGCTGGGCCCTGAGGGGTGGGCTGGGGCAAGGGGGGACATGAGTGATATTTTGGGAGGAGGAGTCGTCCCAAGGGTCAGTCTAAAACAATGCCACGGGGCCTCCACTGTTCCACTCCTCTGTGTGGGGGCATGTCCCACCTGGAGGGGAGGGAGCCTCCAGCCCTTCTCCTCAGCCTAGGGTGGGACCCAGAATACAGGGTGTCAGAGAGAGGAGACCTGCATGTCACCCAGTGTCTGATCCCCTTGTTACACAAGTGACAATTTGGAAGCCCAGGGAGGGCAGGGACTTGCTGGTAGTTGCACAGAGAAGTTGAGAGAATCAGAATGAGGACCAGCTCCCCGGCTCCTTGTCTGGAACCCTTGGCTTGGTCATGTGCTCATCATTGTTGGTCTGGACTCACTTTTTATCCTGAGCAGGGGGGGGGGTACCCTGAAGCAGAGACAAAGGAAGGGCCTTGTCTCTCCAGAGCTCAGCTATGTATTGAGATGCCTATTTGTATATTTGAACCAGGACGTCCAGGTACTTCGCAGTGGGAAGTATGTTCAGGACATTCAGTCCTTGACATTGCTGGGAATAGAGGCTCATTTGTAAAATGAGCCTGGGCATTCTCCTCCCTAGGGTCCCCACCAGGAGGGCCTTGTCCTACACGCTCCATGTGACCTAACCTCTCTTGGCTAGGACAGTGCTGGTTTTTAATGGGGCAGTGCCAGCCAAGTGGTCAGAACCGCTCCCACCCCAACTTGTGTGTGTGCATCCAAATTTCCCCTTTTTCATAAGGACGCCAGTCATATTGGACTAGGGTCCACCCTACTCCAGTAGCACTTCCTCTTCGTTTAGCTAATTACATCTGTAATAACCCTATTTCTTTCTTTCTTTCTTTTTTTTTGTCTTTTTGTCTTTTTAGGGCTGCACCCATGGCATATGGAGGTTCCCAGGCTAGGGATCCAGTTGGAGCTGTAGCCACCGGCCTACGCCACAGCCACAGCAACTTGGGATTGGAGCTGCATCTGCAACCTACACCGCAGCTCATGGCCGGATCCTTAACCCACTGAGTGAGGCCAGGAATTGAACCCACAACCTCATGATTCCTAATCGGATTCGTTTCTGCTGAGCCACGATGGGAATGCCACCCTATTTCCAAATAAGGTTACATTCTGAGTTACTGGGGGCTAAGACTTCAGCATATGAATTTTTAGGAGATTCTGTTCAACCCATCACAAGCTGTGTCTTGAAAGATGGGTAGAGATTCACCAGTCAGACAAGCATGTGTGTGTGTGTGGCGGGGGAGTGGGGGCATGCTATCCAGCTGGGGTCATCATTTAGACCCCTGGAGGCCAAAGAGCCACATGCTTGGTTTTTTTTTTTTTTTTTTAAAGGGCAGCACCTATGGCATTTGGAAGTTTCCGGGCTAGGGGTTGAATCAGAGCTGCAGCTGCCAGCCCACATCACAGCCACAGCAATGCGGGATCCGAGCTGCACCTGCAACCTACACCACAGCTCACAGCAACGCTGGATCCTTAACCCACTGAGCGAGGCCAGGGATCGAAACCACATCCTCATGGATACCAGTCAGGTTCATTACCACTGAGCTACAGCAGGAACTCTAAGAGCCGCGTGTTTGAGGTCTGTGGGCACACGCAGTTTAAGATGGCTTAGAAGGCCCTGTGATCCACTCGCTTCTCCCTCACCCCTTCCCTGCAGGCCTCCCTGGAACTCCTCCAGAGCTTCTTTGCTTGCTGGCAGGCCTCTCCAGAGGGGCCGCCTGCATTTGTGCCACTTCAAGCTTAAACAATTTGGGGGCTTCTTTAAGAGAGAAGATAAAATTAGAGATGAAAGTGAGTGTCGAGACTGATAAAAGAAAATAACAAGGAGTTCCCGTCGTGGTGCAGTGGTTAATGAACCCATCTAGGAACCATGAGGTTGCCAGTTCGATCCCTGCCCTTGCTCAATGGGTTAAGGATCCTGCATTGCCGTGAGCTGTGGTGTAGGTTGCAGAAGCGGCTCGGATCCCGGGTTGCTGTGGCTGTGGTGTAGGCCGGAGTCTACAGCTCTGATTAGACCCCTAGCCTGGAAACTTCCATATGCCGTGGGAGAGACCCCAGAAAAGACCAAAAAAAAAGACAAAAAAAAAAGGAAAGAAAAGAACAAAATCCTGGGGCCAAGAGATTCAAGTCCTTTTCTTCTGTGTTCTCTTCAAGTGACTTACCTGAAAGCTTCCAGAGACCAAATCCGTGTCCCCCTCCTGCCTTGTACCTTCCCGGGCTCGCAGGGGCCCGGCCCAGAGTTCAGCACCTTTGGCACTCCTGCCGCACCCCGCCAGCTCTTACCTGTCAGGCTTCAGGTTGACGCCACACCTCGTGGCCCCAGCTCGCTCTCATCACCTTCTTGTCACAGTAATTGTGCGCATGTGACCCGGCCAAGGGCCTGCTCTGTGCCAGGTGAGGCACTGAGTGCTTTCTGGGGCCACCACACACCCCAGAAGTGGGAGAGCTGCTGTCCTTGCTTGGCACGTGGGACTCTGGGGTCTCCGAGAGGCTGTTTCTCACCCGCAGTCACACAGTGCTGGGCTCAGATCCAGGGTGGCCTCAGAGCTCTGGTTTCCACGGGCTATGCGAAGGGCACCTCTCTTATTACAGGCAATGCAGGGGTGCACAGGTGGTCACCGTTGGGTCTCTGTCACTCAGCACCCAGAATCAGACCGGTCTCCCATGTTTCTGGCATCTGGCACAGGCAGCCCTCGGGACCTGCTTTCTGCTAGAGGTCCAGCAGGGGTCAGAGGGGTGACCGAGGGGAGCAGGAAGACGCACTGCGGCAGGACAGAGCAGGGGCCACCACGTGAGAGGGGCTTGTTGGCTGTGGTGTTGCGTGTGGCATTGACCCCAAGGACACTGGCAGCCGCGAGGGGTGTCCAGCTGGGGTGTGACCATCGGATCTGTATTTTAGAAGCTCTGATTTTCGCTGTGAGGATGGGTTTGAGGGAAGGTACACTCCCCCACTCCCTCAGGCAGAGCTCAGGCACACGGAGGCCGGGCCTTGTCCTGTCCCCACCCTGTCTGATGTTCCCACTGACAACTCGCTCTCACTTACAAGCTGCAGGACCTGGCCGAGGGCTTACGTGCCGGGCCTCAGTTTCCCCACCTGCACACTCAGGTTTCTTCCTGCCTGAGTTTCTTCGTACCTTCCGACCTCTCAGGGGGATCCAGATCTCCCCCTCCTTGCTGCCGTGGATCCTGGTTTGGAGGAAGCGCCACCTGCTTGGGGCTTCTGCTGCAGGGAGTTCAGGAGTTCAGTGTAATTTGCCAGCTTGCCTCCCGAGGGGCCCAGCTGGTCCGTGGGCTTCTGGCTCAGGGAACTTGTTCCCAGGGCTCCTTGCCTGGGCCTCCTTGGCCCCTCCTGGAGCTTGGTTAATGCAAACTGCTCCTGCCAGGGCCTCAGGAGAGCCCCCTCACCCTGGTCCTCCCTCAGTGATGCCTCAGAGATGAGGAGGGAAGCCCGGCCGTGGGCTCAGTCAGCCAGCCCCGGGCCCGGGTGGTTCAGGTGGCCAGGCCTCCCTCCTGGGTGTGTGAATAGCCTCTGGCCGCATCTCCCTGCTCTGTATGTCACACGCCTGCCGATTCCTCTGGAAAGCACATGGGGAGATCTGCCTGGGAAGTTCTTACTGTCTTTGGGCGAGTGATTCTTTGCAAGCCTGCATAAAATCAGCGAGGCCCAACTCCCCTGGCACTCTTTAGATGAAGAAGGTGAGAAGGGGGTAGGGTGAGGGGTGGGAGCAGTTGTCATTCCAGGTGGGAGATGCCAGCCTGGGATTTCTGTCCAAGGGCCTGGGCTCAGGGAGGAAGCACACATGGGCTGCCAGGGTTCACATTTTCCAAAAGTTGCAGTGGAATCTGGTTTGAGAGGAGGCTTTCTGCTGTGCAGGTGTTTCTGGGGAAAGGCACCTACAGGGATGGAAGGCCCATGATGGGCTAGACAGGATCCCAAGGTATTACATGCACCTATTTAATTCTTAGAGCAACCCTAGCAAATCAGTACTGCTACTCTCCCCATTTTATAGATGAGGAGACTGAGGCTGAGAAAGGTTACCCTCTGGCCAGAGGTTACAGAGCTGGAAGAAGCAGGATCGGGAATCAAACCCAGCTCTGCCTGCTGCCAAGCCCTGGGTGCTAATACTATCTGCTCTTGGCCTGTAGCATCGCCTTGAGAAGAGCTGTACCAGGATGGGGCCCGGAGACCAGTGGCAGCAAAACCAGGGCTTATCTGCCAACAGCATCCTTGCCCTGAGGCTGCTGAGCGCGCCCTTCCTTTGGTCACCATGCGTTCTCTCTCTGGCAGCCACACAGGACAGGCCAGCCACTTGGGAGTGCCCAGCCCCCAGGTGAGCCCTGGAGGAAATGAGGCCGTGGGGAAACGTCTCCTGGCTCCCTCTCTCCCCCATGCAGGGAGCAGTGGTTGCTACGCAGCCTTGTTTGTTCAAGGATAACCTGGCAGAGAGCAGGAGTGTGCCAGCAGTGGGGCCAGCGGCCGCCCCCAGCACCTGCCCAGACGGGAGGCCCGCAGCCCTGGGCTGCGAGCCTGGGCCGGGGCCAGGGCAGGCCGGGCGTGGGGCCACCCCGTCTTTGCCTCCCTGGACCCATGGGCAGCATCATCTGCAGAGAGAGCATGGAACCCGGGTTCCACCGCTGATAGGGGATTGGCCTCTGGATGGAGAGGTGAGAGGTGACGCGTCCTGCAAACTATTTGCATGGGGATGTGGGGGCAGGGTGCCTGCAGTCATTGCAGGGGTGTCCAGGAGCTGATCCAGAGCAAGGACAAAGGGCGAGGACACAGGAAGGACATCAGGCCATGTCATGGAAGCTGAGTCACTGCCGGGAGGTCCTGTCCTCTCTCTGGGCCTTCCTGCGGCAGCTCTGGACGAGGAGGTTGGGCCGATGCTCTGAGTGAGAGAGCCAGGGATGGCGGGGCTGTCCCAGGCTGTCCCCTCCCTGGCCATGGCCTCTGTCAGAGCTCTCTGTTTGGGGGGGAAATCTGTGCAGGTCCAGCGCCACCTCCCTCCAGGCTGAGCTCTCTGAATGGGCATGGGATGCGCTCTGCTCTGGGTTTGAATTCTGGCTCCACCTCTTACCTGCTGTGTGGACTCAAGCTCTCTCCTCTCTGAGCCTCAGTTTCCTCACTTGTAAAGTGGGGGTTAAATAACGCCTCCCTTGGGACTGCTCGTGAGGAGCGGGGACAGCAAGGAGAGCAGCCCATTAGCCCCTGTGCTAACTGGACGTCACTTTTGTTAATGCTGTTTTTACTACTGCAGGGATGATCATGGCCTTTTCCAGAGCAGATTTCAGGCCCCTGAAATCTGCTCCGGGTTTTGACTGGGGTTTTGCCATCCATGTTCCTCGGACCAAGGGCCCAGGGCCTCAAGGGGCTGGCATGTCCTCGGAAGCACTGGAAGGGACAGAAAAGGGCCGGTGCTCGGTGGGCGGGTCACTGAGGTTAGGTCACAGAGCATGGGGAGGTCAGGAGTGAGTAACTGGGCTGGTCCTGAGCCTGGCAAGCCCCCCACTGCTCTCCGCCATGTCCTGGCAGGACGGGCCCTGCAGCCTTTCCAACCCCAGGCTGGTTGCCAGGACCAGCTCTGTGACAGCCCCTGGTCTAGCAGGTTTGAAGAGAGAGGACACAGTGGGAGCTAGGGACAGGGAGACGTCAAACTGGGCTCTGGAGAGACCTGCCTCTGAAGGCCTCCCATTGCCCCCAGGGCCACCTCAGAGGCACCAGACTCCACTCATCTGTGTGGATACCTAGAAGTTGATTATTAATTGTGTGTTCAACTTCCTGCAGAAGAATGTGGAAAACTCAGAAACAGTTTAAAGAAGACTTATAGGCGTTCCCGTTGTGGCTCAGCAGGTTATGAACCTGACTAGTAGCCATGAGGATGCGGGTTCAATCCCTGGCCCCGATGAGTGGGTTAAGGATCTGACATTGCTGTGAGCTGTGGTGTAAATTGCAGCCACAGCTCAGATCCAGTGTTGGCTGTGGCTGTGGTGTAGGCCGGTGGCTGTAGCTCTGATTCGACCCCTAGCCTGGAAACCTCCATGTGCCATGGGTGTGGCCCTAAAAGTCCAAAAAAGAGTTATAAAGTGAATATCTATGTAGCCACCACCACTAGGTCAAGAAAGAGAGACTCTGGCAGTGCCCCCAGGACTGCCCCCTCCCAGCCCCATGGGTCCCTTCCTCATCACAGCTGCTAATGTCCTCATTTTTCCTTCTTTTTGATAAGATTTTCCCATCTGCGTGTGCATTGCCGAGCACTCTGTTTAATTTTGTCTTCCTTTGAACTTTCTTTTTTATTTATTTTATTTTTTTGTCTTTTTGCCTTTTCTAGGGCCGCTCCCGCGGCATATGGGTTCCCAGGCTAGGGATCTAATCGGAGCTGTAGCCGCTGGCCTACGCCACAGCCACAGCAATGTGGGATTCGTGGGATTTGAGCCGCATCTGCAACCTACACCACAGCTCATGGCAACGCCGGATCCTCAACCCACTCAGCGAGGCCAGGGATCGAACGTGCAACCTCATGGTTCTTAGTCAGATTTGTTAGCCACTGCACCACGATGGGAACTCCCCCTTTGAACTTTCTATACGTAGACTCACACTCTACTAAGTCTTCTGTGTTCGGCTTCTTTCTCTAAACATCATGCTGTGGAGTCATCCGTGGTGCTGAGTAGAGCACACGCGGGTTTGTTCATTTCCGTGGCTGTGGAATATTCCATGGCATGAATACACCATACCTGATGCCTCCATGTTCCTGTTGGGCATTGGCATTACTTCCAGATTCTGTCCACGTCAACAGAACTGCTATGAACACTCTCCTCCTCCTTCGTGGTTCACACATGCAAGGTGTTCTCTGGGGCAGATATCTAGGGGTGGATTGCTTGGCACGAGGTTCCCACATCTTCAGCTATCGAAGATAAAGCCGGACCGCTTTGCAGGTGATTTATACACCTCGTCGGCCACACGTGCTCTGCATCCCATCAACACTTGATACCGTCTATAGTCTTAATTGTCGCCAATCTTTGGTAGCATCTCATTCTTTAGTTTGCATTTCCAAGATTATCAGATGAGGGCCTGCCCTCACCCTGCTCCCTCTGCCCACTTTCCTTCCTTATTTATTTATTTTTTTTGTCTTTTTGTCTTTTTTAAAAAGGGCTACACCTGCGGCCAATGGAGGTTCCCAGGCTACGGGTCTAATCGGAGCTACAGTTGCCGGCCTATGTCACAACCACAGCAACACCAGATCCAAGCTGCATCTGTGAAAAGTAGTTGTATTTTCTTTCTTTCTTTCTTTTTTGTTTTTTCTTTTTGTCTTTTTTAGGGCCGCACCTGCGGGACACCACTCTTCTTCCTTTTTGGTACCCCTTTCCCTTGTCTCCCTCGGCCCCCTCATTTCACTTGGCTTCCCAGCCTCCGTGTTTCTCTCTGCCCTCCTGTTTGTCTGTCCCTACTCCCCCATTCTCCTTCTTGGGGGGTCAGTCACTCATCGTGTTATCTCTCTGTCATTGATCCTTGAGCCGTGAACCTGGGCTCCAAGAATAACTCTGCAGGTCTGAGATTGCCAGTTTGTTTCAAACCTTCTGATTCTTGGCCCAACTCACATCCGTTCCTGGGCTTTGGATTTTCCTTCAGTAAAACAAGGACGGAAAAAACAATGGCCTCCACATGAGCCATTTCAGTTTCCCAGGCAAAACCTGGCATAAGCCCTGGAGAGGCCTGTGTGAGACGCTGGCTCTTGGTCAAGGAGAGTTGGCTTTCTCCTGGTGCCCCTGGGAGAAGGGCAGAGCTGGTGGCCTGAAGTCTTCCGATCTTCTTATAGGGAGTTGTTTGTCAAGAGCCCTTTCCTGGAATGTGGCAGACATTGAGGCATCAGGCATGGGCAGCACAACTTTGCTGAGACTCTGATGGGGAAAGATGGTTTGTTTCTGCTGACTCCCTTCTGATTCTCTGGCACCTGCAAGGGTTCACAGGCTGCAGTTTGAAGACTGGAGCTCCAGATCCTGGGCAGGGGACTCTCAACAACCAAACCATGCAGAAAGCATTCCAGGGGCTGTGGGCCAGGCCACTTTTATTTTTTATTTTTATTTTTTTGCTTTTTAGGGCCACACCCACGGCATATGGAAGTTCCCAGGCTAGGCGTCAAATCAGAGCTGCAGCTGCTGGCCACAGCCACAGCCACAGCCACAGCAAGGCCAAATCTGAGCAGCATCTGTGACCCACACTGCAGCTCACAGCAATGCCGGATCCTTAACCCACTGATTGAAGCCAGAGATCGAACGGGCCTCCTCATGGATATTAGTCAGGTTCATTACTGCTGAGCCACAGTAGGAACTCCAACCAGGCCACTTTTAGTTCAAGACTCCAGGTCTGTGATCAAACTCTAGGACGACACATTCCTGATGGTGGGAATCTCAGGGTGGGCAGCAGACTTCAGGTCCCAGCATAATTTGAGGCAGGATTTGACTCAGTGGCACCCAGCTCCGCTGAGGACTGTAGCCCTCAGGAGGCAGTCATGGCTCTGGCCAGGCCCTGCAGTGCTGAGCGAGATTGGAGAAGGAAGGTTTTCTTCTAGCCCTGCTCAGGGTCTTGCCAGCTGGTGGCTCTTGGCAGTCCTTGGTGTGTCATGTGGTCCCTCATGAACCCCTCTTTTACCAGCCAGGCGACTAGCTGACCTCTGAGGCCCCTTGCAGCTGGAAATAGTGGCAGGGATGCATGTAAAGACACATCCTGGGGAGTTCCCTTTGTGGCGCATCGCTTAATGAACGAGACTAGGATCCATGAGGATGTGGGTTCGATCCATGGCCTCACTTAGTGGGTCAACGATGTGACAATGCCGTGAGCTGTGGTGTAGGTCGCAGGCAAGGCTCGGATCTGGCATTGCTGTGGCTGTGGTGTAGCCCAGCAGCTGTAGCTTTGTAGCTCCGATTCAACCCCTAGTCTGGGAACTTCCATATGCTGTGGGTGTGGCCCTAAAAAGGCTATGTTACATACCCATTGTCACTAGGGCTGCCTCTTGCCCATACAGTGCCTTTTGTTTTTTAGTTTTATTGAAGTATGTTTGGTTTACGGTATTGTGACCATTTCTGCTGTACAACAAAGTGATTCAGTTGTATATGTACACACATCCATTCTCTTGCAGATTCTTTCCCATAGAGATTATCACAGAATATTGGGCAGAGTTCCCTGTGCTATACAGCAGGTCCCTGTTAGCCAATCATTCTGTGCTCCTCAGTGTGCATTTGCCAATCCCAGACCCAGAGTCCATCCCTCCCCTCTCACCTGTCCCCTTTGGTAACTGTAAGCTTTTCAAAGTCCATGAGCCTTTCTGTCCTGCAAATAAATTCATTTGCATCCTTTTTTCGGTTAGATTCCACATATAAGTGATATTATATGATGTTTGTCTTTCACTGTCTAACTTCAGCTGGTATGATAACATAGTGCCTTTTCGTGAAGTAGAAAAAAATGCCTCTTTCTTAAGATATTTTACTTTTATTCATTAGAGATGGGCTGTAATAAGTGTACAAATCTGTGGTGTCTGTAGTGTGAATGGTGCCCCCTTAATTATGATGCCCTTGTGCAGTGCCCAACCTGAGCAATCAAACAGGGCAGCCCTGCTTCTCTTGTACCTTCACGATTTTTCCTACACAGCTTGAATAAGACTTTGTCTCAGGCATAGATGCTCCTGGATCTTTGAGACCAGTGATTCTCATATTAGAATTCCTGGGGAGGGTGTTTGGGGCCGTTTCAAATATCACCGACCTCCACGTGCGTGCAGCCATCCCCTTCCTCTCGCGGTTCCACCCCCTCCCAAAGCACACGCGGAGCCTTTACAGGGTGAAGGCCACCTACCTCAAGTGTGTCAGGCATAAAAGCGGTTGAGACGCACTGCTTTGGGTTCTTGACCACGAGCTCCACCCTGACCCGGGAGGTCCCTACGATGCAGGCGTGGCCTGCCCCAGCCTGCCCGCTGCCTCCTGCTCACCCCAGGAAGCTTCTGCAACAAAAGGACAGCTACTCCTTTTTGCCACCCAGCCTCAGCCCGGCCACATCTGGCCTCAAAGACGTTCCGAAAGGACCTTTTCCTCCCCTTGAACCGCTGAACACACACCATAAAATTATTATTAAACAAACAATAATATTAGCAGCCACTATTTATTGAGCCCTTGCTAGGGGCCAGACACCTTGTTAAATGCTTTGCATATTTTATGGAACGCTCTCGATACATTTGTGTGATAGTCAGTGTTCTTTCTGCTGCAGTTGAGTGGAGGCTCAGAGAGGCTTAGTCATGGGCCGTGTGCTCAGAGAAGCGTGGCCGCCTGAAGTCACACAGCTAGCAGAGGACGGAATTTAACCCAGGTCTGTCTCCTCTGAAGCGTGTGCTCTGAAACACGTGTTCCACGACCTCCGAGAGCAGAAAGAGCATCAGCCCTGCTGCTTCCGCTCAGTCGCTCTGTGGCCTTGATCTCGTTTCATAACCTCTGTGAGCCTCAGTCTATAAAACGAGGACAATGCCATCTGCCCAGTTGCTCAGTTTCAAAAGTTAAATGGCATGACATTGGGCACCGCCTGGCTCAGTGCCCAGTGCATAGCTGCACGGAAATAAGAAATGTTAGTTCCCGTCACTTGGCTGATTCTCAAGCAGACTCCAAAGAGGTGCTTTAATTTTGATTTCTTCTTTCATTCATGCCACAAGCAGGGATTGAGGGTTATTACTCTGTGCCAGGGGCTGTACTTGGAACTTTGTCTGCATTTCTTTATGTTCCCGTGGACTGGCGGATACTGCCTGGGGGACAGAGGGATTACAGGGGTACTGACCCTATCTGACCCCATGATGGGAGAGGAGATGGCACCTGTCGCCAGTGAGTGCAGCTCCAGAGCAGCCTAAGGGGCCCAGGAAAGGAGCCTGCTCATCTGGGCACTGCCTTCCCGCTGGCCTGGGTGCCGGTCACTGCTGGAGCCAGGAGCCTGACAGGGGCCTGTGGATGCCTCTCACTGGGGGCCCTGTGGGTGTGCGGCTCAGTCCCCTGGTTCTGATGGAGGTGGCTCTTGGGACTGCCCACTGTAGGAGTGCCTGTGTCTTCATCTGGAAGTTGAGAGTCATTGCGGAAATCGCCTCTGCCCCAGGCTAACAGAGATGGAGGCATCTGGCTGGGGTGGGAGCAGGAATAGATTGGGTCGGGGTGGGGGGGTGGGGGGGACTGGAAATAGCCTCTATTTCAGAACTTCATTGCTCTCATGCTCCGCAGTCTTAACCTCCTATGTCATGGATGACACACAGCCTTCCTGCCCGCTCCCTCTGCCACCTCGGCCCCCGGCGGCCCCCTGCCTGTGCCCGTGCCCTCCTCCCTGCTCAGGTGGCTCTGCAACCCTCTCCATCAGTTCCCTGCCTCCCTCCACAGCTTCGGCCTTTCCCTTCGCTTGGCTCCTCTTCCTCCCATGAAAATGTTCTAGGAGTTCCTATCCTTAAAAAAGACACACAGAGAACAAATAAACAAGCAGACAACACAAACTTCACTCACCCACCCTTCACCCCAGCGGCCACCCCCTCCCTCACCTCTTTCTCTCTTTCTTTTTGTCTTTTTGTTTTTTCTAGGGCCGCACCCCCAGCATATGGAGGTTCCCAGTCTGGGGGTCTAATCGGAGCTACAGCTGCCAGCCTACACCACAGCCACAGCAACACCAGATCCTTAACCCACTGATTGAGGCCAGGGATCGAACCCGCAACCTCATGGTTCCTAGTTGGATTCGTTTCCGCTGCACCAAGACGAGCACTCCCCTCTCCTCTCTTTCTCAACCAGCAGCTCCAAAGAGTGGTCTGTACCCGTTTCCTTCTTAATTTCCCACATGCTCTCCAACAGCCACTTTCTGGGATCTCCAGGCCCCCCTCTGCATGGAAATTGCTCTCACTAATCTGGACAATTCCCTTGTGGCCACATCCAACGGGCTTCTCTCAGCCCTTAACCCCACCCCACTTCTTTGTGTGTTGACCCTCCAGCTCATTCTCTGCTTGCCTGCTTCCTGGTGTCCGCTCCCCGGCCTCCGGTCTCTCCTTGCTCTGGCTCCTCTCTCTTGTGGTCAGATCTTCCTGTTTCAGGCTCCTTGTAGATTCTTGGACAGCAATACCATAGACATGAATATCCCTTCCCCAAGACCCGAAGGCAGGCAAAGCTTTTCATTAAAAGAGATAGCTTGTGGCATTCCCATCGTGGCTCAGTGGTTAACGAATCTGACTAGGAAGCAGGAGGTTGTGGGTTCGATCCCTGGCCTTGCTCAGTGGGTTAAGGATCCGGTGTTGGCTGTGAGCTGTGGTGTAGGTCGCAGACACAGTTCGGATCTGGCGTTGCTGTGGCCATGGTGTAGGCCAGTGGCTACAGCTCCAATTAGACCCCTAGCCTGGGAACCTCCATATGCCATGGGAGCAGCCCTAGAAAAGCCAAAAAGACAAAAAAAAAAAAAAAAGAAGAAGAAGAAGAGATAGCTTGTGCGTAAGGGAGAAGCAGGGAAAGTGCCAGCTTTAGGGGCAGCGAGTTGCCTTTAAAATAAGAGGGGGAGATTCTGATGGAGGATAATGTGAGAAAAAGAATGTGTGTGTGTGTGTGTGTGTGTGTGTGAGACCAAGTCACTTAGATGTACAGTAGAAAATTGACAGAACACTAAACCAACTGTAATGGAAAAAATAAAAATCATTAAAATAAATAAATAAATAAAATTTTAAATCAACCAAAACCAAACAAAAAAAAAGGAGGTTTGTCTCGTGATCACTGATCACTTCCAGAAACAGTTAAACGTCTTTGATCAGCAGCAGGTGGCTCCGTGATCGTTGTCAGGAGTAGGGAGTGCTTCTGTGAAGGGAAAGGAATGCATGAGAATTTTCTGCAAGAAAGCACAGGAACAGATAAGGTTTAAATTTATGGTTGAGCTTCTCGTCTTGTGGCAAGTGGGTATACTTGTTGGTGTAACAAAGATGAAGGTAATCTTTTATTCCTGGGAGCCCGCCTTTCGTCTCTGGGCTTTTGTTCTTTAGCTTGCAAGGCTTGCCCAGAGCTGTTCCCCTGTCCTGTTTCCAAGATGGTTGCACCCCTGCCTGTCTCGTTCCCACTGGCATCTGCTGTCCTGGCCTCCATTGCTGTCTGGTTGCCAGGGGTTTCCTGGCCTGTATCTCTAGCCCAGACCACCCTCTCTTGAGTCTTGGATCAGCTGGGGTCCCTGGAGGAGCCACAAACCAGGACTCAGGGTCTCTCCCAGACCGGCACCTCGTGCCGTGTTCACCAGCTCCGCAGCAGGTGGCACCCTGGCTTCCAGCCCCCTTGCCAGAGCCCTGGACGCAGGCTAGACGCCCCAGCTCCCTTTTGCGAATCAGGCTTCCAGTCCTGCTGACTTGGCTCCTGATGATTTCTCAGACCTGCCCTTGGCCCCCATTTGAACCACCTCTACCCCAAACCACGCTCTTCCGCTATCTTTCCAGGATGACTTCCACAGCCTCCTGCCCTGTCCACCCAAACCTGTGTCTGCCTGCAGCTGCTGGGAGCCTCATGCATTGCCGTCCTACTAATGCCACAGGGTATCGCTGGCTTGCTAGGGGCCAGATCTGGTACTGAGTGCTTTTTGTGTTCTCTTGAATGTAATAGTGAAGTGAGGTGGGCGATATCTCCCTTTTTGCATTTAAAGAAACTGGGGCTCAGAGAAGTTTGGTATCCTGTCTGTGCTCACACAGCTCACAGGTGTTGCAATTTAGTCTCATTTTCCTTTGTATCTTAGTCCCTCACATGTGGTTGAAGCATGAGCGACCTTGGACTTTCAGGGATAAGACTGGACCCAAGAGCTCACCTGAGAACATGCAGAGTTTTCCCTGGAGGTCTTTGGGATGGGCTGCCTGTTGTTGGGGGCAGGGAGGGGTGAATATGATGGGTGGAGGGGTGGGTGGGTGATTCTCTATCCTTAGGGAGACACCTGCAGTACAGGAAGGGTGTTCTGTCCAGTCCAAACTGTGACAATAACTAGTGGCAAATATATTTTTGGTGCCAAGTCCAGAGGCTGGGCTGGAGCCTCTAAGTTTCAGTCCTAAGATTTTGTCCAAAGCTTCCTTCCCTAGGAAGCTCATCCCAGGTTCACCGCCCCCCCACCCCCCCTCCAAGGGGTCTGCATGAAAACACAGGTCAGATGATGTCTGTCATTCCTTGAAATCTGCAGAGCTCCCGGTGCCTGCAGAGCAAGCCCAGGCTTGATGGAGCACTGCAGGCACCAGCCCTCATCAGCCTGCCTAGGCTCAGCCCTCCTGCCAACCCCCAAACTCCTGTTCGATGCTCCATGCCTTTGCTCAGAGCTGCCTTAGCCTGGGATGCCCTTCCCTGCCCCCTGAGATCCTGCTGCCTTCCAGGCCCAGTGAAGCTGCAGCTCTTCCATGGAGGGTCTCCAGGTGTCTAGTCAGACAGCACTGCCACCCTCCCAGGGGGCCATCCCTGCCCTTCCTGGTCCAGGCAGCGTGGAATCTCCTCCAGAACCCCTGGAGACCGAGGGCCCCTCTAGTGCGAGCCTCTTACTCTGTGGGCACGTCTGTCTCCTCCTCGTGAGGGGTGCCTGTGTCGGCTCTTTAGGAATGGAGGGCTGCCCCTGGTAACTTAAAGATGGTGTGGGTTTGGAGTTCCCATTGTTGCTCAGTGGGTTAAGAACCCGACTAGTATCCATGAGGATGCAGGTTCAATCCCTGGCCTCACTCAGTAAGTTAAGGATCCGGTGTTGCCTCAAAGCTTCCGTGTAAGTCACAGACGCAGCTCCTATCTGGCGTTGCTGTGGCTGTGGGGCCGGCCGGCAGCTGCAGCTCCAATTCGACTCCTAGCCTGGGAACTTCCATCTGCTGCCCGGGGCGACCCTAAAAAGAAAAAAAAAGATGGTGTGAGTTCGCACATTTGTGCGTGTGTGCTCGTGTGTGCACGTGCAGGGTTGGGGAGGAGAAGGAAGAGCTCAGACCCGACAGTCGTGATTCTTTCCCAGCAGTGGAACTAAATTATCTTCGTACATGGCTTCATTGACTCTTAACAAAACCCTTTGTTAGGACACTTTTTCAGATGAAGAAACCAAAGCTCTGAGGAATGAAATAACCTTCCCAAGTTAATTCGAGAGGGGCTCGGGCAGAGTTCCAACCTGGCCGTGTCTGGCCTCGAGGCAGAGTCCCAGTGTCCCGAGGTGGGCCTTCAGAAGCAGACTGGGGTGGGAGTGTGGGGTGTGGGGTGGGGGGCTGCCTATACCTGAGGCCCCTCTTCAGAGACTCTTTCAGTGGGAGACGTACTTGGGGGTTCAAATACCAGGTTTGGTGATCTGCCCTCGTTCTCTCCTCACCTGGCCCTGGCACTGTTGTTCCTCCAAAGGCACCTGAGCCGACGAGCTCTCTGACTTCCTGGAACACACGTCCAGGAGTGGGGGCCTCCCCCCTCCCCAGCCTCCCTGCTCTGATGTCCTCGCTCCCCAGAGCCCGGCCCTCCCGCCCAAGGGCTGTTCCCTCGGGAGCAAGGTGGGCCCAGTGGTGGGGGGGGGGTGGGGGGGTGCTGGCCCCGACAGCGTGGTTGGGATTTTGTCCTTGGGGCGGATGTTCCTTCCTGGGGCAGTCTGAGTGTTTATGTCCTTTCCACTTGAAACCCGAGTCCCTCCTGTGGCCTTTGTTCATTCCTGCGGTGTTGGTCACCATGGAACCTCTTTAGTCATGGCTTTAGGGGAAGGAGTGGACAACGGTCGGTTACCTCAGGCCACCCCTTCCCTGAGTGAGGACACGCTACCTTGGCTGATCCCAAACATCAGGGTTTGAGGCCAGGATCCTGGTCCCAGAATCCACGGCCAGTAGCCCTTTAGGTCAGGCTCTGGCTCTACCAACTGAGGACAGTCCCTCCTTGGTGCCCAGGACAGTGCCAGGTCCCACAGGGCCTCAGTGAGCTGGGCCTCAGGGGCCAGTACCAAGCACTGTCCATGCCCAGCCCCAAGCGTTGTCCACGTTTGGAATGCAAGTTCGCATCCTGGTTTGTACAGTTTGGACAGCGATCCACTGAGCCATAGTTCCCACCAGGTCCTGGGGAGGTGCCCCCCGCCCCATCATTTCTCACAGAAGATGTGGCTGTGTCCATACCCAGCTTGGGCGCCTCTCCTTGGGCGGGCACTGAGGAGGTCCTGTGGGAAGACCCTGAGGGCCTAAGCGGTCAAAGGTGTGGACGCAGGTGGGGACGGGTCTGCTGGGTTGCCCGGGCAAGCTATGGGGAGGACGCAGGACTCCCTTGCATGCCGCAGCTGTCTCTCGGGGCCTGCAGTCACGTGGGCATCTTGGTCCTGTCCTTAACGCTGGCGTCTCAGGGTGTGCGGTCACGTGGGCATCTTGCCGAGGAGGTTGTGGCAAGTCAGGGGCAGGGCAGCCTTGCTCTGAAGGTGCCTCTGAACCTTCCGTGTCTGTGCTCTCAGGCAGCTCCAAACCTTTTACCTCCTGGAGGCCATCACTTTGGGGCAACTCAGGCAGCAGTTTGGCAGCCTCAGGTGAGAAACAGGGCTGGGATCTTCTTATAAAGGGAATCGGAAACCCTCACCCAGTGGTTCTCCATCCTGTTGGAACATCAAAATCACTCAGGAGGAGTTCCCGTCGTGGCGCAGTGGTTAACGAATCCGACTAGGAACCATGAGGTTGCGGGTTCGGTCCCTGGCCTTGCTCAGTGGGTTAACGATCCGGCGTTGCCGTGAGCTGTGGTGTAGGCTGCAGACGCGGCTCGGATCCCGCGTTGCTGTGGCTCTGGTGTAGGCCAGTGGCTACAGCTCCGATTCAACCCCTAGCCTGGGAACCTCCATATGCCGCGGGAGCGGCCCAAGAAATAGCAACAACAACAACAACAACAAAAAAGACAAAAGACAAAAAAAAAATCACTCAGGAGTTAAGAAACCAAACCAAACCAACACTCCCCCCACACCCAACCCATCCCTGTGGCCTGTTCCCTGGAAGGTTCTGCCTCAGTCAAGGCCTGGGGTGAGGCCTTGGAAATCTGTTCTTTTAATCAGTTTCCAGGCGATTCTGATCAGCAGCTGAGGTTGGGACCAAGGGCTGTAGCTAAATAGTGCTTTTCCATGTGTAGTTTGCATCGTAAGTTGATGCTCTGGTTAGACCTGGGAGGTGGGTGCCATGGGGCCTGCAACTCTCTTTCCCCCAAAGCCTGGACTCCAGCTTGTTCGCTTTAATTCAGCCGTGGAAGGTCTGTTCCCACCGCAGAAGGTTCCTGCTGGGCTTTGGCGGCAGCAGCCACCTTGCCAATCTCTCGAGTCTGTTTCCCAGCTCAGGGGCGAGAGGTGTTGAGACGGGCAGAGTACACTCCACACGGCTCCAGAGAAGTGCCTTGTCCCTCCCGTATTCCCGGTTGCTTGTTGCTCCCATGTGGCCAAATCCTTATCCCAGGAGACAGGGAATTGCCTTCTCCCCCAGTTGTGAGGAAAGAGGCAGAGAACCGAGAGGCTTGAGATCTCATCAGGGAGATGGGCTGGGCTGGAACCTCTGTTTGGCCAGGAGGGTGGCTAGGAGCTGCTGTCACTTCTGGGGCCTGGGTGGGGACGTTGCGGGGGGTGGGTCTTCCAGGTGGAAGGTGGGTTTTCTCAGTTCCTGAGTTGGGATTTGTTGCTCAGCAGAAGGAAGTTGGCATTGCCTCCTTCCCTGTCCCTGGATGATATCGCAAGGGAGCTGCTCTCGAGTGGAAACCAGGAGATTTGGGAGATGTGGCCTTTGGCCCTGATTTTATCACTGGTTGGCTCTGGCTTCCACCTGCCCTCTAGTCAGGGTGAAAATAGATCACCAGAGAATTGATAAAATTGTTTAAAGTCACAGAATCTGCAGCGAGACCCTTGTCACATGGCAAAAAAAAAATGAAGTTAGGGAGTTCCCATCGTGGCTCAGTGGTTAACCACCCTGACTGGTAACCATGAGTTTCTGGATTCGATCCCTGGTCTCGCTCAGTGGGTTAAGGATCCAGTGTTGCCATGAGCTATGGTGTAGGTCACAAACATGGTTTGGATCTGGAGTTGCTGTGGCTGTGGTGTAGGCCAGCAGCTGCAGGTCTGGTTTGACCCCTAGCCTGGGAATTTCCATATGCCGCAGGTGTGGCCCGAAAAAAAAAAAAAAAAAAAAAAGAGGAGTTTCTTGTGAAGTGGTTTGAAAAGTGTTCATGACTTGTCCTGACTTCCCGCAGCCTCTCCCCATTGTAGGTCCCTGGATGTTACAGCTCCGGGTACTAATACAGCTCTGGATGCCTGAGGATTGTACTTACGGCCCAGAAAACAGCTGCTGCCTCTGGACAACCTCCCAGGTGCCTTCTCTACCTAGGGCATGGGCACCCGTGACACTGTCCCCCCAGGTAAGGGGCACTGAGGTAGGTCATGGGGGTGGGCATCTTCCCTGGCTCCTCCCAGGGCTGCGCTCTGCCTGGGAGATGCACCCGGGCGGCCGTGCCTTTCCATCCCGCCAGGCTCTCATGGGCCCTCCCTGCTTGGCCTCCTGTGCGGGGGAAGGGATGGCTCTGGCCTCCTTGGCCTGCACTTGGCCTCCACTCTCTGCTTGGCTGACTGTGGTGTTCTGTGGGTTTGGCAGCGGGAGGATGGCGATGGGCAGAGGATGCAGGAGTGGGGGCTCAGGAAGGGCTGAGTGGTCCCATTTTCTCAGCTGAGTGGGCAGGAGAGTGGGAGCAGCTCTGTCGGGAGACAGGTTCCAGGCCTGGTGCGGCCCCTGGGAACCGGCCGTGTAAGCCTCGGTTTCGTCTGGGGAGTGAGGGGATCAGAGGTCCTGGCCTGGAGGAAATGGGTGCTCGTGAGGTGAGGAGGCGCTTTTCCTGGAGGAGCAGGGGCCTGGTGAGCCCTCGGGAGGAAAGTGGAAAATGCAGACTGCCTGGGCACTTCCGGAGACAGGTCACTGTCCCCCGGCCGAGCATCGGGGGCTTTCACGGATGAACGGGAAAACAACTGCACAGTTTAGTGCTGCCGCAGATCCTGGCTGACATTGGATACTTGGAGGGAAAGGGGAGGTGCCAAAGGCTTAAGAAAAACCTAGAAATTCAGAAATCAAACGAAGCTGGGATCCTATGAACCCTTGGGCAAGTCCAGCTCCTTTACGGATCTGGGAACGGAGCCTCGGAGAGGTCGTTTCCTCAAGGTCACACAGGTGATGGACCAGGATGGGAACCCCTGGGGATGGGGTCCTGGGTTTCCACTGTGTGGAGTCTTCTCCAGGTGGCGGGGTAGGGCCCCAAAGATGGTCTTGAGTTGTGCCCGGGAGGCGCTGAGCCACGGAGGTGTAGGACCAACAGTTCAGCTCACACAATGAATACGATTTGGTCCCTGTCCCAGGGAGGACGGGAAAGGCCAGGAGAAGCGAGTGAGATGGGGGGTGCCCGGGGTGCTGTGGGACTGCAAGGAGGGGCAAAGCTTCTTAAAGGAAGAAGCTCACGGTCCCCTCGCCCTGGGAAGCCTAGCCTGTCCCCACCCCTGGCCGGTGCTCTCGGCCCCCGCACTGTTGCTGCTGCTACTCACTGCCTCTCCCACGACTTCATGCCCCCCTGAGGACCAGTGACCATGTCACCTGGGGCTGTGAAGGGCCGAGTCCCTGATGGGGAAGCAGTAAATATATACCTGCAGAAGGGATCAGTGATGCCGTCCAGTGAGCTGGGGAGGTTCAGGAGAGAAGATGAAGAATCAGTGTAGGACGTGCTGATGAGGGGCTCGAGGACCCCCAGAGAGGGGCGTGGGACAGGTAATGAGAGGGGTACTGTGGGCGGGGGATGATGGAAGGCCTGGCTGTGTGAGCAGCCCATGTGAGACCGTGTACATGGGGGCTGGTGGGGGGGCAGGCAGGGGAGCCCATGAAGGCGGCTGAAAAGCGGTGCTGGGAGGAGGGGTTTGGAGCAAAGCTGGGAGGTCAGGCCCTGAGGGCTCGGAAAAGCTGGGGTGGGGGCAGCAAGCCCCCAACTGAGGGAGGGCCAGGCTCTGCCTTGGGGGCTGGGTGGCAGCATGCCTGGGTGACTGTTTCCAGTTCGGCTTTGGTGGGCTCCAACACGCCACTCTCCCTGTGCTTCCGGCCCCAGGCAAGGCTCTGGCTCCAGGGGCCGTGTACTGTGGGAGTGTCCCTCGTACCAGTGCCGGGCCCTGCACCCTCGCCGGGGGAGGCAGCGACTCCAGCCTGAAGACTTTTGGAGAAGGTGAGACTGGGGCAACCAGGCCTGGTGACATGGCAGCCTCTTGGGGACCTTTGGGTGGAGAATGGGAGATTCTACCTGGCAGCTGCCCAATCAGGCCAGTGACCACAGAGCAGAGCTTGGGCCTCGTCCTGGACGGAGGGGACGGGTGTGTTTTGATGCCCGGCTGTGTCCTCAAGCTAGCGATGGGTGTTATCTTTACCGTGGTCCCTGCTGAAATGCCCTTTGGTTTTAGGTGGGTCCTTTCAATTCTGTGCCTCAGGGGATGGAGGTGTAAGAGGGGCGCTGCAGGAATAGGGAAGTGGGGCTCTCCTGGTGTGGCAGGGCCCGCTGTCCCTCGCTCCGAGGCCTAGGCAAAGTTCGGCACCCCGGGCGGTGGTGGGGGGGAGGTGGGCTCCGCTAGCACAGCAGCTCTTGGCTCTGTCTCCCTCAGCCTCTCTCCAACCAACGCCCAGCGTCCTGCTGGAGAAGCCATCACAGCTCTTGAGTGGACATGAGGCCCCTGATGGCCTCAAGCTGGATGTTCCCCTGAAGGGCTGGCAGGCCAGGAATGGCCACCCCAGGAACCTTGGGACCCTGTCTCTGGGCCCCCACCCCGTGGTGCCACTGCCCTCGCTGGAGTCAGAGGCCAACAGCGCGGCCCGGGACACCACCCAGATCAAGGACAAGCTCAAGAAAAGGAGACTCTCGGAGGGCTTGGCAGCGTCTTCCCGGGGTGAGCCCTGCGTCCTGTCCACCTGCCACCATCCATCCAAGGTCAGGGACCCCCGACCCCCTGGGCTGTGAGGATCAGCAGGTGTCCAGCTGGCAGCCGGGGTCCATTCGGGGCTGGGCGGAGGGCATCTGCCAAGCCCCCTCGCCTCCTCCTCAGAACTCCGTTTCCCACCTGGGCCTCTGCAGCTGCTCCCAGCCGGCCTCCCCATCCCCACCCTCGCCTCCTTCTAGTCTATGCTGCGGAGGAATTCTTTTCCAACACAAATCTGATCATATTCTTCCTCCCAACCTAGCTTAAAACCACCCAGTGGTCTTCAGATGGACATAAGGACTAGCAGCTGCTGTCCTCACTCCTTATCCAGCCCTAATTCTCTTTCCCTTTCTACCCAACCTACCCCTGAATTATATTATTTTTTATTTTTTTATTTTTTGTCTTTTCTAGGGCTGCACCCACAGCATATGGAGGTTCCCAGGCTAGGGGTCTATTCGGAGCTGTAGCCACCGGCTTATGCCACAGCGCACAGCAATGTGGGATCCAAGCCGTGTCTGCTACCTACACCATGGCTCACGGCGATGCAGGATCCTTAAGCCACTGATCGAGGCCAGGGATCAAACTCGAAACCTCATGGTTCCTAGTCGGATTCGTTAACCACTGAGCCACCAAGGGAACTCCCTGAATTTTAAATAGGTGACTCTGATGGACACTTTCTATCAGATTGTATAGGAGCATAGCCTAGTGGTAGGGGTGGGTGCCCTCTCCTCTCACGCTCTTAGCTCCCCAGGATACAAGGCCCTGCTGCCAGTATCTCATTTAATCCCACCCCCATCCCCGCACTCCTGGGACTAACTTACTCCCCACCCCCTCCCTACCCCCACAGCCTCTCTGGATCCTGGGGGAGGCCCCAGAGGAGTTCCCCTGAGGACCACCATCCCTCGGGTCACCTCTCAGAGGCTGCTGAGGGTGCCCAGGCTGATGCCCCCCATCCAGAGCATGCCCACCACCCCGGAGGCTAGCGGAGCCAAGGAGAATGGCCTGGACCCACCCCAGAGCAGTCAGGGTCCCCAGGGGCTGAGACCTGGTGCCCAGGAGGTAAGGTCATTCGACTGCTCTAAGACTTGCCACCCTGTCCCTCTGTCTGTCTTTCTGTCCTTTCCCAACCCCTGCTCCCGAGCTCTGAGCATCTCTGGACGTGTCTCAGGGCTGCCCTCGTCTCACCTTCCCCCACAGCATCAAGTCTTGGCAGCCAGCCTGCCCCCAGAGATGCGGGGCCCCCTCCCTCTGAGCAGAGGCTTGGTGATCGCTTGTCCTAGTCCTACATTCAGTGCTTCCCAAGTCTTCTCTGGTCTAAATGTTACAGAATTCTTCAGGCTTCGGGCCTCCCCATTTCTGGCAAGAGAATGTGGCAGATGGGGAAAGAG
Source organism: Phacochoerus africanus (assembly GCF_016906955.1). Lineage (NCBI taxonomy): Eukaryota > Metazoa > Chordata > Mammalia > Artiodactyla > Suidae > Phacochoerus > Phacochoerus africanus. The sequence continues at coordinate 114,773,352 of NC_062548.1, read as the reverse complement.
ATGCTGGGCCAGGACTTGGGTTCTGGTTTCCACACTTCCCTTTACTGCTGTGTGACCTTGGGCAAGTCACTTCCCTCTCTGGGCCCCAGTTTGCATTCAAAAGAGGGAACTGGACCTGATGTTTTTGAGGCTCCCTTTCAGCTCTCATGTCCTAGGATTTTCTGAAATGAGAAGCACAGGAAAACAAATAATAACAACAGAGGGGCTGGAGTGGGAATGAGGGAACCCCCTTCTTAGCTGAAATGGTGAGGAAACAATGAGCCCAGGGTCCCAGGTAGGTGGCTGGCAAGAGAACCCAGAGGCTGCTTGCCAGCATTGTCGCCCAGGTGGCTCTGGATAGAAAAGATGGCCCTGTGAGAGGTGCCCAGGCGGTGTGCATCCAGAGTGGAATGTTTCCTGGACCTGACCCCTCCCCCTTCCCCACCCCCACTGGCAGGTGAAGATCTCCCAGCAGTACCTGCACTGCAATGATGAGAAGATGCACAGGTCCCCGGGGGGCATTGTGATCCCTCCCATCCCAAAGGCCGGGGTGCCTGCCGGGACCTCCGCCTGCACACCTGGCTCCCTTCCCAGCCTCCCACCTCCAGGCCAGGACGTCCTCATGGGCCTGAGGCCACCCCCCACACGGTAAGCATCCCTAAGTCAAAGTTACCTTGCGGTCCTCTCTCCTCTAAATCCCCAGACCCGCTTGCGCTCCCCATGACGGAGCCTCCACGCCAAGGCAGAGCTCTGAGGGCCAGGTGAGTAGAGGCCAGGTGCCCCACTGTGAGCCTCAGACCTGGGACGGTCACAGCTCTTACCCTTGACTCCAGCAGGACGGGTGTATGGGCTTAATGAACAATGTCTTGGCTTCTACCTTCTACCAGTGTCCTGTCGTGTGTGGTTGCCGCAGGGATGAATTAAATACAAATTATTTTAAAGCTCTGTTGAAATCATGGTAGCGCTTTGTAGTGATGTATCTTCTGAATGGATACTGTGTATGGGGAGGAGGAGTCCATAAAACTTTTTTGGGGTCTTCATACCCTAAAAAGCCTAGGAACCATTAGGTAAAGGTAATGAATCCTGACTTAGGGCTTTAAGTGGGGCAGGCGGTGTGATCCACACAGCCAAGAACAGCCCAGAGTCACTAATGTTGGAGCAAGTGTGTGTGTGTGTGTGTGTGTGTGTGAGAGAGAGAGAGAGAGAGAGCGAGAGCAAGACAGAGAGAGAGGGAACACTCTTTGGCATCTGCTGTACTCGTTTTTTCTTCAAGCTTCTTCACTCTGTCTCCCATGCTGCCTCCCCTTCTGTCTGTACACGTGTCCACATATTTCCTGCTCCTGGTGGAGTGTGGGAGCGCCTAGATTTGCGTCTCTGCTTGGTTTTACCATCGGCCTCCTCGTTGATGTCTGCCTCCTCCCCATCAGCACTTCCTTCTTTCCTGCTCAGACACACCCCCAACCCGCCCAGAGGTCTTGCTGGCGCTCATGACTCTCTGGCCCCAGACAAGTGACATTTCCTCCCCTCCCATTGCTCTTGACTTTTTTTGCATCGTTGGAGCCGCTGATGCCCTTGAGCTCTTCTCCTTCCTGACTTTAAAGACGCCTCTCGACCTTCCAGACAATCTCCCGTGCGCCCTCTTTCATCATTGCTTAAATTTGTTCCAGGACCCTTTGCCCTCACCTTGTTCTCCCCTGGGAATCTGATCTCTGCAGTGGCTCCCGAGTTCACATGGGCTGGGTGACTTCCGCATCCCCTGCTCTACCCTGAGGTCTCCGGGAGCCAAGCTCCGTGCTTCCATCCTCCTGTGCAGCATCCCCAGGGTCCTCACGGCTGATGCAGATGCAGCGCCTGAGGCGGGGAGGGAGGATGTGCCACCACGGACGGAGCACCCTGTGTTTCTCCAAACTGCCTGCCTCCCCTGACTCCAGGTTTCCCCTGAGGTGTTGACATCCTCTTTGATCTCCTACTTTCAGCATCATCTCTGACTTTTGCTCCTGTTCCTAACAGGTTGCCACACCCTAGCAGGTCTTTCTTAAACAACAAGAGAAAAATACAAAAGCTGCCACCTCTTTCTTGCCCCGGCCCTTCCTCTCAGTTTGCACTTACGGGCCCCCTCTTGACCTCTGCCCATCTCTCCTGCCACGTCTCCTTGCAGCAGCCCGCGGCTTTCCATCCTAATCTGTTTTCATCCACACCCTGAATACGTCTTTACCATGCATCTCACTGTTATTAACTTCAGCTTAAAAGCAAGTCTCCTTGGCCAGGCATTCAGGGTGCCCCAGCCCATGCCCCCACCCCTCCACACTTCCTCTGTGCTGCTCTGAAGGAACCTGCCCACCCTCTAGACCCCCCTGTGTCAAGCCCTCCTGCAGCCCCGACACAAGCCTTTCGCCCTTGGCCTGCTGATCAGTTCCTACGTTTTTCAAGCCCCAGCTCCACGTCTCCCCTCACTCTCAGATCTTCATTGGCCCCCTGGGGCAGGAGGAAGGGAAGTGCCTTCTCAGCACTGACCCCGCAGCATCTGGCCTGCGGACTGCCCCACCACCTCTCTCCCACCGATTTGCTCAACTTTTACTTCAATCTCATTTGGATTCTTTAACTTGGAGCACTGCAGAGTAGGGGCCATATGTGGAAATCTCTGTGGCTCCTGAGGTATCAAGCTTGATACCTGCCATAGGTTAACCATGCGATAAGTATTTGCCCACTTGCTATCTGGTTGTGGCATGGATTTCTCTCCTTTGACTCTGCGAGGTGAGCAAATGTCTGGAAAGGAGCCTCCACTACCATTTCATCCATCCATCCACCCACCCACCCACCCATCTACCCATACATCCGTCCATCCATCCATCCATCCATCCATCCATCCATCCATCCATCCATCCATCCATCCGTGCATTCACTTACTCATTCTAAAGCTATTAAGCACCACTTCTGTGCCAGGCATTGTGCCAAGTGCTATGAAAACAAAGCAAAACAAGACAGTCTCTGTGTTCTAGGTGCTCGTGGGAGAGAGTTGCTCATAAACCATTGACTCAAAGTCCAACGAGGCAAGTGCCGAGAAAGAAGTCTCCCCTCATGGTGGGGGGTATAGTGGAAAATGACCTCAGTCAGGCTGGGACTTCTTGAAGGCGGTGAGGCCTGAGCTGAGTTTTGAAGGCTGAGGGGAAGTTGGAGAGGTGGAGAAGGAGGAGAGACATGAAGGGTAAGTGAGGCCTTCAGGGAACTGGCAGTTTTCCAGCAGCACCGTGTTTGTGCATGACAGGCAGGCGAGGTAAGCAGGGCCGAAGGGCGTGTAAGCTTTATCTCGAGGCAATGAGGGGCCACGGGTGGCTTTCTGGTGTGGAAGCGACATCAGATCTGATTTAGAAAGCCCACCAGAAACCACAGTGTGGCATGGGCTGTGCACGCTGAGTTGGGGGTGGAAGCTGCTGGGGGAGCTGGAGGAGGATGCGGCCAGGCCTGCTGGAAGGAAGCAGCACCAGGGTTTTCAGTGGCCTGTGCCCACCTCAGGCGGCCAGGGGCAGCTCCACTTCAGCCCCTCAACGCGAAGTTTTAGTATGACTCGTTATGTAGTAAGAGATAGGTATGGATCAGCCTTGGCCCAATCAGGAGAGAGAAGCCAATAGTTTGATAGGGGAAGTTGTTTGTTTATTTGTTTGTTTTTCCAGTTTTATTGAGATATATTTGACATATAACCGTAAGTTGAAGGTGTAGGGACATAATGATCTGATAGATGTGAATATTGCAAAATCATTGCCCCAGTAAGATGCCACTGCACATGCTTATAATTTTTCCCTTGTGATGAGAACTTTTAAGATCTACTCTCTCAGCAACATTAAAATCTACAATACAGTGTTGTTAGCTACAGTTGTCATGCTGTACTTTACATCCCAGAAAGCACGTATGATGAACAGGAAAAGTTTAATATAGAGAATTATTAACTGAAAAATGGGTTAGGAAAACAAGGAATTGGCTAGTAAAAAGTAAAAAGGATGCAGAGTTCCCTTCGTGGCTCAGTGGTTAATGAACCCAACCAGGATCCATGAGGTTGTGGGTTCCATCCCTGGCCTCCCTCAGTGAATTAAGGATCCAACGTTGCCATGAGCTGTGGGTGTAGGTTGCAGACACAGCTCGGATCCTGTGTCGCTGTGGCTGTGGTGTAGGCCAGCAGCTACAGCTCCAATTCGACCCCTAGCCTGGAAACCTCCATATGCCACAAGTGTGGCCCTAAAAAGCAAAAAAAAAAAAAAAAAAAAAAAACAACAACAACAACAAAAAACTAAAGAGAATGCTACAGAATATAGGAATTGTGAGTATAAGGAACAGTCACCACCCCTACGGCTGACAAAACACCTTAGGAAGGGCCTCCTCACTCACAGCCACGATAAAGCGCAGAAGGAAGAGCCCTCTCCCCATCACCCCACCCCAGCTAAGATCCAGACCTTGTGGGGGAAGGCCCAGGCGTGACTCATGAAGAGCAGAGAAATCACTGTGGCACTGTGCTGGCAGAACCCGCTTTGTTAGTGTGCTGGGCAGTGGTGGGTTCTGACAGCAAAGACTGTGGATAGGCTGCCTAAGCTGTGTGCCCTGGGGTGTCTGCTGGGTGCCCTGGGGTGTCTGCCTGCTGTCTCCGATCCACACAAGCTGTCCGTGTGGGTTCAGATCCAGCAGTTGTACTTGTTCCACGGAGCAGCTCTGAGTCCTGGCTGGTCGAGGCCCACCTTGCCGCTCCGGCCCTTCCATAGACCTGAGTTCCCCTGACTTCCACGGGCCCCTCGGATAGGGGGCCCTGGGTCCGGGCAGGCACTGAAGTGGGCCCTCCTACTGCCTGCCCTCCGGCCACCCCTGCCCGAGTCATTCTGCTGTGTGAATGCTCTGAGGCCAGAGCATAGCATGTTGTGTCCCAGGCCTTTCGTGGTGGCTGGTTACCCTGTCAGCCTCCCAGGGGGCTCTGATGTCTCTGAGTTTCCCAGTGAGAAGAGGAAATCCATGTTGGATAACGGTACACCTGGTCTTCACAGGAACGGAAGCCCCACCAAGGCGGGGATTGCCGTCTGTCTCGGTGATGCTCTATTCCCAGTGTATGACAGTGCTTGGCACATAGTAGGTCTTCAGTAACTAAGTATTGAATGAGTAAATAGTGCTGCCTATTTAAAAAATTACAATTAGGAGTTCCCATCGTGGCTCAGCGGAAACAAATCTGACTAGTATCCATGAGGACACAGGTTTGATCCTTGGCCTCAATCAGTGGGTTAAGGATCTGGTGTTGCCGTGAGCTGTGGTGTAGGTTGAAGACGAGGCTCGGATCCTGTGTTGCTGGGGCTCTGGTGTAGGCTGGTGGCTACAGCTCCCATTGAACCCCTAGCCTGGGAACCTTCATGTGCCACGGGTGCAGCCCTGAAAAGATGAAAAATAAAAATAATTAAAAATTATAATTAAACCCAGTGCCAAGAATGCCTCAGCTTCCCTTCCTGTGCCTAGTTTGGGATTGAACCTGTTACAAAACAGTGGTGATTTCTCATGGGCAGCAAAGGGAGGTCAGTCCCTCTAGACCCTGGGGGGAGGGGTTGGGGATCACTGAGCTCACGCGGGGCAGGGGGAGTTTGGAGACTTGAACTCAGTCTGCTCCGAGCTGGGAGGAGCCATCCCTCATCCATGGCAGCCGCTGTCCTGCCGACATAGCAGGGGACAGGGCTCCCTCTTGGACTGAGCAGTTTCCATGTGGAGACTGGCTTCCTGGGAGACTGATGGGCTGTGCAGCCAGGAAAAAGGCTCAGAGCCGTGTCTGGACAGCGAGCCTGCCCTCGAGTTGTCAGAAGAGGCTGCATCTCCTGCTTTGAACCCCTGGCCAAGAGCCCAATGTCAGGGCCCCCACCGGCCCCTCTGCTGTGAACACCCCCCTCCCCAGCCACTGCCCCATCCTGGAGCTACCCTTCCTAGGTTGCTCACAGTAGTAGCTCTTGCTTGCCGTCTCTCATGCTGCTTTTTTCTCCCCCGTTCTTTTAAGGTTGGTTCGGGAGAGGGGGCCTCGGGAGAAGACCCCCAGATCTCTGGGTATGTACTCGCCGTGCTCACTCCCCCACTGTTATTGGCTCTCCACTTCCTGAGCTGGATCATGGCACCAGAACCAGGGCTGGAGGAGATCTGGAAGCTCTCAGTCTCAAGTGCCTCATTTCACCGACGGGGAAGCAGAAATCACCCTGGGGCCACAGAGGGCGCCCCCCCCCCGCCCCCGCTCTGTGCCGGGCGTGCTGGGGTGCTCAGGCGCGAGTCGCTGCATGAGCACCCAGCTGGGAGAGAAGGCTCTGTCCCCATTGGACAGAGGAAGGGATACACTGAGGGTCCTCGAACCGGACCTTCTCCCTGGTCTCAGAAAGCAGCCTTGTCATGTTTGCACGTAGGTCGGCACGGCTCCAAGCCTGGCTCTTTTGATTTGTAGAAATGTTTATTATTTATGTATTTATTTGGCCACACCTGCGGCATGCAGAAGTTCTCAGGTCAGGGGTCAAACGTGCACCACAGCAGTGACAACGCCAAGTCTTTAAGCCTCTGAACCACCAGGGAACTCACAAGGCTGGCACTTCTGATGCATTGTGTGGCTGCCCCTGCACTGTTTTAAGCAAAGAGAGGATTCCCTCTTCAGAAAAAGTGAGAAATTAAACCACACCCCACAAACGCCTTAGGCAGCCAATCCCGGCAGGTTTCAGTGTTGGGGGGGAAGAGAGCCAGCCAGACTGGAAGTGAGGCAGGTGGCCAGCAGGAGGCCGAGGCCCAGAGAGGCTCTTCAGCCTGATGGCCTAACTCCGGGGAGACAGACGATGGAAGGTCAGGTGAGGGGACCTGGGCAGAGCACCCTGAGCCTGGGCCTTAGGCCCTGGGGGTTGGAGGCAGCTGCTGTGCTGATGGCAGCAGAGGGTGGACTCTTGTCCAGCTTCCCGGAAAGCCACCCTGTAATCAGCTCAGCAGGTGGGTCAGTTGGCCAGGAGGAGGCTGTGGCCCAAGAGGCTCCAGAGTCAGGATGCTCAGCTGGGGCTGAGAGGCAGGCCTGGCACAGAAACTTCCATGGAGGCTGTGTTTCCCTCCATCCCCGGCCAGGCTGTGGCAGGGTGAGCCGGGGCAGTCTGCTGTGATGCCCACGGATGCCTGAGTGTCCCTTAAGAGCTATCCCTGGAGTTCCCATTGTGGCTCAGTGTGTTAAGAACCTGACTAGTATCCACAAGGATGCAGGTTGGATCCCTGGCCTCGCTCAGTGCCTTAAGGATCCAGTGTTGCTGATCCAGCTGTAGCTCCGATTTGACCCCCTAGCCGAGGCACTTCCATATGCCTTGGGTGTGGCCCAAAAAAGACCAAAAAAAAAAAAAAAAAAAAAGCCAACCCTAAGAGTGCTGGCTTGGAGGTTTGGACCAAGAGATGCCTGCCTGTAACTACTCCCTTGTCTGCCTTACCAGCTTGCTGCTCGAGACCCAGGTCCCCTGGGGCAGGGGCCAGGCTGCAGGGACAGGCTTTCTAGGGTCTCTCTTGGAAGCATAGGTGAGAAGGGGGGATGCAAAGTGGCAAAGTCCTTAAGGGGCTCTCTGACCCTCTGGCTGTCAGCTGGGGACAGCATGGCCCAATGTGTGCACCACATCTGACACACAGTAGGGGCTCACGCAGTCTTGTGTGAAGCTGAGGGCTTCGCCCAATTTTGTGGCTTTCCTGCAGTCCCTGCCCTGGTCAGCTGGCACGTGGACACTGGGCTCTCAGCCCTGCCTTACCTCTGGGCAGATGGAGCCTCCACCACTCCTCCTCCTCCACCCTGGATCCTTCTTCCAGGAGGGATCTTTGGCAGAAGGCATGGGCCAGGCAGAGATCCGGGGTGACCCAGGAGCCCTGTGGATCCCCAGACTTAAGGAGCCCTTTCCAGCCTCAGGCAGCCCCAGGTGGTCCCCCCATCTCAGAGGACCCCTGATTTGCAAGTTCACTCAAGGACAGCGGACTCTGAACTTTGTGGGCAGGAGAACTGGGTTAACATTTCTTTCATTAAGAGAAAACTCTGCCTCTGTAACCAGAAATATACTCTTAAAATCCATTAATTGGGAAAATATGGACTCACAAAGAGAAACTCTGGATTTGATGCCATTTGGAAATGAATTTGTATTTTATCAATCCTACAAGCCCCTGAAGGTCCCTGGGTCTCAGCGTCCCCATCTGTAAAATGAGAGCATTGGGCTGGCATCTGTTCTATGGTCCCTTCGTGCCATGTTATAGTCTCAGACAGGTGCATGGTGGTATATGGCGGTGAGTGGGCTCATTTTCTTTTTCTTCTTCCTGAAGTACATACACACGTGTCAGGTAAGATAGACTTAGATTCTCAGGAAATATCTTAAGCCTCTTAGATAGCAGATCCCCCCCCCACCATTTCCTGCCCAGCCTCCTTGCTCCCTCTCATCTTCGAATAAGGTGTGTCATCACTGTTGAGTGAATGGGTGGATGGCTGGAAGGGTGAAGGGAGGAGGGCATTGGTCCTCCGGAAGCCTGTTCTATACCCGCCAGGGCTGCTCTGTGGCGTACATTTAACCTGTATCTTTTTCCGGCAAGGAAATATTGGGCAGAAGAACAGGGTGAAGGGCTTAGCAATAAGACGTGACACCAACCACAGGGTCATAGAGCCTCAGTCCCAAAGGGATGGCTGCTGCTCCAGGCTGCCGGGGGTCCTCAGCTCCATTCTTCCTCTTGACTCCTCAGAGCCAAAACCTTTGGTCCCACCTGTCCGGGACAGGTCCACTGTCCCTGAGAAGCCTGCCCTGCCTTCATCTCAGTCTGCTCCTACCCTGACAACCTTCTCCTTCAGCCATGCCAAAGGTGCTCACCCTTTGCTAAAAGAAGAGGACCAGAAGGAGACTGGCAGCAAGGTACCTGGCAAAGGAGGGGAGGAGGAAGTCGGGGTCCCCGTGGACCACCTGTTGAACACAGACGTGTTTCTGAAACACATAAGTGTGGGGCCAGCTTGGGGAAAGCAAGGAAGAGCCCCAAGGCAGCTGCCCTTAGGACTTAAGGCCAGAACCTGCAGACAGGTTTGGGATGAAGGCTAAAGCAAAGAAGGGGAGCAGGGGAGGAGAAGGAGGGAGGTGAGAGGACTAGGTGAAGGTCGAGTGCAGCAGGGAGCGGAGGGGCGGGGATGCAGGAGGAAGGGAGGGCAGCAGATCACACATGGTTCAGAAGGAAGCAGGATGTGGGCGCGAGTGCAGAGGGGCTTAGGTGAACCAAGCTGCGTAATCTGAACCAACACCCAAGATAGCAACCCGGAGCCAGCTGACTCAGAGGCAGATCAGCCAAAGGCTGTGCTTGACAGACTGACAAATACCTTGTGCTGCTAAGGTGACCTTGATCCAGATGATTCACGCAGATTCCAGTCTGGATGAATTTAGCAAATCATGGAGAGTCCCTGTTACGGTCATTCTTTGAGACAGAGATAAAAGAGTATCTTAGACCTTGAAAGCCTGCTGGGTGCATGTACTATGTTAGCATCCAATCCAGTGATGCTGATAAGGTCCGGTCACCACATCCTCCCGCTCCAGTGGGGGTGACAGAGGAGACAAAAGAGGAGTAATTCAGGGCCATGAAACAAACTCAACTGTCCTCCACCTTGGCCACTCACTCCCATGGTCAGACCATAGACCATAGACCTTGGCCCTGCAAGTAACTTTGCCCCCACCATTGTCGCAACCTCAAGCAGCCTGTTTGCTCTCCTGCCGTCTAGCTCAATCCACCTAACGTCCCACCTTCAGCATTGTCCTTCTCCTGCATCGATGATGTGCTCCTTGAAATGGGATCATTTCCACCAGCATCTTAGCTCCCTAGTGCTCCTCCCATCCTAAGAAAGCACAACCAAGCCAAAGCAAAAACACTGCCTCATCTCTCTACCCATCCTCTCCCGAGTCCAGGCCGGTCTGGCTTAGCCCCCACAACCCCACTGAAACGGCCCCCATTGAGGCACCAGTGGGACCACCTTCCACAGGCAGCCCGAGGTCTCAGGGCTCTTCCAACTTGACCTGTCCCAGCCTCATCCTCCTTGAATCCCCCACCAAGGCTGGAGGCGAGGGATGGTTTTTTCTTGCTTCTTGAACGCCATCAAATTTAGCTCCTTCCTGATCCCTCTCTGCTGGCTCCCGACCTCTACCTGCTGGAAGCCCCAGAGCTCAGCCCTCCAGTGTCTTGTCTATGTCTACTGACCCCTGGGACCTGAACTAGTCTGTGGCGCTAAGTACCACCTCTATGCTGAGGACCCCCAAATTTCCCTCTCCAGCCCAGACCTTCCCCCGATCTCCAGCAGCAGTTAAATTATATGACTGTATTTATATCGAACTGATACTCAGTGTCTCCATTTAGATATCAAATTCTATTTCAAATTTACCTTGTCTGGAGCTTATGTGTGGAAGTCTCACTCCCCCCAAACCTCCTTTTCCCAGCATCCCTCTCCAAGAATGGCAGTAAAAGGCAACTCTAGCCTTCCGGCCTCTCTGGCCACAAATCATGGGCCAACCCTGCCTTCTGTCTTTCTCTTTCATCTCACACCTCATCCATCAGCCAAAGCCGCGGGCTCTGCTTTTGAAACATGTCCAGAATCTGGTCGTTCTACTGTCTTTATTCCTGTGATCCTAATCCAAGTACCACCACATGGAAACCCTCAGTTCTAATTTTGCGACTTCTTGTGAGTCTTAAATTCTTTCTTTCTGTCTGTCTTTTTTGCTTTTTAGGGCCGAACTCACAGCATATGGAGGTTCCCAGGCTAGGAGTCAAATTGGAGCTACAGTTGCCAGCCTATACCACAGCCACAGCAATGCAGGATCCGAGCAGCATCTGCAACCTACACTACAGCTCACGGCAACTCCAGATCCCCAACCCACTGAGCGAGGCCAGGGATCGAACCCGCAACCTCATGATTCTTAGTCGGATTTGTTTTCCCTGTGCCATGATGGGAATGCCTTAAATTATTTCAAAATAGAAAGTTATATTAAGAAAACCAACCAATAATACTTAGAGAATGCCCCCAAAGAAGAGTCCAGCCATACCACTCTTCTCAAAACCTCCAGTGGCTTTCTGTGTCCTCCAGAGGAAAAGCCCAAGTTCCCACCACCATGAACTACAGGGCCCAGTGCACTGTGGCTCATGCCCGCCACCTCTGGCCTGTGTCCCACCTCTCCTCTGACTCGGGGTCCTCGGGCCAGTGTCCTCTTTGTGGTTCCCGCCACGCCCAGCGCACTCCAGCCTCAGGCCTCTCCTGGCTTCTTTTGTGTCCCTGCTTCAGTGTCACTGCTTCCGGGAGCACCCTGGGCCTCCCTGCCTGAAACGGAACCCGTCACTCTGTACCACTTACTTCCCTTCTGGCGCACATCGCCTGCCATGAGAGGCTGGTCTCCTTGCTGCCATCTCCCCACCCCACGGGGCTCTTGGGGAGCAAGGCCTTTCACCTTTGGTTTGTTCTCAGAACAGCAGTCGGCACCCCAGAGCCACTCCCATTCCTGAGGACTGCATGCATGAAAGTACAGAGGGCCCAGCTGGGTCCCCAGGGTGATGGGGTTTGCCTTGACCTTGTCCGGATCCAGGTCACCATCTCCAAGTCTGCCCAGGAGAAGATGCGGCTGAAGCAGATGAAGGAGGTGGAGCTGCTCTGGAGGGCCAAGGAGCCAGAGAGGGAGAGGGAGCTCGCTCCCCAGGGCCTGGCCTCCCGGAGGACCTGGACGAAGGAAGGTACTGGGATCTTGGGGAAGCGTCCCCCAAGCCGGGGAGACGTCTTGGCCAACACCTGGGCCAAAAGAGAGGCTGTCCACACCTGCCCCTGTCTCTGTCCTGAGACTGGACAGAGCAACTCGTCTGCTCTCTCATAGCCGCTGATGGGCCCATTTCCAAAGGGGGCCACAGGGGATCAGGCAGGACAGGCTCTGTCCTAGGATTTTCTCTGCCTCCTCAGGCCTCCTTCCCCTCCGGGGCAGTGGGACCCTGTCTGTGCCCACTGGGTTGAGCAGCCCACGCAGAAACAACATGGGTGTCGTCCTGAGGAAGCGGGCCAACCGGGCCTCCCTGCCCAGCATCCCCGTCAGCAAGCAAGAGCCCAGCTTTGCGCGCCATGCATCAGGTGGGGGCCAGTCCGACTGGTGGGGGCACGCTGTCTCGAGATGCTTTGGGGCATTTGGGGCATGCCCTGCGCTGCTCTGCTTCTGGCCTTTGGTCATGTCCTAGTAGGGGGCAGCCTGGGGTGGTCACCTTGCCAGGGAGAGGAACGGTGTCTGAGAATTAAAAAGTGTCTTTGGACATAGGGTTGTTTTTTGTTTTGTTTTTAATTCTATGGCCACCCCAGTGGCATATGGAAATTCCTGGGCCGGGGATCCGACTCCAAGCTGCAGTTACTACCTATGCTGCAGCTGTAGCAACACTGGAACTCTAATCCACTGTGCCAGACTAGGGCACAGTGCCTCCACAGTGACCTGAGCTGCTGCAGTCAGATTTTTTTTCTTTTTAGGGCCACACCTGCGGCATATGGAGGTTCCCAGGCTAGGGGTCAAATTGGAGCTGCAGCTGCCAGCCTGCGCCACAGCCACAACAATGCCAGATCTGAGCCACATCTGCGACCTACACTACAGCTCACGGCAATGCCAGATCCTTAACCCATTGAGTGGGGCCAGGGATCGAACCCATGTCCTAATGGATACTAGTTGGGTTTGTTATCACTGAGCCACAGAGGGAATTCTAATGGGGACACAGGGTGTTGCAACAGGAATTGTGGCTGGCTAGATAGATGTGCCCAGCCTGGGTGACGTGTCTTAGAGGACTCAGCAGTGCAGCGGGGCCACAGATGCTGGGGAACAGGCTCCATGGAAATGCCTGGAAACACTGGGAAGAGGAAAAAAAGTCCTGGGTGTTAGCTTATGAAATGTCAGGGCTGGACCGGGCTGGTTACAGACACGGATCTGGTGACAGACGAGGACTCAAAGGTTCTATGGGAGACTCAGGAAGGTGCCAAGGTGCCAAGGGGGGCCGTGTCCCCATTCCACCAGAGGAGCAGCTATTTCACCTACCCTTTTTGCATGTTAGGCACCCACGTGGGATTTCACTTGTAAAGATTTTGCTACTAAAGTATATTTGAAAGCAACCAACCTGGTTCAGAGTTTCATTAAATGTGGACATTGTTTTTGTTTTGTTTTGTTTTTTGTTTTTGTTTTTGGTCTTTTTGCCTTTTCTAGGGCTGTTCCCATGGCACATGGAGGTTCCCAGGCTAGGGGTCGAATCGGAGCTGTAGGCGCCGGCCTACACCAGAGCCACAGCAGCATGGGATCCGAGCCGCATCTGCAACCTACACCACAGCTCCCAGCCACGCCGGATCCTTAACCCACTGAGCAAGGGCAGGGATCGGATTCGTTAACCACTGCGCCAGGATGGGAACTCTCAAACATGGACGTTGATAATAGAATAGAACATCATTTTCATGCTAGAAATAATACTGACTCACCTCCTTTTTCCAATCTTTTTCTATCCTTTTGATTCCATCAAGTAGAAAGTCTTAATTTGGTGCTAGTCTGTAGAACTGCTCCAAGACTCGTGAAGCTCCTTTCCTTTATTAGAAAAGTTTACATCCTTTTATTGGGTGTCTAGTATACTAGGAACTAGGAAATCATTTGAATTCAATAATAAAAAACAGGGGTATGACTCCAGGGCCATCACTTACTAGGAAGGTCATCTTGGGGTCATGACTTGATCCCACAAATCTTAGTTCCTCCATCGGTAAAGGGGGTTTCATGGGAGGAACAAAGCATCTGCTATTCTGAGCAAAGGATGGGAAATCACAGAAATTGTGATGATAATGATAATAGTAATAGTTGTGAATCTCTTTTCTAAACAAAGAGATCATGCGTTTGGCTCGAGCTATCAGAAGCTGACTCATTTTATGGCTGGAGTTTGTAACATTATTTTACTGTAAATATTTATCATAAGCTATATATGACAAATAATCATTTACCAGTTATGGCAGTGACATAAATTTCCTTTAAAATAAACTTATTTAGGATTTAAAAAGCGGGTTGATTTGAGGAAACGTACCATGTAAATACAAGTAATTAAGAGCTATAGCAAAAAAAGTCATGAAAATGGTAATGAATGGTTGATGCTTGGTATATATCACCCTCTCTAACCTAAGACACTCATTTTATAGACAACACAGCTGAGACCCAGAGACTCAAGTTCGCCCAAGGTCACCTAAGGTGCTGGTGGCCCATAGGGGCTAAGACGCTGGCTAATGAATCTTGATCTAATGGCAAAGCTGAGGAAAAAAAAAAAAAAAATCCGGGAGTGAGGTCTTTTTGTCTTGGTTTTAGCCAAAGGAGTTAACGTTCTTCAACTCAGATGTGCCCAGGCTCTCCTGGATATGCCACAGGGAAAAGCGTATAAGGACGAATCTCTGGCAAAACCTGGGCAGAAAGGGAGTCTCAGCAGTGACAGCTCTGGGTTCCAGTGCGGGCTCCGCTGGTGGAGATGCTAAGGGTGGGGGTCCCTGCCTCTCTGGGCCTCTGGAGCCTCAGCTCTGTGATCCGGGCATGGGACCAGACAGGAGCCTCTACACTTCCTCCTGTTCTTCTGGAATTTTATGATTCCAGCATCTGTCCCCAAGGAAGGAGAGCCCAGAAAACATGATCTAAGTTTTAAAGAACATCCCTGCTTAAGGTCAGTCCCTGCAGGTGTGGCCATGCCTTGACCTCCTGCCTGTTGCCTTTGGACCACTTCCCTGCTTGGGCAGCTTCACCAAAGGATGGGGTGGCAGGGGCGGGGGGTGAAGGAGAAGCCGTAACACAGGCTCCTGGGTGGGGATGAGGTTACAGAGTCACCAGAGTGAGCAGGGGAGTCATTCTTTGACACACTTGCTGGCCTCACCTGCAACCACAGGCAGGGCAGGATTAGGGGTGCCTCACCAGCTCTGTGGCTTGATCACATGGCATCGAGCCACCTATCACAGGCCAGTTTATTTATAACATCAGGTTGGCAGGAGTTCCCGTGGTGGCTCAGTGGGTTAACAATCCATCTAGCATCCATGAGTATCAGGGTTTGATCCCTGACCTCGGTGGGTTGAGGATCTGCCGTGGCTGTGGCTGTGGCGTGGGCTGGTGATTCTGGCTCTGATTTGACCCCTAGCCTGGGAACCTCCATATGCCATGGGCGTGGTCCTAAAAAGATTAAAAAAAAAAATCAGGTTGGCAATGGTAGAGATAGAAACAGGCCACCAAAGGCAGGGGTTCAGTGGTCTCTGTGCCTCCCCCAGGAGTGAAGCCCAGGCCCTGGCTCCCCAGCCCTCATGGGTCCGGGTCCCTTCCCCCCCGCACACCCCTCCCCCCTAAGGTGGGCTGGGCACTGCACTGCGGGCCAGGCCTTGGTCCTCCTGGGGAATGCCTGCTTCTCTCCCTCTCTGTGAGTGCAGCTCAGTCCTTACCTGCGGTGCTCACCTTGGGGTCTCCTGAGTGGGAAGAAGAGGAGGAGACGGATCTTCGAGCTTTCAAGGAGTTGAGGCCTTTCTCGAACCCAGAGCTGGGGCTGGTAGATGCCCTCCAGTGCCTGGACAGCAGCGACTGGTGAGGAAGCCCTGCCTGCGTGCACGCCTGCGCCGTCTGCCTCCCCACTGCAGGCCCCGGCCCCGAGGAGGAGGACCGTGGGGGGTGTGTGTGTGTGTGTGTGTGTGGGTGGCTACCCGGGTGTGCCCTGGGCCTTCCAACAGCCCTGTGTGCTGCTCTGTAGTGCACCACAGCCAGGCCTGGAAAGTCTGATGAGACTCTGCAGAGCTTCCCTGGGGCTCAAGAAAGGTCACAGCCCTTGGTTTCTCTAAGTCAAGCTCATTCTGCCCCAGTGCTCCTCCCACTGAGGCTTAGCCCTGAGTAGGGCGATGGCCTGGGGTCCAGAACATTTGCGGGAAGGCCTCTCTGTCTTCGAATCTCATGTTCAAGTGCCTTCTCTTGAAGGTGCTGGCTTTGCGTCTGGGTCCTGGGGGTGGGCTTTCATCCTGGGTGGGGGTGAGCCGTAGGCCCCGTAAAATGGCTTGTACTGGACTGTTCGGATTTCAGCCCGGGTGTCACGCCAGGACGCCCTGCCACTGAGGCCGTGGAATCCCTCCCCGCCGTGGAGGGGATGGTGGTGACGTAGGCAGCCTGGCCTGCCGTGGGAGGGGGCTCCTCCCTCCCCCCTGCCTGTAACAGGCCTGGACTTGCTTCTCAGGCAGATGAAGGAGAAGGGCCTGGTGAGCATCCAGCGCCTGGCGGCCTGTCACTCGGAGGTCCTCGCCGGGAGGCTGCATGACGTGTCCTTGGCCGTGACTGGGGAGGTGAGGCCTCCTGTGTCCTGTGTACCCTGCCCGACCCCCAGCAGGTCCCCCTCCCCTGTGCTGCTGCTCAGCGTGGGCCACGCAGCAGCGACAGAGGGCCCATGGCTCCTGGAACATGAGCATCCCCGGCCTATTTCTCAGCTCCCAGCCAGCCACCCATTTCTCAGGTTGGAAAACTGAGGCCTGCAGTCTCCTTATTTCTAATCTCTGAGCATTGAAACAATCAGAATCCTCCGTGCCCGTTTATCATGGCCTGCATTGTCCTCTGTACTCAGAATGCCTGTGGAGGGATGGAGCGTTCTGGGCCAGATCTCCAACTTCTGGGCAGCGGTAACATTTCCCAAACCCCTTCTCTGCGGGGCCGGGGCTTGGCCTAGGCTGGGCTCCAGGCTGGGCTCCTGGCCAGGCTCCGAGGAGTAATAAGAAGCATCTTAGGAGTTCCCGTCATGGCTCAGTGGTTAACGAATCCGACTAGGAGCCATGAGGTTGTGGATTCAATCCCTGGCCTTGCTCAGTGGGTTAAGGATTTGGCGTGGCCGTGAGCTGTGGTGTAGGTCATAGATGCGGCTCAGATCCTGTGTTGCTGTGGCTCTGGCTAGGCCAGTGGCTACAGCTCCGATTGGACCCCTAGCCTGCAAACCTCCATATGTCACGGGAGCGGCCGAAGAAATGGCAAAAAGACAAAAAAAAAAAAAAAAAAGGAAGAAGAAGCATCTTATCACAAGTGGAGGCAGCGCCCCCTGCCTTGGGTATAGACTGTTCCAGGCGAGGGCCTTGTGAAGATGACACTGAACATGAATTGAAGTGCTTTCCATGCCCTGCCTGGGCAGGAGCCCTTGGCCCAGCCCAGGCAGTCCTGCAGGGTCCCCTCCCGTCTCTCCCCAAGGTCACCAACCTCCGCTCCAAGGTGTCCCGCTTGGCCATCAGCACCCTGGGAGGCCTCTTCCGGGCCTTGAAGAAGAATATGGACCAGGAGGCTGAGGAGATCACCCGCTGCCTGCTCCAGAAGATGGGGAACACCAGCGAGTTCATCCAGAGAGCGGCCAACCGGTCCCTGGGGGCCATGGTGGAGCACGTGACCCCAGCCCGTGCCCTGGTGGCCCTGACCTCGGCGGGCATCTAGTACGTGGAGGCAGGCGGGTTGTCTGAGGGGTGGGGGTGGCCTGGGAAGGTGAGGCCGAGAGAGAGGCCCTGAGGTGGGAGAGGAGCAGGGAGATGGAGCAGGTGCCTCGTGCATTCACCTGGGGGAGGCGGCCCCTGCTCTCCCCGGGGGCTTCTCTCCCGCCCCTCCTGGGCCAGGCTGGGCATGATGAGGGGAGATAGGGCAGCCCTGGTCCCCAGCTGGGAAGGGAGAGGAGCTGAGGTTCTGCTCAATCCTGGGAAGCCTACAGGGCCATGGTCGCGTCCCGGGAGGCAGGGCAGCAGAGCAGCCTTCGGCTTGTGCCCAGGGAGCCGCTTTCCCCCTCCCCCAGGGAAGGGGTCCCCCTTTCTGATGAAATCTGGGCCATCAGGAGAACAAGGCACACAGTCTCCAACTCCAGCTGGTACCCCTCGGCCTTCTGGGGAGGAGGAAGGGGCCAGCTGCTCTTGGATCCTTTCTGCAGCCCGATTTGCGTTTCCTTAACGGAAAAGCCAAAATCAAGAGCAAAAGCAGAAGCATTTCCCAAGCCCCTCCTCCCACAGGGTGAAAGAACTGCCAGTCACGACGCTGACGCTTACACAGGACCCAGGGTGTGTTGTCGCAGCCAAGGGGCCTTTGCCAGTGGGTTTCAGAGCCAGGTTGTGTGGGTTCACATCCCGGACTGTTACTTCACTTCCCCATGCCTCGCTCTCCTCATCTGTAAAATGGGGATCCTAAGAAAACGGTGAGGAGTAAAGGAGCTGATTCATGAGCGAGCACGCAGAGCAGAGCCGGCCCCCCTAACGCTGCTCAAGTGCCTACTGTGGCTCTTGCTAACTCGGGAGAAATGACCTACCCTTTTCTCTGGCTTCTTCCCCAAGCCTCTGCTTCCTCACCCACAGGACGATGACCACAGTGGTAGCTGAGGGAGGTGAGGAGACACTGAGTCAAAGGCATGTAGCGCGGCGCCTGGCAGGGAGGTGCCTCAACACACTGAGGCAGTGATTTGTGGCAGCAAGAACCAGGGGAGCCTGGACCAGGGCTGTGCATTCGAATTCCCTGGGGTCGTGCTACACTGCAGGTTCAGGTTCAGGTTTAGATGCTCATGGTGCTGGTCCCTGGACCATGCAGCGTAGGGAGAGCCCAAGCCTTCCTCTGTGTTCTACGGGGCTGGCATCCAGGGGGAGAAAGGGGCTGGAGTCACCTAATGGACTGTGGGCACATTGAATTCACATTGAATAAGGTGAAAAAGAGAGAGGTGGCATCCAGATGGGTTCCTCCTTGGAGACTTTGGGTTTTCCCCTGAAATCACCCTCTACTCTTCTCGGTTCAGCTCAACAAATGTGCAATAACTCCCATGCAGTGCCGAGATTGGTGTGTGCCTGGTACTGGGGATTCCCAAGAGGGGAGACTGGGTGCCACAGGGTGCCTCTGTACTTTCCAGGGGACAAGGACTGTGCCACCCCAGGGAGCACTATTTCTGCCGGGGTTGGGAGTGGTGCTCAGAAGGCAGAGGTAGAATATTCTAGGTGGAGAAAAGGTGGGGAGTGCGTTTAGGCAAAGGTGGAACACGAGCTCAGGAGGGCACAGGGTCGGTGGGCACGTGGTGCATCTGGAGACATCATCTGTGCCTTCTATCCTGCCGACATCCTTAGTTCCAGGGTCAGGAGTGGTCTCTTCTTTCCTTGAAGATTCCCCATAACCCGCGCAGGACAGAATTTGGAGCCCATTGCGGCGTGAGACATGGAGGCACAGCTGTAGGTCCATGTGTGCCAGTGTGGGGAGCCCCACACCCTCTCCTTGGCTGAGCCCTTGCCCATGACTGTGTTTCCTTTCAGCCACCGAAACCCTTTAGTCCGGAAGTGCACTGCCGAGCACCTCTCGGTCGTCCTGGAGCAGATAGGTGCTGAGAAGCTTCTCTCAGGCACCAGAGACAGCACAGACATGCTGGTGCACAACCTGGTGAGGCTGGCCCAGGACTCGAACCAGGACACCAGGTAATGCAGGGCCATGGGCCAGGGACGGCTGACCTGGCCAGCCCAGGGCGGATCAGGCAGCCAGCCAGCCCTGAGGCCTGGCCCATGCCAGGGCGCACCCTGGAGGGCTCTGATGCATGCGTTCCTCCCAGCCTCCCCAGGCAGCAGCGCTGCACCTCACGTCCTCGTAAATGCCTCCCGGCAGACCCCAGGAGGGTGTCTTTGGGAATTTGTCCAGAGCAGAAGTGAGGTCAGGGCCCGGTGCACGTAGGCAGCCCATGCATTTCGGGGAGCCTTCCTGCGTGCCATGCCCCTCTGCTCCCTCCTGCAGCGCCGAGGCGCCTGCATGCTTGAAACCTTGCAACTTCTGGATTTCTCATTTTGTCTAATGGATAGAAGTGCTGGCTCGTCGTTGTTTCAGAGAACTCCTCCCACTTCCTGGTGGTTAACACGTTTGAGTTTGAGTGCTTCTTTACAGGTTTGCTAGCTTTTGATTTAAAAAAAGAAAAAAAAGTCTCTCTGAACACTCACTGGAGGAGTGATAGTGGCGGAGAGGGACTAGGATGGAGGAGGGACGCCGGGCAGGTGGCGACCCAGGAGTCCGGGCGAGAGGTGCTGGAGGCTGGCAGCAGCGGGGGAGGGGATGGATTGGGTCTATTTTGAAGGCAGAGCCAATAGCAGGTGGGTGGTGAGGACTTCAAAGGGGAATCAAAGATGATGCTTAGGTTTTTAAACTGAACGACTGGGAGAATGGTGGTACCATTTACGGAAAGGAGGAATACCGTCAGGGAAGTAGGTTCGGGTTGGTTTGTTCTTCGTGGGTGGGGCATGGGCATCAAGATCTAGTCTCTCTCCAGATCTAAACCCCTCTCCGTTCTGACCTCTCTCTCACACTGGATGGTACTGAATGCCCTTCCTTCTTCTTCGAACCCTATGCTCTGGTTTCCATGGCCCCACGCCCCTTGGTTCTCCCTGCCCCTCTGTGACTCTCTCCCCGTCCGCCCCCCCCCCCCCGGATGCCATAGCTGCAGAGGGGTCTTCAGTCCTTGTCCCCCTCTTGCATCTTTTTCTGCGTGGTGCCATCCCCTCCTGCGGCTCCAGGCACAACAATTCCTATGCTTCCCCGTGAATCCCGCCAGGCCAGCCCTTCCTTGAACGTCTGTCCCATCTCTGTGATGCCTCCTTAGGACCCCTCAATGGGATGTCCCCTGTCATCCTTAGTGCAGACTGTCCCTAGATGGACTCATTGCCTTCTCCCCAAACCTGCTTTCGTTCTGTGAGCCCTGTCTTGTTAAAAGTCACTATTTTTTACTAAGTCATCTAAGATGCAAAATGGAAGATTCCATATTTCATTGATTCTAACACATCCCCCCTTCTTATTTATTTATTTATTTACTTTTCTGGGGCTGCACCTGTGGTATATGGAAGTTCCCAGGCTAGGGGTTGAATTGGAGCTGAAGCTGCCGGCCTACACCACAGCTACAGCCACAGCAACATGGGATCCCAGCCGCATTTGTGACCTACACCACAGCTCATAGCAACTCTGGATCCTTAACCCACTGAGTGAGGTCAGGGATTGAACCTGCATCCTCGTGGATACTGTTAGGCTTGTAACCCACTGAGCCACAATGGGAACTCCCTCCCCCACATTTTAATATCTTAGAATCCTAGGCATCTCACAGTTGTTGTTGGCCAGGGAGCAATTATGACTTGGGTTTTGCTACCTATATAGTCACAAACTTGGATAATAATCAGATTTGTTTCTGCTGTGCCAACAAAGGGACTCCATAGTCACAAACTCGATCCTTGCTGCTCATTGTATTAACCTTTGAATTACAGTTTACCTTGTAAGAATTATACCATCAGGCCTTCTTTGCTGGTTAGCCTTTTATCTTAAGAAGTCACCTTGGAGGAGTTCCCATTGCGACTCAGCAGAAATGAATCTGACTAGCATCCCTGAGGACCGAGGTTTGATCCTTGGCCTCATTCGGTGGGTTAAGGATCCGGCTTTGCTGTGAGCTGTGCTGTAGGTCACAGATGTGGCTTGGATCTGGCATTGCTGTGGCTCTGGTGTAGGCCGGTGGCTACAGCTCCCATTCGACCTCTAGCCTGGGAACCTCCATATGCTACAGGTGCGGCCCTAAAAAGACAAAAAAAAAAAAAGGTCGCCGTGGAGAATTGTTGAGTTTCATCACTGTTTAAAATGTCTTAGAAATATTCCACTATTATTTGGCATTGAAATTAAGAGTGATTGTATATGAGAAGAGGCATGGAAATAGAGTGATAGGGTATCACTTAGATGTTAATGCAAACATTCCTCATTGAAGAAATGACAAAACCCCACAGGTTCTTACAGGGCACCCCTCAGGTTCTTTGCCCGACCTAAGCAAGGAAGGACACTCCCCAAGAAGGTGTTACTTCCGCCTCTGAGGTAGCGTGCAAAGGGCTGGCCTGCCCACACGGGGCCATGTCATCCAAGGCGGCAGAAATCACCAGGGTCGCCTTTTTCTGTGTTTCCTTAGTGGAAAACAAATTAATGGTGCATTTCACAATGAGTGAGTGGAGTTTGAGGTTGAGTGAAATACGGTAATTCTAGATGCCTCAAGTTCCACCTCCAATCAGCTACCTGCTGTTTCATTTTCCTTGGCAGCGCTTGAATCTGATCCTCCCCACCCTCCCACCTCATGTCGGGCCTTCAGCATCTCTTGTCTGGACTCCTAATACATCTCACAGCCCCCCAGCCTTTTCCCAAAGATCCATCCTCCACTGCCCGAGACATTTTGACCAAAATGCGAATCTGATCATTCCTCAGCTTCCCACTCCCTGCAGGCTAGAACCCAACTCCTTGACATCTCCCTAAATTGGACCCTACCTTCTTCTCCAGTCTGTTCTCGTTCTGGGTCTAGTCCCTGCCTGCTATTCTCTCAACCAGACACCTGCACATCTCCCAGACTGTTTAATGGACCCTGGAATGTCTGCCCTCCTCTCCTTACTCCTTAATCCCATCCTGCTTGTGAACTCCTACTCATCTGTTGAATCCCAACCCAAGGTCACCTCTTCAGTGAAGCCTTCCTTGCTTCCTTCCCCTGCCCACCACTGTTTATCATGTAGAGTTGACCACTCCTTTTTATACTGCCCTGCTGCACCCTTCCTCAGACTTCTAAATGTCTCATGCTAGAAAAAAGTTAAGTACATTTTGGTATAGCTACCCCACAGAATATTATTTAGCCATGAAAAAGGATGACATGAGAAGATGATTAATGATAAAATGAAAAAATCGGGGTAAAAGTTATATATACATTCTGGTATCAACTAAAATGTATAAACATGAAAAAAGACTATGAAATATGTAAAAATTTAATAATGAAACCTTTCGGTAATGGGGTCATGATTGATGTTTCTTCTTTTATGAATCTAGTTTTTAACGGGGTGGGGATTACTGTCATCATTAGAAGAAGTATTTAAAGTTCTCTTACTCTAATTAGAAAAAATGTGTAAAGCTATAAATCAAATTTATGTTACATTTCTGTAGCGGTTTTTATCTTGCTCCTTCTCCGGTGGCAGGTTTTATGGCCGGAAGATGGTGAATATCTTGATGTCCAACACAAAGTTTGATGCGTTCCTGAAGCAGTCCCTCCCTTCGCATGACCTGCGGAAGGTCATGACAGCCATTAAGCAGCGGGTGAGTCGGTGGCACGGTGTGAGCTGGTCTGGGGTGGCGACCAGGGCTGAGCCTGGCAGCCTGCAGCCCTCACAACCATCAGGGGAGTGGGGAGTCCACTCTGGAGGCTTTAATTTCATCCACGGCTCCTGACAGGTGGAATTTCCTTTTTGGTGCTGGAACCCAGTTCTGCCTTCCACTGCCTGTGTCCCTTGAGGCTCCCTGGTTCCCTTTACCTTCATCTTTTAAGTGGGGATCTTGACCCCTGGCCTGACTCCCAGTGTTCTGGAAGGCTCCACTGTGCCCTCCGAAGCTCCCCCAGGTGGAAGGGGTTATTGCTCTTGTGACAGTCTAGATGAGCGTGTCTGGCAGTCCCCCCCTCCCCCACCTTTGGCTCATGTTCTGTGTGTATTTTTCAAGGGAATAGAAGATATTGATGAACTTGCATCTGCCAAAGGCCGCAAGGTATCGCGGAGCTTGCTGGTGTGTGAGAACGGGCTGCCCACCGAGGACGGGTACCGTAGCTCTGGTCTCTCTGGGGCTCCACGTCCAAGACCGCTAATGGCAGCCTGCTGCTTGACCCAGGCCCGACGTGCCTCTGGGAGGGGGCTGTGCATCTGGGCTACCACTGAGCCCCAGTCGGGTCGGCAGGATTCCCAGGGGATTTATAGGATGGGCTCCCCCATCCAAATATTGGGGAGAGCAAATCCCGGCTCGGGAGCCTCTGCTGGTGGAAGTGGGCTCTTGCCATCTTGGCCGTGTCGGTGCAGTTCCACTGGTGTAAGTGGGACGGGCCAGGCTCTGGGAGAGCTGAGTCATTCACTCAGCAGAGCCTTTCCCACCAGGGGAGACTAATCTAGAGGCAGAGGTGGAAGGAATGGGCCAAGGGGTGAAAGGGTGGGTGTTAGGAGGATCTCGAGACCCCAAAGGAATCTGACAGCCACTCCTGTGCCTAAAACTCAGACCCCTTCTGCCATGTCCCAGGAGGACCACGTCTGGACTCCTTGGCTGGCCTTCCGGTGAAGCCCCCTGCCCACCTCTTCTAGGGCAACTTCCTGCTCTCTGTCCCACGTGTGCTTTCTCTGCCAGACCACAGGAGCTCACTCATCTCCTGGCCCTCAGCCTTCTCCCTCCCGTGCCCTTGCTTGCACGGTGCCATCTGCCCCTGGAACACATTTATTCTATAAGATTTGACTCACCTGTCCCCTTCTCTCAGAAGGTCTCTCCGCCCCTCTGCCCCCATGTGCCCTGTTCTTCAGCCCTCTCTCTCCCATTGGTCTGTGAGCTCCCTGGCGCAAACAGCGCATCTCTCATCTCATTGTTCCCAACATCCAGCCTAGTTCTTGGCACTCGGTAGGCAGAGAGTGTGGAATGTAGGGATGGAGGTCGGAATGAATGGTGTTGGGCTCTGCGGGGTGGGACCCGGTATAGGGCTCAGAGACCCAGGCTCTGAGTTGGCGGTGGGGTGGGAGTTTTGTATGCCTGCAGGATCGGGCCAGGGAAATATGATGGGCATGTGATCCCGGGGTAAGACAACAGGGCTTCTTAGCATTCCCTAGTCACTGGAGGGGTGTGAGCAGAGCCTTGACAGCCAGGAGTCAGGATACAGGCTCCTGGCAAGACCTTCTCCCACTCTTAGATTAAATGTGCTCCAGTCTTCCTTTCATGGATTTCCAACCCTGCACTCTGAGCTCCCTCACCCCATTCTTAAGGTATCTCCTTAAAAGAGAAAAAAAGGTGGGAAGAGAGAGCCCTGCCCCCCTGACAAGGGGATGGAGCTCTAGGCAAGCAGTTGTTGCTCCCTGAGGAAAAGGCGTTTCCAGAGTGTCCCCAGGCAGCAAGTAGAGGGGAAGCTGGGGGTGGACTAAGCTGCAGGTGAAGCTCTTGCTTCAGCCCCACCTCTCTGGGGGTTGTGTTCACTCCCCCGGGGCTGCCCAGGTCAGACACTCCTTCCATGTAGGCTCAGCTCCAATGGCCCACGGCTGGCGGGGCTGCGCTCCTCCACGCGGGGTGGCTTGGAGACTGTGGAGCAGCTGCGGGAGCTGACGCGGCTGCTGGAGGCCAAGGAGTACCAGTCTCGGATGGAAGGCGTGGGGCGGCTCCTTGAGCATTGCAAGGCCAAGCCAGAGCTCATCACCGCCAACCTGGTCCAGGTGCGTGCTGCCCCCACCCTGCCCTCTCGCTCTCCTGTGGGTGCAAAGTCAATTTGGAAGACAAGGCTGGAGATTGTACTAGACCCTTCAGGGTAAAGGGAGCCAGCCAGACACTTGCTATCCAGTTGTCATGGTGATGCCATAAGACTATCTGGAAGTGGCCGAGAGGGCAAGGGCCGTGTCTCCCGCTGGCAGTCTTGGCACAACTCAGATGTCCTGGGCATCTTTCATCCTTCTAGCGGATTTCCAGGGAGGAGGGCAGAGGCAGAGGATGCCGTGGCTGAGGGCTGCTCCTGAGCTAGCTATGCACATGAGGTGTGGGGGACACAAGGTGCGGTTGGCCAGGGGACTGTGCCCAGATGGCTGGACAGGTGGGTCTGGAGTAGGCCCAAGCCCTTTCACAGACTAGACATGAGGGCAGGTGCCTGCCTCTTCCAGGATTGAGGCTGCTGACGGTCAAGCCACATAGCAGAGTAGTTAAGACACAGGTTTAAATATTCTTACCAGCTGTGTGGTAAGGGCAAATCATTTAACCTCTCAGCCTCAGTTTTTGTTCTGCTTTTCTTTTTTTTGTCTTTTTAGGGCTGTACCCTCGGCATATGGAAGCTCCCAGGCTAGGGGTCAAATCGGAGCTATAGCATCTGGCCTACACCACAGTCACAGCAACGTGGGATCCGAGCCGCGTCTATGACCTACACCACAGCTCACAGCAATGCCGAATCCTTAACTCACTGAGTGAGGCCAGGGATTGAACCTGTGTCCTCATGGATACCAGTCAGATTTGTTTCCACTGAGCCACGACGGGAACTCCTGTTCTGTTTTTAGTGGTAAACCGAGGATGAGAATATCTGCCTCATGGATCGTTAAGATCACTCCTTGTGGGAGTTCCTGTTGTGGCTCAGCAGTAACGAACCCAACTAGTATCCATCAGGACATGGGTTTGATCCCTGGCCTCGCTCAGTGGGTTAAGAATCTGATGTTGCCATGAGCTGTGGTGTAGGTCGCAGAAGCGGCTTGGATCCTATTGCTGTGGCTGTGGTGTAGGCCGGCAGCTGCAGCTGCAGCTGCAGCTCCGATTTGACCCCTAGCCTGGGAACTTCCATGTGCCGCCGGTGTGGCCCTAAAAACCAAACCAAACCAAAAAAAGCACTCCCTGAGCGAGGGCAGAGGACCTAACGAGATACTCTGGGCTCTTTGCCCTCAACGAGTACTTGGTATACAATCATTTCGCCCTCTTGTTCCCCTGTCCTCTGAGAGGGCAGCTCTTCTTCGTCACTAGGAATGTTCTCGCATAGCTTGGATGGCCCTTGTCAGGGATGCAGGAGGAATCCCTGCCGAGGGCGGCTAGCTGGGCAGTGGGACTCCTGCTCAGCCTGGGTTCCCACGGGCTCTGGGTTTCTATTCCCTCCATAGGTCTTCGATGCTTTCACCCCAAGGCTTCAGGATTCCAACAAGAAAGTGAACCAGTGGGCACTGGAGTCCCTCGCCGAGATGATCCCCCTCCTGAGAGAGAGCTTGCACCCCATGCTGCTGTCTGTCATCATCGCTGTGGCAGACAACCTCAATTCCAAGAACGCAGGGATTTGCGCTGCCGCCGCCAGAGCGCTGGATGTCATGATTGAGAGCCTGGGTGAGCCTCCCCGCAGCCCCTGCTCCACGCTGGTAGGCAGCTGGCTCCCTCCCTGCTGGGGAATCAGCAGACAGTGAGAGGCACTGGTTGGCTTTCAGGCCAAGTATGTCCCCAGAGGCCGTGCAGGACAGGGCCTCCCAGGTTCCTGGTTGGCAGATTTTTCCATGTCACGTCCCCCTGGGGGCCTTCGATGATGATGATGAGCGGAGGAGATGCGGAGATGACCTGGTCTTGGAGCCTCATGGTACACGGGCAGGAAATGATGCGGCCCTGGCCACACAGAACCACAGCGAGGAAGCCAATAGAGCGTGATGGAGAGAGAGATCGGGATTGCGAAGGAGGAGTTAGGAAGAGCTGTCAATTTTTTTAGTTGTAGAAATGGAGGAGGAGATGATGTGGCTTTGTGGCTTGGAGGGGGGACCAGGCAGGATGCTGGTGAGACGGTAGGGCACGCGTGTTGGAGAGGACGAAGTTGATGGGGGGGGGGTGGACCCAGGCGATGGGCCACCTTGATGGTCTGGCACAGGAGTCAGGCTGGGATCCCGTTGGCTTTCTGAGCATAAAATGAGAGCTGCCTTTTAGGAAGATCGGGGCCAGGATTTGGGGTGGGAGGGATTTAGTGGGAGGAGTAGAGGGTGAGGGTGCGTGGGGAGTGGGGGCTGGGGGAGCGATAAAAAGAACAGAAAGGGGGCAGCTATGGGAGAGCCATCAGGAAAGGCCGGGGGGCCTCTGTTCCTAATGTGCTTTGCAGCATCAGATCTTGGTTCTCGAACATCAGGTGGAATTTTTGGTGCAGCTACTTTTGCTCCCCATTCCTTCTGGAGAAGATGAGAAGGTAGCACTGGTGTATCGAGTACACAGACTGAAGTGCAGGTTTGAAACCTCAGATGTGTGAGAATGTCATAGTACATGACAGACTCATGTCCAGACCAGGAGAACCACGAGTTTTCACAAGCTGGTCTTGCCTTTACCGGAGGAAGCATATAATCTCAGAACGGCTCTTGCCTTGTTGCTATCTGTTCCCATGAGCACAGAGCAACGTCCTGCCTCTGGGTTCCACAGAGCATCCCCTTGGGGAGGCTGGCAATGCCACCTGGCACACCCACCCCTCCTCATCCCCAACCCTGGCCTGAGCTCCACTCCCTGGGGCCCGGGACAGCTGCTGTGTCCTTGGCTGGAGCCTCCAGGAGAAGTTTCAGTTACAAATCAAAGGCCTGGTCAGGCCCTTCTCCGCCTCTCGATATCATAAATATTGTCAATTTCCTCTCTTCATCTCAGAGGGAATTTATGATTTGCTGAGTTTGTTGCTGTAGAACAAACAAAATAAATCCAGCTCTAAATTACAGCTTGTTCTCAGTGCTGCTCTGGGTACGTGAAATTGCTGTTGCCAATAACCAAGGCTCTTGGTAAATCACCGCGGGCCCTGGATTTATTGGGAAAACCTGCACCTAACAGCAGCTTTAGTTATTTGAAGAAGCCAAGCACCCTTGTCTGGGGAGAGGAGCTTTTACCTCATCCACCTCCAGGTATTTCAGGGTCTCCTTTTTGCCACTGGGTTGGCCTCTTTGGGCACGCTGGAGCTCTGGAAATTTGGGCTGCAGAATCCGGTGTCTCACATTGTCACAAGACTTAGGTCCCCTCTTCTTGGGGCCCTGCTATACCCACTTGGGCTGGACAACCTGGAAAGGGGGCCTGGGGGTGGCCGGCTTGTGACCTCACCACACCTTGAGGCCGGCTGCCGCATCCAGAAAGATGCTGTAGGTCTCCCGTCCTCCTGGGACAGGGTCTGCTTGGGGATGGCCAACGATGCTGCCTCGGGTCCGGGTCCATCTGTCGCAGGACTTGGTGCAGGGAGAATGGAGGCCGGCGTGAAGGGGCACTGGCTTCCTCTCTGCTTGAGGTCAGTGCTTAGCTAGAATGGAATGGGGTTGGCTTCAAAGGGATAAACGGAGCCCACTAACCCCTCACTCAAGGCCCCCCTGGGCCCCAAAGGGTGAAGCCCAGGCTCCTGGCTCCAGGTCATCTGAGCAGGTGTAGGTGAGCGCTTTGCTGTGATCTGTACCCTTTAAGCCCAACCAGTAACGCTGGTTTGGGAAGCGTTCTGAACTGTGAAATAATGAGCCAACTTCTAAACCCACAAAGGTCAGAACGGGAGGGATTTAGGTTGCTCACAAGAATTCATCCCTGCCAGCGAGGACTGGGGTGGAATCGCGCTCTCCCGGGGGAAGGGTCCTCTTCTGCCTGGAATGGTCGGAGCCTGGCTTGCAGAGGGAAGCTGGATGCAAGCAACGAAACTTGCCACTGTCTCAGGGGCTTGGCTGGTGGAAGCAGAGCCTGGGGCAGGCGTAGCAGAACCTCTTCCTTCCCGTGTCTCCCGGGCTGAGCCCAGTGGCTCCAGTAGACCTTAGCACCCAAGGCCCCTCCTGGAAGCGGTGTGGAGCTCTTTGAGCAGAGGGAGCTTTCTCCAAGGCCAGCTTCTTCATGCTCCAGGAGGGATTCTGGGCTCCAGGCTGGAGAGGAGCTGTGAAGGGCTGTGAAATACTTAAGTGCGGACAGTCACATCTTGTTACTGTTTGCTTCCTGCTCAACGGGGGCCAAGGGGGTCGAGAACACAGTCAGGACAGGCCGTCTTCTAGCACAAAGTCCAGATCACACAGCCACACTGGGAGGTTGGTCTTTTTTTGTCTTTTTAGGGCCGCACCCGCGGCACATGGAGGTTCCCAGGCTAGGGGTTGAATCGGAGCTGTAGCTGCTAGCCTAGACTACAGCCACAGCAATGTGGGATCCAAACCATGTCTACGACCTACACCACAGCTCATGGCAACACTGGATCCTTAACCCACTGAGCGAGGCCAGGGATCCAATCTGCAACCTCATGGTTCCTAGTCGGATTCGTTAACTACTGAGGCACCGAGGGGGACTCCCTGGGAGGTTGGTCTTAGGCAAGCTCTTGATTCTGGAATTTAGTGCCAGAGTCAACTCATCAGCCACCATATCTCTTCTGGTCCCCTGCTTTTCCCTGGTGTAGCGAGGCTGTGGTGTGGGTGTGCTGGTTGACAGAGCAGGTGGGGTTTCTGCCCACGTCTCCTTTGGGGGAACAGTGAAAAAGGAAACATGTCATGAGCCCTGCTCCCTACACTCTGTCCTCTGTCCCTGCCCTCTGTCCCTGCCCTCTGTCCTCTGTCCCTGCCGGCTTGAGGGCTTCTCCAGGGCCGAGCCTGGAGGGGCATCCTTTCTACTCAGCACCAAGACCTCTGCTTTCAGGGCAGTTGGTCCAGGGATCAAGGCGGCTCTCCTGGCTGTGCTGCCTTTGGGCTCTGTTACTGGGTTAGTTACAGAAGAAACTTCACTAATTAAACTACCAGACTGCTGATAGCTCACCCCTTCCTGGTCAGACTGAATGCCAAAAGGAGTTCTCTTAATTTAGTGCGGCCCCTGGCCCATGCTGGAGGGGGCACACAGGCTCAGAGATGGGCAGCTTCAGATCTGCTTCTGCTCTTTTGCTCTGACTTCAAATTCATCACCCTATATAAGTCATATGACCAACATTATATTCGTGAAATTTAAAACCCCATATGTGGAGTTCCCGTTGTGGCTCAGTGGGTTAAGAGCCCAACACAGTGTCAGTGAGGACGCGGGTTCAATCCCTGGCCTCTCTCCATGGGTTAAGAATCTGGCATGGCCACAAGCTGAAGTGTCCGTCACAGATGAGGTGCAGATCTCGAGTTGCTGTGTTGCTGTGAGCTGTGGTGTAGGCGGGCAGCTGCAGCTCTGATTCAACCCCTAGCCCGGGAACTTCCATATGTTGAAGGTACAGCCCTAAAAAGGAAAAAAAAATTCATTCGTGATGCCCCTTGAATACACTGGCTGCTTAAAAATGTCTCTTTGCTCTTCTACTTTTGGTCTAAGGGATACAGACTTCCCCAGTTAAAAATCGTAGTATCAGTACAACTTTGACTTTGCTCCGTCATTCAATTCTACCATTTCCCATGCTACGCGGTCTTTCTAGTTAACTTGAAAATGTGAAGTTTACTTTCCACCTCTGTAGAAGTCACATGCATTCATTCCTGAGAAAATGAAAAATGTGAAGCATTGGGAAGAAAAAAAAAAATCTTCACTTGCCATTAACATTTGACACTTTCCATTTTGGGTATTTTTTCTGTGCATATTGGTGGACCACATCATGACTATGTCACGCTTATTTTAATACATTAGTTCTTTATTATGTAACACTAGGGTTCTAAGTACAGCCAGCAGACATTGTCAGGTATTTCTTTTTTAAAAAATGATTTTTGTTTTTTCAATTATAGCACACATTTAAATTTGTATCCTGCTTTCAAAAAAGCAGCGCATGAGCATTTATGTATAATTACACACTTGAGTCACTTGTAACAGCTCCATCACGTGCTGTGTGCTATGCCATAGTTTGTATTTTTCTGTTTCAGTAGATCATTCCCAGTTTTCCTGAAATGAACAGACCTGCCTTTGGTGGCCACGGAGAATTCGGCTGTGTGACATAGTTTAACTCACTGAGTCTTGTGCTTATTGGTGGACTTCAGTGTCTTTGCCGCCACTGTCCGTGGGACCAGGTTTTTAAAAATTCTTTCTTTTTGTTTTTTTGGCCTCATCTGTGGCATGCGAAATTTCCTGGGCCAGGGATCAAACCCATGCCACAGCAGCGACTTGAGCCGCTATAGTGACAACGCCAGATCCCTAGCCTGCTGTGCCACAAGGGAACTCCCTTTAAAGCTTTCTTAAAAGCCCTTCTCTGGCTTCCCAGGAGCCTCAGGGCTTGGCTCTATGGAACAGGCGTGAAGCCCTCTCGGCCTCAGCCCCGGTGTGGAGCGGGGAGGCTAGGGCCAGGGAGGTCGAGGTGTTTGCTCTGCCAGCCCCTGGCTCTTTTCTCTGCATTGAAGGGCTTTGCTTGTCCTTTGTGTGGGCAGCACCAAGGCCAGTGTGGCTTCCTTTGAGAGCAGAAGAGGATCCTGTGAAAACCTTGGGCTAGTGTGGATTTTTAAGGTTTTGAAAGTTAGAGTCCAGCCTCTTAATTGGACCCTCCGCCATGGAGGTTCCTGGGCTTTCAGAGTATCTCAGGGTAATAATAGTAACAGTAGCTACAAGAGCTGATACTTACACAGTAATTATCTGCTCAAAGTGCTATCCTAAGCAGCTCTACGAGGAAGGTACTTGTATTACCCCCATTTTATAGATGGGTAAACTGAAGTTTAAAGAGGGTAGGTGACTTGTCCAATGTCACACAGTAAATGTGGAAGAGCTAGGATTCAAATCCAGGCAATCCGGCCCCAGAGTCCACCGCCTTAGCCACTGTCCTTTACTGCCTCTCATTAAACCTGGATGTGGGGAGTTCCCGTTGTGGCCCAGTGGTTAATGAACCTGACTAGCATCCATGAGGATGCAGGTTTGATCCCTGGCCTCCATCAGTGGCTTAAGGATCCGGTGTTGCTGTGACCTGTGAAGTAGGTCGCAGATGTGATTCAGATCCCTGTGTTGCTGTGGCTGGGGCGTGGGCTTGCAGCTGCAGCTCTGATTCAACCCCTAGCCCGGGGGCCTCCATATGCTGTGGGTGCGGCCCTAAAAAGAAAAAAAAAAACAAAAAAAACCTGGGTGTGACCTCTAGGGTGAACTGTCACTATAAAAGCAATCAGAGGCAGAGAGGCAGCTACTCAGAGTGGAGTCTGGAATAGACCAGTTTGGGCCAACTCGGTGCCTCTGTTTTAACATTGCCTGTTCTCCATAAGCATTTATTGGGCACCTGTTGTGTGCCAGGCACCATGGGAGCATGGGCTGATGCAGATGGCTGTGGGATGTGCATTCGCAAGTATTCCCTAAACTCTCTGCTTCTCTCAGGCTCTGGAAGGCTGTGTCAGTGGCCAGGAGAGGGGAGGTCCAGTGGTGCCCAGAGAATGTCCTGGACTGAGTGTTGGTGGGGAAGAGTAAGGAGGGAGAAGCCCTTGCTCTCAGAGGTGAACTCATGGCTGATGATGGGGGTGGGAGAAACAGAAGCACCTGGAAACAGTATCGCAGGTGACGTTGACACAAACTTCTGTTCTTACACATTTGCAGCTTTACCGGGACACCCTGAGGCCACTTCTTTGCTAACTGCAGTCTCCTAGAGCCTGGAATCTCTTATCTCCCAGAACAAATTATTTTGGCCTTATGGATGGAGCTTTTGCAAACCACAGAGCTTTTGAGTTTTCTCCTCTGTATTTCTTCCAGATCTCAGGAGGCAAGCAAGGGAAGCAGGAGTTAGCTCTTAGCTAGAATGGTTGCCTGATGGGAAAAACAAAGCTTTGATTGCATATCTCTGGGGATGCTGGGGCTGTGTGCTAAGGTATGGAAGGAACTCAGAAAAGGTGGAACCTCAGGGAAAAAAAAAAAAAAAAAAGGGAGTTCTTGTTGTGGCGCAGCAGAAATGAATCCAACTAGGAACCATGAGGTTGTGGGTTGGATCCCTAAAAAGCAAAAAAAAAAAAAAAAAATTAAATGGGGAAGAAGGAGCAGCTTCTAAATCCAGTAGCCATGGGATCCAGCTGGAGTTGATTTGTTTTTATTTTATTTATTTTTTCCTTTATCAGCCACACCCAAGGCATATGGATGTTCCCAGGCCAGGGATGGAAGCTGAACCACATCTGCACCTACACCACAGCTGTGGCCGTGCCAGATCCTTAACCCACTGTGTCGCAGGGGTAACTCCTGGGGATGATTTTAGAAATACAATCAATGAGTGCTAGAGAGTCTCTTTATCCCTAGAACCTCTCCCAACCCACTGGCTGGGATTTCAACGTTAGTTGATGACATTCCTTCACGCTCCAAGTGGAGACGGGCTCAGGCCTCAGGCTTCACCCATGGGTGTGGCTGGGTAGCAGGAGAGCTGGGCTCCTGGGGTGGTGTGGCTGGAGTCCTGGGAGGTTATATATAAACTACTGGAAGGTCCTTCTTACCCCTACCCCCCAACCTGCACGGTCCCTCCTCTGACCCTGCTTGACCCAGCAAGGTGCTTCTGCTCCTGTTAGGGTGACCAGCCTTCCTGGTTTGCCAGGGACACTGGGGCTTTCTGTGCCATGATGCGGAGAGTCCTGGGCAGACCGAGGCATGTTGGTCACCCAGGCTGCAGAATCCCCAGGCTCTTGGTTACCTGAGCGTGGAGCTTCCCGCTCTATGTTAGGGTTCACGTTTAAGTGCCTGTCTCCTCTGCGAAGGCGTCTCTGGAGGGGGAAGGGGAGGAGGAGGAGGAGGACTAGGTCTTTCGTTTCCTGGCTCCATGCTTGTTACCTAGAGGCTATCAGGCTTTGTTCAATGTAGGATACGCCCATCGGCTCTGGGTGGATCCTATTATTTAGAGCCCAGGTTCAGGCTGTGAGAAGAGCCACGATTTCCGAATGCTGATCCTAGCCTTTTACTGATCCTTGGTATGGTCAGGGCTTAGTGCCTCCGTTCTAAAACTGTATCCACATCTGAATCTATTCATCCATCTATCTCTATGTCATTCATCTCTGTTTGTTATCTATCTCTGTATCTATTATGCACTTGTCTATCTGTCACTTATATCTGTCACCTACTTGTCTGCCTACCTGTCCATCTATCGATCTATCCACCCACAAATCAGCTCTCAATTGCACATCTATCATCAGGCATCTCTATCTACCTCCCTCTTTTGCCCCAAAGCTCACCGTGGTTTTGAGGATGCACAGGCAATAAGAACCAGATCCGAGAGTTCCCGTCGTGGCACAGTGGTTAACAAATCCGACTAGGAGCCATGAGGTTGCGGGTTCGATCCCTGGCCTTGCTCCGTGGGTTAAGGATCCGGCGTTGCCATGAGCTGTGGTGTAGGTTGCAGACACGGCTTGGATCCTGCGTTGCTGTGGCTGTGGTGTAGGCGGGTGGCTACAGCTCCGATTCAACCCCTAGCCTGGGAACCTCCATGTGCCACTGGAGTGGCTCAAGAAAAGGCAAAAAAGACCAAAAAAAAAAAAAAAAAAAGAACCAGATCCGTGGGAGTAAACGGGGCCTGTTTGGGAGCCAGTGTAACTATCACAGGCCTCTTACTGTTCCCCAAACATCCCATGTATATTCACTTTTTTCAAGTGGCCTCCTTGTGACCTGGAAAACTTAATGCAGCTCCCCAAGGGCCTCCTCCCTACATGGGTGCTGTGGATACCTCGCCCTGAACAGTTGGTGCCCTCGCTGGGGCCACAGCATCACGGCCACTGACACCCTCTGTCTCTTTCAGACAACCTCGGCCTCCTCCACGCGTTTGCTGGGCGGGTGCGTTTCCTGAGTGGCCGTGCAGTGCTGGATGTCACAGGACGTCTGAATGGTGAGCGGCCCAGCCTTCCAGCCCTTCTCTCTTCTTTCCAGCACGTGGTGGAACCACCCTCTTATCTAAGACCAAAAGTCACCAGAAAATTCCCACAGACCATGTGCAAACGTTGATAACCTGCTTATGTGGGGTCACAATGAGGCCGGTCCCCAAAATAGTTTAAAAGAAACAATTCTGCATGTCTTCCTCTTTGCAAAGGGGGCTTCCCTAGGGGACCTGCGCGTGAATCGGAAAAAGCCACCCTTCTGGGTAGACACCATGTGGTGGGGGCAGGGCTGGGTCAGCAGCGGCCCTGTCACCCTGACCTTGGGCAGGTTACTTAACAGGTTATTGAACTTGCCAAAAGCCTCCTCCTCCCTCCTAGGAGGGTCCCATCTAGGAAGGAGGAAAAGGACCCAATCTCTTCTCCCAAGGGTCCCCTTAAAAAGCAGATGGATCTTGACACCCCCTGCTTAAATCCTCGCATGTCTCCAGGGTGGTGTCCAGGGTCCCTGGAGTGGCCCACAGGGCCCGGCACTGCCTGGCCATCTAGGCTCCGCCCCACCCCCACCCCCAGTGATATGCCCTGTCATTTATTTCTCAAGACAACCCCACAAGG
This sequence comes from Phacochoerus africanus, assembly GCF_016906955.1. Lineage (NCBI taxonomy): Eukaryota > Metazoa > Chordata > Mammalia > Artiodactyla > Suidae > Phacochoerus > Phacochoerus africanus. Next base: position 114,737,555 of record NC_062548.1, on the reverse strand, counting down.
AGGGTGTGGCTTCCACGTTTTTGCAGAAATCCAAACACAGAGCTCAGAAAGGTTAAGTGCCCAGGGTCCCTTAACGAGTAACCCAGGATTTGTCCCCCGGAGCCAGGCTGCAGAGCCGAGCCCTTGACCTCGTATAGGCTGCCATGCCTTGCAGGGGGGGCAGTCCCTGCCTTGGCCTCCTCGGTGCCAGCCTGTTGCAGCGGCTCACTTTTCTGTCCTTGCCCCTTTGCTGGCCCACATGCAAAGCCCTTCTCATGCTTCTCCCTCTGGGCAGTGCCTGCTTGGTCTGGTGTTGCCTTCACTATTTCCCTTCTCCCCAGGCCCTCACCCCCCGACCCATCCGAGTTGCCTGTGCCAGCCTCTTGCTGGCCAAACCAGGGATTCACAACATCAGGCTCTCTAGAGGTGCTCAGCGCATGTCACCTGCCTGAGGGCATCATTCCAGCTCTTCCGCCACCCCACCTTGGTTCCTGCCTTGGCTTTGCACCCCAGTCCTCCCAGTGTCCCCAGAGTGGCTCCTTCCTGTCCAGATGCCAGGCCTTCTCCAGGCAGAGAGGGGCGAGTGAGGCAGGGCTGGGGGCTATGATGCAGCTGCCGTGCCGTGGGTACCCTGGGGTGAGACCACCCTGGGTACCAGGCTGGGAACCCTTATCTGTCACTCAAAACCAGCATTCTCTGGGGGAAACCCTTACTTGTCCTTGTTTTAGGTAAATTACAGGCTCCAGGGGCCGGTGGGTAGCCATTTACTGTAAATGTTACCCACCTATTTCCAAGACGCCTCAAAAACAAGAGTTTCTACACAGTTCTGTTAACTCTGGGTCAGCCAGGACCAGGGAAGGAAACTTCAATTGACACACGGCATGGACTAATAATAACACAGCTTAGCTCAGGAGTAAATCTTTGGCTAATCACCTCAGCTGCCTGTTAAGCGCGAAGTTAATGGGTTTTCCTCATGGTGCCTCCCACCAGTGCCCACTCCAGAGCCAGCCCCTGCCCTCAGGCAGGTGAATGTGGACTCAGGACGCAACCACCTCTCTGCTGGAGGCGGGAAGTTCAGGGGCAAGGTGTTGCGGGGGGGCGGGGGGTGGGTGGGTGGGGAGGCGTGGCAGGTTAGGGGCAGGGCCCTGCCTGGGCCTGGCTCAGGGATAGTTCTCACCTCTGTGGGGATGAGAAGCAGTTCAGTAAAGGTAGATGATCAGGATTATTGGGTGATGACCCCCCCCCGCCCGTTCCCTCTGGATGCTCCCCTCCATTTTCCTCTTGCTCTCCACCCCCACCAGAGGTGGGGGGGCTGACCTGGTGGCTTTCCCTTCTCAGCCTGCTTCCAGCACAGGTAACTCACCTACTGGCCCCGCTTTATGTAGCTGTTCGCAGCTGGGTTGGCTCACAGGGTGCAGTTCTGCCTTCCCAGGACTGTGGATTGTATTTCTGAGGGCTCTGCGACACGGGGAGCTCCTGGGGAGGCCCACAGTGTGGGTGCAGGCACCCCGAGGGTAGGGCCTCAAAGACAAGGTACCCGTTCGATGGGAACTGGCACCGTGAGAATGTCAGGCTGAGATAAGGGGGGCCCGGGCCACCCCCTCGGGTTCCCCACTGTCTTGGGCCGGCTCTGAAATCAAAGGGACCCGTTGGGGCTCCTGCTACAAATGTCCTGGGGGATTGGATGACATTAAAGCTAATGAAAGACGAACAAGTTGGGGGTTTCCCTAAAAACAAAACTCCAGTCCAGCCTCTGAAATGTGGACCCCCTAGAGATTTAGGGCTGCGAGAGGTGGGAAGAGCGTGCACTTTGGAGTTGAGGCAGGCTTGGCCTCGGTCTTTCCCCCTCGGTAGCTGGGGAGTCTTGGGCAAGCTCCTTGAGTGTTGGTTTCCTTCTCTGTGAAATGGACAAGGTCCTGCCTCTCGGGTGAGCGTGAAATGGAGTCAGGACACAAAGCTCTGAGCCCCAGATTCTGGCTCAGGCAGTGGTAGTTTCCAGGGTGTCTCTCAGCTCAGGGATCTTTTCAGTTTCTTTGCCCCATAAATAAACAATCAAGCACTTCTCTCCGCGCCGAGTGCCTTCAGCACTTAGCCTTTGGCAGGATGACAGGCTGAATGCACTGATTGTCGAGCGAGCATCGCTGGCATGAACACACTTAGGGTGATGTGGCCAAGGCTGAGGCCCAGAGCAGCCCCTCCAGAGTGGCTTGGGGTGGCCTTTGTTTGTTTGTTTTTTGGTCTTTTTAGGGCTGCAACTGAAGCATATGGAGGTTCCCAGGCTTGGGGTGGAATCAGAGCTGCAGCTGCCGGCCTACACCACAGCCACAGCAATTAGGGTAGCCTTTGATGTGGCCTTGACACTGGGGGCAGCCCTGACATTTACTGCATGATGGAAGGCTTGCTAGCAGGTTTCAGCCTGCTTCTGGGTTTTCTGGGGTTTAGAGAAGGTAGGGGGCCTGGGGGATTCATCATTGGAATGAAGGGTCTGTGCAGGGCCCTCTAGTTTACAAAGTGTGTTCATGCCTCCTGCATTATTGCTGGGCATAGAGTGAGGCTCGGCCTCAAGACTCAGGGAGGCCATGCTGGTCTTGTCTCCCGCTGGGTGTTTTATTTTCCAGAATGCTTCATTTGAGAGTCTCAACCTATCTCCTAGCACAACTTTCCCGTGTGTGTGTGTGTGTGTGTGTGTGTGTGTGTGTACTCTCTTAGGTAGCAATGCAGAATTAAAGCACTACTAGGACCAGCTACTCTTTGTCACATTTCCCATGCATTTATTATCTTATCTCTTACAACCTCGAGTCTTTGGTTCAGAATTATTATCCTTACTTTACAGATTAGGGAACAGGCTCAGAAAGCTTGAGTGGCTTTTGCAAGCTCGCACAGCTTACATAGCAGAAGCAGAATTGCCATCAGATGTGTCTGCCTCTTTCCTCTGCCCTGGACTTGAAGGACCAATTATGATTGTCACGAGCCCTGTGCGTTTTGCCTTTGCACACCCTTTTTGCTCCATTAAAAAAAAAAAAAGGTTTAGGTGTTCCCGTCATGGCTTAGTGGAAACGAATCTAACATCCATGAGGATGCAGGTTTGATCCCTGGCCCTGCTGAGTGGGTTGAGGACCCGGCATTGCCATGAGCTGTGGTGTAGGTCACAGACACAGCTTGGATCCTGCATGGCTGTGGCTGTGGCTGTGGCTGGTGGCTACAGCTCCAATTTGACCCCTAGCCTGGGAACCTCTATAGGCCACGGATGTAGCCCTAAAATAAAAAAGACCAAAAACAAACAAACAAAAAACAAAAACACACAAACCCACACCCCCAAAACAAAAAATTTTAAATTTTTAAAAAATAGAATATTTTATAACTGGTTGGTATGAACACAAATATAAACCAGGCTGGATACTGTTTTCTTTCTGATTTTAAAAGAATTGAAAACCTTGGGAGTTCCCGTCGTGGCCCAGTGGCTAGTGAATCCGACTAGGAACCATAAGGTTGCGGGTTCGAGCCCTGGCCTTGCTCAGTGGGTTAAGGATCCGGTGTTGCCATGAGCTGTGGTTTAGGTTGCAGACGCAGCTTGGATCCCACGTTGCTGTGGCTGTGGCTGTTGCTGGCAGCTACAGCTTTGATTAGACCCCTAGCCTGGGAACCTCCATCAGAGTGTCTCATGCATTGGTCAGCCCTGCTGGCTTGCCCGCCTTTTAGGGGACAGAGTTGGTGTCCCAAGAGAGGGAGAGAGGGCCTGACTCAAGTAACTCTCCCTCTTTTCTCCCTGACAGTGTTGGTGGCCTCAGTTTACCCCCGGAAGCCCCAGGCCGTGGAGCGCCACGTCCTTCCGGTCCTCTGGTACTTTCTGAACAGCATGACGGGGAGCGGCGTCCTGCCTGGGCGCGGCGGGAATGTCCGCTCGGTGGTCGGCCGGCTGTGCAGGACCCTCCAGGAGCAGATGGGCTCCCGGCTGCAGGACCTGGCCGCCGGGCAGCCAAAGCAAGTCCTCACAACGCTCCAGGAGCTCTTAGGCACGGAGTCCCTGTGAGGCGGCCCAAGGTCACTGACAGAGGAAGGCCCCCGACAGCAAGACACCTGGCAGCTCAAGCCCCTCCCAGCTGGATTACGGATGGATCTGGAATGCGCCATCACTGTTTTGATCTTATTTTATTTTTATGATGGAATAATCCCCCCCGGGCTCCTTTCCTGTAGAGTTCAGATGTACATAGTCTATTTTGAAGTAGAAATAAAAGAATTACTTATTTTTCTAAGGTTTTATTATCTCGTACTTTTTTTTTCCTTTTTGTCTTTTTAGGGCCACACCCAGGGTGTGTAGAAGGTCCCAGGCTAGGGGTCGAATTGGAGCCATAGCCACCGGCCACAGCCATAGCCACAGAAACACTGGATCTGAGCTGCATCTTCAACCTACCCCATAGCTCACGGCAGTGTGGGATCCTTAACCCACTGAGCCACATGAACCCAAGTCCTCATGGACACTAACTGGGTTCTTAACCCACTGAACCACAATGGGAACTCCTGTCTTGTACTTTTGTTTGACTTCAGAGGACTTTCCAACAGCTAGGGTGTGTGACAAAGAAAACAAAACATGATATGGAAACAACCTGAGTGCCCTTCGATGGATAAATGGATAAAGAGGTGATTTGTGGGTAAAACTGCTCACACAATGGACTACTACTCAGCCCTTTAAAAGAGATGACATCTTGTTATCTGCCATATGATGCTAAGTAAAAAAAGTCATGTGGAGAAAAGACAAATACTGCTAGATTTCACTCATGTGGACGATAACAAACAAACAATAACAACGAAAGAATAAACCAAACCAAAGCAACACAGAGATACAGAGATCAGAGTCGTGGTTCCTGGGGAGGGGTGGGGGGTGGGTAAGGGCACAGCGGGTAAAGGGATGAACTGTATGGTGATGGACAGAGACTAAACCTTTGGTCGAGCATGCCCTAGTGTGTACAGAAATCGAAACATTATTGTACACATAAAAAAATAAAAGACAAAACATGACCACCTCAAAACCAGCTGGAGATGACAAAGAGACAAAGAATTAGGGAGAAAGCACAGCACAGACCCCCATGTTGCAGGCCACTTGGGGGCACAGCCCCAACCTGTGAGCAGCTGGACAAGCCCTCTTGAACCCAGAGAGCCTGAGCTGGTCATTCAGATCCAGCCCATTTGTGATAAGCCTGGTTTGGGATGAAGGTAACCTCTCCGTGGGCATCCTGCTTCTGCCTTAGAACATCCTCAGCGCAGTGTCTGCGGAGCCTTTGGGAACCTGCTCACAGATTCTGCCCGGCGCATCAGAAGGCAAGGAGAGTTTGACATGGACATGGCTAAGAGCCTTCTCTGGAAGTTGGCTTTCTGGTTAGTTCTGAAGAGGACTGGACGATGTCTCACGCTTAGAGTAGCATAAATGAAAGAACCCGATGGAGCAAAAGCACCACGTGGTGTGCAGATGTCACGTGGGCGCTCTGAAATTGCACTGGTTACTCTGGTTGGACCAGATCAGGAAGCTGGAGAGGTGTGTTGGATGCAGGCTGGACCAGAACACGAGGAAGCTGAGAGAAGGTGCAGCCACTGATGGGGTAATGAGAGAAATGCAAAAACGTGTCCTGGCAGTGAGGGAGATGCCCAGCCTAGGCTCTGGACACCGCAGGAGTGGTTCTGCCTTGCCTGGGGTCCGTGCGGGTTGACCAGCATGTGCCCGGGAAGAATCAGAGCTCACACTGTGACCTCAAACACACAGGTGAGGCCAAGGCTGAAGGGGCAGCATCCCAGTCAGTCCCAGCCCAGGAGCCAGCCCCACAGCAACCCTCTGGGGCAGATCCAGAGGGGCAGGGCCACGAGGCCCAGCTTTATGCCAGCAACTTTCCTGGCAGACTCACCAGTCGCACTGTCACCCACCCCTGAGAACAACAGCAGGTCCCCTTCGCTGTTCTAACCCTCTCCCAGGGGTCTGGCCCAGAATAGGCTGGGAAGCTTCGAGTCAACTCATTTATTTCCAAACCCCTGGGTGCCCCCGGCTGAGAAAGCCACTTTTCCATGGTGCAGTGTTGCCAGGTTTAACGGGGCTGTCCCTCCGCTCACCAGTGCCCTGGGGTGAGTGTCACAGTCCTCCCGGGGCTCGGGCTTTTAATAGGCGGCTTAAGTGTGCTGGGTAATTCCAGCCCAGCCTGAGCTGCCTCTCACCTCCTTGTGACCCTAGCGGGGGCTTCCCCAGGGGCACCGTGCCCTTTGCTGATTCCAGCTGAACGAGGTCAAAGATGCCTGAGAGGTTGATTTTAAACATATGTAAACTTTGACACAATTTACTTAATTGAATTGGCATGGAGTCTGAGTCCCCTTTCTGGGTTTGGTTGGGAGACAGACATATTTTCTGCTTGTTAGGATCCTAGAACCCATCAGAATATTTCAGGAAGTTTTAGACCTGGAGGAACCCAGGGATTTTGAAGGGACAAATTAAGCTCAGAGTCGTGGCCCTGTCTTCCTGCCTTCGAGTCCTGCCTTCTGTCTTCACACTGAAGCTTCCCAGCTCTTGTGCCCTGTGCCCATTTGCACAGGTGGGTGTTTAACTGAAAGCAGCTGAAAAGCAAAGACTAAATCTTTGCACCATCGTGTTTTCTTTCACCAGCTCAGGCGTTAAACTAGTCTCTGGGCAGCTGGGCTCTGTGGGCCACGCCCCTGGCACAACCCCCGTGGGGACGGGCGGGGTGGTGCTGAGAGCCTTGGGAACTTTCCGTCTCAAAAGTTTCCCACATGGTTACTTTTTTACAACAAAGGAAAGACAGTTTATTAGTAAGCTGGGCCTGTTGGCAGTGCCTGCAAGGAGGAGGCCGAATGGGGAACGAAGACTGTTTTGAGAGCCACGGTGGGTGTGAGCAGAGCCTTCCCTGTTGTTTGGTTGGCTGTGTGTTGGGGCCAGGACCTCTTCCACGCAAGATGCTCTTGGGGTGGGAATATAGCCTGTAAATATGGACAAGCTGCTTCCTCTCCCCCCTCCCCCCAACTTTCTCTCTCTTTCCCGTGAGAAGGAAGGACCAAAGACGTGTCTGAAAACATGAAACTGCTTAGGAATTCTTTGCTTGGGAATTTTTTGAGATTTTAGGAAAGTGGTCTTACAGACTCCACTTCTTTTGTTCTCTCTTTCCTGCTTCATTTCTTACCTCCTGAGCGAAGTGTTTCTCCATTCTTACGGTGCTTCGGAATCATCCAGTGAAATTTTTGAAAATACTGATGCCCGGGCCCCAGCCCTGGGGATTTTCGCTTCAGTCAATATGGGGTAGGGCCCAGGCAGCTTGCTTGCTTGCTTGCTTGCTTGCTTGCTTGCTTGCTTTTTCTTTCAGGCTTCACTGAGATATAATTGACATCTAACACTGTGTAAGTTTAAAGTGTGCAATTGTTACCGAACCAGGTACGTTTGGCTGATTCTCAGCCAGCTACACGCTGAGACGTGGTGGTTTGCAGCAGAGAAGGGGTTTATTGACCAGGCAGCCAAGCTAGGAGGGAGCACGTCTCAGATCTGCCTCTGGGAAGTCGGAGGCGAGGGGCTCGGGGTATTTAAGGGATAAAGATGCAGGGTGTCTGAGGTGTGGGGAGTGTGGGGAAAGGTGATTGGAGAGAAGAAAGAGTGAGGTGATTGTCATTCTTGGCAGGGGCAGCTAAGCTACAAGCTTTATCATGGGACACAAGTTCAGAAAACGGGGGCCTTAGCACGATCTGAGAATGGAGCGTTTGGCCTTCTGACGTCAAAAGGTCACTGACCGGACACTCACGCATGCCCAGTGGGAGGATCGGTGGTCCCAACCCATCTCAACCAGCTTGAGCCGGGCAGCAGCAGACTCCAAGTTCCTGAAAAACAACTTGGGCAAATATCTTATTGTTTCGCCTACATAATGCTTGGAGGACGTGCAAGTTTTTATAAAAACAATTACAGTGAGCTTGATCAGTGAAGGCGGGTTACAGTTTATAACGTGTTAAGCAAGCTAGAGTTTAATGGAGCTAAGTGATGACTAGTCCCAGTTTCACAATGTATTGTTTGATACATTTATATATTGCAAAATGATTACCACCATAGCATTAGCTACCACCTCCGTCCAGTCTCATAATTACTATTTCTTTTTTGTGTTGAGAACATGTTAGACCCACTGTCCTGGCAGCATTCATGTATATAATATAGAATTATTAGCTATAATCACTGTGCTGTACATTAGATTCTAAGAATTCATTATTATTATTATCATTATTATTAATGTTATTAATGTTATTGCTTTTTAGGGCTGCACCTGCGGCATATGGAGGTTCCCAGGCTAGGGGTCTAATCGGAGCTGTAGCTGCCGGCCTACGCCACAGCCACAGCAACGCAGGATCCGAGCCGCATCTGCAACCTACACCACAGCTCACGGCAACACCGGATCCTTAATCCACTGAACGAGGCCAGGGATCGAACCCTCCTCCTCACGGGTACTGGTCAGGTTCATTACCACTGAACCACGACGGGAACTCCACTTTCTTTCTTATGTCTGAAGAGCATTCCATAGTGTGTGTGTCTCACATCTGCTTTATTTTCTTTTCTCTCTTCGCTTTTCTCTTCAAGTGATTCTAATGGGTGGCCAAATTCTGAAACCACAGTAAAATCAGAGGTTTAGAAAGTGGCAATGTCTTTGGCCCTGCAGGCATCCAGCCTGCCAGTTCTCCCCATCGGGCACCTCTGGCGTGTCCTGGATTGGGGACAGAGACTGACTGAGGCCAGGCACTGGAGTCCAAGAGGCTGGACTCAAGTCCAGGCACTGTTACTTCCTGGTATGTGGCCTTGGAGCCATTTGTCAACCTCTCTGAACTTCCCTTATCAATCCAGTGCGTGTGTGTGCGTGCCTGCGTACGTGTGTGTGTGTGTGTGTGTGTGTGAGAGAGAGAGAGTGTGTAAGTGTGTGTTGTACATGTGGTAGGTGAGTGGGAGGAGGATGACAACACCAACTTTAACCGGGCTATTGTGACAATTAATGAGCTAATTCTTGCAAGTACTTAACATGAGGCCATGAGCCTAGGAAACCCTTGACAAAGGTTGGCCGTTATGGTTCTGGAGTCATTGCTCTAGGGGCAGCCGGGATCAGGGTTTGTGGGCTCTGCAGCTCTTGGAGTTGGAAGAGAGGGTGTACTTTGGCGATGGGTCGGGGCCGAGACCCACTGCTGGCCTGCGCTGAGCTCGTTTTAGAGGCTAGAGTGTGTGCTGCCCTCTGTGCTGGGAGGCCAGGGCTGTTCTCACCACTGGGGACCTGTCATCATACCAGTGACCTTCCGCCTTCTTCTTACCTGACACGTCCCTCACAGCCACCCCCGGCATCTCTCTCTCCCACCCCAGGAGAAATCTGGGAGCTCTCTTCTCCGTGCAGCCTCTTCCCTTCCCGCCACACCTCCTCTGACTCCCACCTGGGGGCAGAGTGGCTGGGAGGATCTTGGGGCACTTTCTGGCTGAAAGGTTTTCCTTACGTTATAACTTGGATCTGTCATTAAGGATGGGAAGGAGGGTCGCCTTCTCTCTCCTGGTGATGGAGGGAGGAAAATGCGCCCTGAGAATGGAAGACCAGGGAGGAGCCCGCTTCTTCTTTTTTTTTTTTTTTGTCTTTTTGTCTGTTGTTGTTTCTTGGGCTGCTCCCGCGGCATATGGAGGTTCCCAGGCTAGGGGTTGAATTGGAGCTGCAGCCACCGGCCTACACCAGAGCCATAGCAACGCGGGATCCGAGCCGCGTCTGCAACCTACACCACAGCTCACGGCAACGCCGGATCGTTAACCCACTGAGCAAGGGCAGGGACCGAACCCGCAACCTCATGGTTCCTAGTCGGATTCGTTAACCACTGCGCCACGACAGGAACTCCAGGAGCCAGCTTCTTAACGGAGTGACTGCCTTGTTCTGGTCTGTCATTCTCATAAGGGAGGTTTTGTTTCTCCCATTTCCTGGTGAGGAAACTGAACCTCAGAGGTGCTTGATAAGCCACCTCAGCTGGTGCCTGGGGATCACTGGGACTCCTATTAAAGTGTAGGCTTGGATTCAGCTGGTCTGGGCGGGGCCCAAAATGCCTCATCAGCCCCAGGTGACATGGATGCTGCTGGTCTGGCAGGGTCCACAGATTGGGGGCCAGGCCCTAGGACCTGGATAAGGAGTGGCTGAGCTTGGATCTGCACTCAGGTCTGTTTGACCCTAAAGCCCCTGATATGCTCCAGGGTTCTCTAGGGCTCCCAGGTACTTACCTCCCCTTGGGTCAATCTGAGCCACTTGAGAGGACCCACTAAAATCCCATGGTCTTTTGGAGGTAGTCTGGCTCCAGAGTTTTGCCCCTTAAATCTTCAGGGTGGAGAAGGTCTGCCTGGTCTGCTCTGATCTTCAGGGCCTGCCTGCTGCAGGCACTTGGCCGTCCAACCATGGCCTCTGCTGGGATAGGAGAATTGGAAATAAATGAAGACCAACCAGTTGAGAAATGCAAAGACTATTCAGAGCTTGCTGGAGCCAGGGAGTCAGCCACGATCACTCCCTGTTTCGGCAGGGACTCAAAGGCAGGGAGAGGAGTGGGAAAGGGGAAGGATTCAGGTATGCTGTGATCATTAGGGCTGTTGGCCTGGGAAAGGTGTAGACACAGGGTGGACCATGACCTGCTGGCACCTGCTAAAGTGAGGACCTCTGGGTCATACTCTAGACCTACTGAATGAGAACCCTGAATCATCCCTACACACCCTCAAGGTCAAAAGCCTGGGCCACAGGTGCAGGGCTCTCAGTGCTCGATAGGGTTCCAGGCTAGCCCAAACCTAGGAGTCAGCATCCCTCAGAGAGTATTTCCCACATGTGCTTGATGCAAACCTGTGCTTGGGGAAGAGGGAGGGAGACGGGAGGAGGGAGGGAGACGGGCCATGGGGTGCTTGTTAAAAATCAGATTCGTATTCTCACCTATAGATCTGTCCCTGGAGCAAAGAGCCTGGGTTTGGTCTGCCCAAGATCAGACAGGCTGGGGAAGCAGCGTTCTAACCATCTGTTCCCAGCTGGGCTCCAGGAGTCCCCTGGGCAGGCAGGCAGCATAGCATCACTGGGCACACAGATTGCTCGCTAGGTGGGTGTTTCTGAGACAGGAAGCATTCAGGGGGTCCAGTTTGGTCCGCATCTTTCCTGAGGCTTCCTCAGGAGGCTAATGTTGTTTCTTATCCTACCACCTGCTGTTTCCATTGAGAAGGCTCTAACATTTGAAGGTTTTGTTTTGCTTTAATCACTGCTTTATAATTACCTCTCTGTGGGTTGACAGCTGCTATTAGCGTCACCTTGGGTTCTCCTTGAGCATCTTTACATCCAGAAAGTGATCCAGCACTTGTGTGGCTGATGTCAGAAGCTGTTAACTAAACAAAAGCTTTAACAAGTCACCAGGATTTGTAAACGCAGCCAATCCTGTCCCCTTCCAAAGAAGAAAAAAAAGGTAGATAAATAAGTGTCATGAAGGAAATTTGTTTCCCAGGGTTTCTACTTCCTTTCTCTCCCATCCATTGATTTTAGCCTCTTTGGGACATTGGCAATAACACGTAGGCGCCACCTCTAGAATGAGGCTTTGCCTGCTCTTGCTGGGAGGGTTTATCTGGAAGTCCAATGCAGGGGGCATGGCAATGAGGGACAAATATTTTTTGGAGAAGGCTTTTCCTTTTCTTTTTTTTCCCTTAATACCAGGGGAGGTTTTATAGGCCTGGAGTGGGAGGAGGCAGGGGGGGTTGAGGTACATAGAGGGAATACTTATTTTTTAAAATTCTCTTGGAAATTTTGAGTTTCCATCCAAACTAGTTTAAGAGGGATGGCTGAAATTATAGCTGGACTTTGGATATGGAAAAATAAGTTCCTTTTTGTAAAACTTAACAGAAAACTGAGAATGTCTCCCAAGAAAGGTTGGGGGTTCTTTTTCTAGCCTTCCCCTGCCCAATAATCTAAATACAACTGCAGTAGGTGTTAGAACCAAGGTTGGCCGGAGGCTCGGGGACTTGATCTACCACTTGTTGGCCATGTGTCTTTGGAGGAAAATATTTGACATCTCTCAGCCTCCCCACGTCCCCCCACCGCCCCCCCTTTTATTTTGCTTTTTAGGGCCGCATCCGTGGCACATGGAGGTTCCCAGGCAAGGGGTCCAATCAGAGCTACAGCTGCCAGCCTACATCACAGCCACAGCAACATCAGATCTGAGCCAAGTCTTCGACCTACACCACAGCTCACGGCCACACCAGATTCCTAACCCACTGAGCAAGGCCAGGGATCAAACCCAAAACCTCATGGTTCCGAGTCGGATTCATTTCTGCTGTGCCACGATGGGAACGCCCCCCACCTCCTTTTTTTTTTAATGTGTAAAAGGCGTTGAAAAAAATCCTTGCTTTGTTTATCTCCTAGGATCTTTTCTTCCCAAAGATCTGATGAAACCAAGTAGATAATTGTATTTTGAAAAAGCAGAGTGTTATGCACAAAGAAAACGTATAATTATGATTAACTCTAGCCTTCTCCCGGTAGAACCTGCTATTCCCAAAGCACTCCAATCATTGCTACCAGCTGACTGACAGATCACTTATGACTCAACATGGGAATAAATGGGAGAGTCAAAAGCTTCGTTTGCTTTTTTCCCATTTGGTATGTGTGACAAATGTAGTTATGATTGCCAGCCACATGTGTTAAAGTCTTTTCACTTTGAAAGACACAGACTCCTTCCAAGAAGGACGTCAATGCTAGCTGTGTCTGACAGCTGTTTTTAACTCTCTCCAAGGATCAAAGCTCAGATCTAGAAGGAGGGGGACAGGATCCCGGGTTCTTTTCTTAATCAGAATCTTAAGGTGCAGAGATGGCAGAGATGAACATTAAACGCAAGGATGATGGAGGATTTATGACTTCGGTGCCCCCAGATGACTCCAAAGGATGGTTTAGGAGAGGCGGGTGTGCTGCCATCTTGCAGATGGCAGGATGAAGAGATTGGCATGGTTGTCACGGCCTGCTAGATGAAGAAACGAGCCCATGAAAGCCAGGTCCCAGGGCAGTTTGATGGAGGTGTCAGGCCCCCTGCCCAACCATCAGGAGCGGGAGAAACTCTGGCTCCATGGGCTGTGACCACATTCACCACCACCCCCCTTTCTCCTTCTGTCTATTTGGTCCTTTTTCCTCCAGTTCAGGGCTCTCAAGTGTGTGTGGGTTTTTGTTTGTTTGTTTGTTTGTTTGTTTGTTTGTTTTTTGTTTTTTCTATTTCTTGGGCCGCTCCTGCGGCATATGGAGGTTCCCAGGCTAGGGGTTGAATTGGAGCTGTAGCCACCGGCCTACGCCAGAGCCACAGCAACGCGGGATCCGAGCTGCGTCTGCAACCTACACCACAGCTCATGGCAACGCCGGATCGTTAACCCACTGAGCAAGGGCAGGGACCGAACCCGCCACCTCATGGTTCCTAGTCGGATTTGTTTACCACTGCGCCATGATGGGAACTCCTCTCATGTGTGTTTAGTGGCATTCCCTGGGTCCTATGAGTGCCGCCATTCCAGCCAGATTGTCAGCTTGGGAGCTAGACTTTGAGGGTGTTTGAAATCACAGCATGTGTAACCCAGGCCACCAGGGGGGTCGGATTCTACAACCACCTGTGGCAGGGCTCGCAGACTGTCGCAAAGTTACCTTCTGCCGTCTAGGGCGTGTGATCAAGCCAGCAGTGGCCAGGGTCCTCCATAAAATTGAATTAGAGTCCTGAGTGCATTAACTGTTTGCTCCTCTGCATGCACAATGCATCTTTAATTACATTTCATAAAAACGTCTGCCTGGATTGATAGAACTTTATTTAAACTTCGGGTAGGCACAGGGAGTAAAGCATAGGGAAGTATACCATGTCCTGGTAATACAGGCTCAGAACCCACTTACTTTATGGCCGTTCAACAGACTTCGATGGGGGCTACTTCAAAATATATTACCTTTGAAAAGCGTTGCTTTGGCGGAGAGAGTGGGTGCTGGCAGCCTGTACACGCTCAACCAGATGATCAATCGACACACATGTTGACACTTAATGCTTCGTGGCACCGGCTCCCCTGATATGTGTAAAACACGGGTTTATTTTAATAAAGAAGAGGATGTATTTCTTGCAATTCCTTTCATTCATGTTGTCGGATTTATTAGGCAAGGCTTCACAGCAACAAAACAAAACAAACAAAAAAAACCTCTTTGGTCTGTCTGCCCTGCATTTGGCTATCAACATGGATTATCTTTGGTTCTGAGCTGAGTTTAGGACGTGGGGAAGGAAAAAGATGCTGCTTGTAGGAAACAGCCGCACAGACCCAAGCTGCCAAGGGAAGTTCTAGTTCATCTCGAAGACGGTATTTCTGTTTGCAAAAGCTAGCAGTGTTCCCTCCGAATATTATATTTGCTTTTTCACTCCGTGAATCCTTTTGATGGAACTAGAAAATTGTGTTTTTTCCCCTGGGGCACAACTCTTTGCTGTGTTACTAATGTGTTGAATAAGGAATGGTTTGAGCACGTCCCTTTCTGCAGCTCTGGGGTCTCTGTGGGTGTGGAGGAGGTGGTGACACCCCCAGAAAGGAGGGGGCCCCATAAGAATATATTATACACCCCTTCAATTCATCACCTATGTGGCCTCCTTTTTGTCTTTCAAAAAAAATTTTTTTATTTATTTATTTTTGTCTTTTTAGCACTTCCTCCCCCCCCCCGCCAGCCCCCCAGCGTATGGAGGTTCCCAGGCTAGGGGTCCAATCAGAGCTACAGTTTCCAGCCTACACCACAGCCACAGCCACGTGGGATCCGAGCCGCCTCTGTGATCTACACCACAGGTCACGGCAACGCTGGGTCCTTAACCCACTGAGTGAGGCCAGGGATCAAACCTGTGTCCTCACGGATACCAGTCAGATTGGTTTCCGCTGCACCACAATGGGAACGCCTCCCTTTTGTTCTTATACCCAACATTTCTTCTTGGTTTCTAATGTGAAGAAAAAGTACAGACTCATGAGTCCTTAATGGGTTGGGTCTATTGGCTTAATTAATTGAAAAATACAAAACAAAACCCACAAAACCACCGGCTCTCCCTTCCCCCTTGAGTCCAGGAAGTGGATTGGGCCCAGTGAGGACAAGGTTCTTAGTGGGGGTAAGAGTTGACCCATCTGAGAAACTGTGGAGTTGGGCTGGCTGCTCATGGCCACCAGCAGTGTGCTCTCCACGGCAGAGGCAAAGTCGTGGGTTTGAGGAAAGGCCTGGTCTCTAGGAAGGTGAAACAGTGGATGCCGCTCAAGTGGTCCATTGTGGTGGATTTAATTTCTTTTGCACAGAGTCTAATTCACATGTCATTTGGGCTAAGTGTGGGAGTTGCAATGGCGGCCCCCCAAACACATCTTTGATTCATCTGTTCCTGGGCCAGCTCAGCACTGCTTCACCTTAAGCCTTCACTGCCTCCCCAGCCCCTTGGCCTTGGCAACCCCCCCCACCTCCCCCAGGAAGATGACTTGGGATTTTTGAAGCCTTTGAGCCCTTGGGCATCACGACAGAGACACCAGCTCATTGTCCCTGCTGCCTGGGCCTAGAGGTTCCTGGGTCTGTCATTGCATCCCATATGAGGATATACTGCAGGCAGCCCAGCCCTGTCCTGGCATGAGCAGGTGCTCAGTAAATGCAGACGGATGAGGAATCATGAAATGCTCCACGGCTGAGCAGGAATCAGGGAGCCCAGGATCCCTCCACAGGGGGTGGTGCTGGCTGCTGCTTACCAGCCTAGCTTGAGGGAGGGAGGAGAACCTCCTGCCAGGCACACTCACAGAGGCATCACTGGTTCACTCCAGACCCTTCTAGGGCACTCTCTCTGATGCTGACCCCCTTTGGGATGTAATCCGCTACCTACTTCTACCTCTCATCACCGTAGCTGGGTCCATTCAGCGCCCCCCACCCCCCACCAAACCAGCCTCAAAGCCTCAAATCTGTTTTTGTTTTTGTCTTTTTGCCTTTTCTAGGGCCACACCCTAGCATATGGAGGTTCCCAGGCTAGGGGTCTAGTAGGAGCTGTAGCTGCTGGCCTACACTACAGCCACAGCAACTCAGGATCCGAGCCGCATCTGAAACCTACACCACAGCTCAGGGCAACGCTGGATCCTTAACCCACTGAGCAAGGCCAGGGATCGAACCCTCAACCTCATGGTTCCTAGTCAGATTCGTCAACTGCTGAACCACGACGGGAGCTCCAAGCCTCAAATCTTTAAGACCAAGCCCTTTAAGGGTGGGGGTGGGGGGGCTGAAGACTCAGCCTCCCCTCCCATTCTTGTGGATCTGGCCCCCATTTCTGGATCCAGTCGCTAGACTTTTTGCCGTCCCTGGGATCATACCCCCACGTTGTACCCTGGTCTCATCAGCTGTGTCCCTGTCCAGGCTCCCAGCAGCTGGGCCTCTGCAGTGTCCCTTCAGACCTCCAGGAAGCCGGCCTCTAAGCTGGCACAGGGCAGGTCCCCTTTCTGACCAATTCTTCTCCCTCTGCGCTGGGCCTCTCTGCACTGCTGGCTTCCTGAATGCCAGCCTGCCAGCCCCCCCATCCCCACCCCTCGCTCCCCACGCTGCGAGTGTGCAGCCCAGCTCTATCTCAGACAAGTGTCCTAAGGCAGGCTGTTCTCACGCACTTACCTGGCTGGGTAGCTAGACTTCCTCCCATTTCCTGCAGCCCAGGTGGTTCTTGGGGCCCCCCTCCTGCCTGTGGGTGCCCGAGCTCTGCTCTGAGGGTTCGTGCCGTTACACAGCACACATGAGTGTGCATAGATCTTCCCAAGAGGGGGGCCAGTTGTGCCCCTTCTTGGTAGTTTAATCACCTGGTTTTTTGCCTTTGAAAAGATGGTCCCTGTCACCTCTGTTTGAATAACTGGACAAGTCAGTTATTACCTGTCCAGTTATTCATGACCTGACTTTGAGCCATGGCCTATTCCTCGGGGAGGCAGCTTAGTCCTCAGGGCTCAGTATGACATGTTCTTGAGTCATGATCCATTTCAACAAGAAAGGACTTGAAGTCTATAATTTCCCCAAATGTAAAAAATCAGCTTTGCAGCAGATCTGGAGGTTTGCCCCCTAGCTCTACCCTGTGGGTGAGAATTCTTGTCTTTTGACAACCCACTGAGCTGGCACTGAATCACCCAATTACTGCAAATTCTTTTCTAAATAGAAAGCACTCCACAGCCTCCAGTGGAAAAATTCCAAAATCTGCAGCAAATATCTAGCTCATTGAGAGAAGCAGGTTTTTGGCCCGAACGCCCGTTCTTCACTTCAATTTCAACTCCAGCAGAAGTTCTGCAGATGATCTGGGTATTGAGCTAGGAGAGACTGGTGTGTGTGTGTGTGTGTGTGTGTGTGTGTGTGTGTGCACGCCTGTGCCTTACCCACATGTCCTTCTGAGCTCCAGCCCCCACCCCAGAGGGTGCAGAGAATAGGCTGCCTTGTTTGGGAGACTTGGTGGTACCCACTCAGTCTGAGAGGCACGTGGATGCGTAGGGCAGAGCATTTGAGACACGCTTAGCTGGAGAGGAGCAGGGCTGCACTGATGGGCTGGAAATTTTGCTCTTAGGGCTTTGGAGCCGAGTTGGGAAAGGAGGAAGAGGGTGGGTGGAGTTTAATCCCACCCCAGGCTTCTTACCTCTGGAGCCATCAGCTTCTAAACAGAGCTCATGATGGGCATTTGAATGCTGTGTCACTATTTAACCTTAAAAAAAAAAAAAATACCCTAACGCTTTCCAACCATTTGTGCAAGTACGTACGCTTTAGGCAACTGGAGGCATGAAACAGTCAAGGGCAATGAAATATTTAAAAAAAAAAGTTATGAAAGACAATAGACGCCAGAGCCAGGCACCCCTGTTCGAGTTTGCTCTGCCCTTTTCCTGTCTGTGTGACCTCAGGCAAGACACTTGGGAGGCGGGGGGGGGGGGGGGGGGGGGGCCGCGAATGGGCGTGGGGCGCTGCTTTGGTTTTCTTTCCGCCAAACCCTGGAGGATGCGATCTGCTGTGTTCACTGTTGAAAGACTTAAATGGTTTCATGGAGCGCATCCCAGTAAAACACCTGGCTCGTCAAGCATTCGCCCTCTAAAGTAAGGCTAGTCCTTGACGGACTAAAGACTGTCGTAATAGGGTCCAAAGTTATAGTTCATCTTTGAACCCCCAAGGCAAACGGGGATCTAGGACTGAAAACACTGATGGTTTAAGACTTTAGCAGACCCTCTGGGCAGTGCCCCTTCCAGGCCTGTCCAGGACCCCTCAGGTGGGGTTGGCCCACCCTTTAAGGGGCTGCCTGATGCTTGGCTGTCACCCTTGTCTTCTGGGGTGACTGGCATCCGTGTGAGTCAGTTGGCCCGCCTGTCAGGCCACTTCCTTCTGCTGGGGCTTGTCCTGTGCGTGGCCAGCACCGGCCTCCCGTTGCAGCCCGTGGCCCAGCACGCAGAGGTCTGCGGGGGACGCTCCTCTGCCGCCGCCCTTTGGTTCCGGGGCACGGGGGCTGCTCCACGGCTCTGGGTCCTTGGGGCCCTCCTCACTGCCGCTGCGGAGAGAAAGCACAGGTGCCAGTCAGACCCCGTCTGGCCTTCCTTCTGGCCCAGTCCGGCTCCAGTCTGTCTCTCACTGGCCCTCCCTTCTTCTTTTTCTTCTTTTTTTTTTGCCTTTTAGGGCTGCACCGGTGGCATATGGAGGTTTCCAGGCTGGGGGTCTAATCAGAGCTGTAGCCACAGGCCTACATCACAGCCACAGCAACGCCAGATCCAAGCCACATCTGCAACCTACACCACAGCTCAGGGCAATGCCGGGTCCTTAACCCACTGATAGAGGCCAGGGATCAAACTCACAACCTCATGGTTCCTAGTCGGGTTTGTTTCTGCTGCGCCACGATGGGAACTCCTGGCCCTCCCTTCTATGATGCCCACAGGCCCAGTGGAAGCTTGGTGCCAGGCCTCTGCCTTTCTGAATCAGCTTTGCTGTTGGTGCTCTCCTTGGGTGTGCCTGCCGTGGCCGGGCACCCCGGGGGCCAAGCGCCTGGCATTTCAGAGGACAGGCTGAGTCCTGTTCCTTCTTGAGGTGCCCAGATCCTGCTGCTTTGAGCTAAGCAGCTCCTGCAGGAACTTGGAAGCCAGGCCTTTGCTTTGTTTTTGGTTTTAAAGCATTTCTTCGTCTTCAATAAAGCACTCGCTGAGCCAGTTGAATTAAAAACAACACCAATAATAACAGCCCCAAACCCCCTGCCTTGCTCAGCTGCCATCCTTTGTCCTGAATGGAATAAAAGGAACACTGCTTGGCCCGGACCTGGCCTGTGGCTGCAACAGAGCTCCCCCAGCTGCTGAGCGCCACAGGGAGAGGGGCTCTGAACAGAGGGGGGCACCCAGTGTGCCCCGAGGGTGCAGGTTGGAAGGTAGTCACGAGCATGGAGCAAGCCTGGGCCAGATGGGGACCCGATCAGAGAGCCACCCCAGCTATGGTCAGCCAGGCTAGCCTCATGACAACCACGTGGAGGGAGGCATCTGGCTGTCTGGGTTCAAGTCCTGGCCCTTCCACGAACATCCGTGTGACCTGGAGCACGTTAATTAAACTCTCTGTTTCCCAGTTTCCTTTTTTGTAATCGGGAGATAGTTAGTAATAGTACTTATCTCATAGGACACTCAGAGGTATCAATATGGGATGAAGCATGGAGAACACGAGCCAGCACATGATAGGTGTCTGATAAATGGTCAGCTGTCCCTGGGCTGTTCTGTGGCGTGAATAGGAAGTCACAGCTACAAGGGACACGAGGGACCAGCCTGTCATAAGGCAGGTGGGCCCCTGAGGCTTGGAGCCTCTCCATCAGTCCGCTCGGGACTGGGCCCAGCTCCCCACATGCACAGACCAGAAGCCCTTCTCTCTGCTATGACAGCACCTTCTTGACTGTGCGGAGCGTGCCAGCTCTGTGTGTTTAAGCTTAGGTGGGATGTCCAACCAGTGGCGGACAAGTTTAAGTTTGCATCCTGATAAGATCAGAGCGGCAGGAATGCGGGAGGGGTGAGGTGGAGTGGGCATGACCACTGGTCTCCATACATGATTTTCAGGCTGCCCACCCTGTTCCTTAGAGCCAGTCTCATCCATGTCAGCCTCTGGCCCATCAAAAATCCCTGCACAGAGTTCCTGTCATGGCTCAGTGGTTAATGAATCCAACTAGGAACCACAAGGTTGCGGGTTCGATCCCTGGCCTTGCTCAGTGGGTTAAGGATCTGGCATTGCTGTGGCTGTGGTGTAGGCCGGCGGCTACGGCTCCGATTAGACCCCTAGCCTGGGAATCTCCATATGCCGCGGGAGCGGCCCTAGAAAAGGCAAAAAGACAAAAAAAAAAAAATCCCTGCAGGACCCAGCGACTTGTGGGCCAAGCCCTCCCCCACCCCTTATTTTTTTTTTCTCCCTGTTCCCCTTTGAGCAGCAGGAGGCATATGCAGAATATACTTCGTGACCCGTTGCTGCTCCCGGATTGGAGCAGCTGGCAGGAATGGGAAGGGCAGGCCTGCAGTGTCCGTGGAGGCTCACACTGAGATCAGACACATGATATGGTTCTAGAACTGTGTCTTCCTCAAAGACCCAACCAGTTCGCACATCTGCATGAGGCTCAAGCCGGGAGGTTGATTTTTTTTGGTTGCCCTATGGCTGTGGTTCCACCTGTTCCCAGACCTACTGGGGGTGGGGGGCGGCAGTGGTGGCAGGCTGCCCATGTCTCCTGATCCAGGAAACAGGGTTGGGGGGCTGGCCCAGTCCTGGCAAAGACTAAAAGCACTGTATTTAGGAGAGCAAATCTGGGCACACTGAGACCTGGCTAGAGACTGGCGCCTGTACCAGGGGATTCAGGACGTAACTGTTGAGGCTCAGTAACTGAGCTTCCTGGGGCGGGGCGGGGGGGGGGGGTTGTCTGAGGACCACACCTCATCCCAGGGCCCTGAGATCAGGAAGATATCTACACCCTTTTTTCTTAAAAAAAAAAAAAGGGACTCATGCCCAGCATGGGAGGGCTACAAGGCTCACACCAGATATGGGTCAGGTTATCTTGCCAGCCTGACTTGCCTGCAAGATATGGTGGGGGTGGCTGCCTCTGCAAGTGTCTGCTTGGGGCAACAGCTGGTTCTGAGCCATTTCTGGCTCTCTGGCACTGGCTTGCTGTCTTGCTGCATGATCTTGGGGGCACCGTGCTCACTTCCCTGGCATTGTTTCCCAGGGAAAATGCTTCTCATCTACAGCATGGCAACTGCCCGCTGCTCTTCCAGCCGGCGCGCTTCTGCTCCCAGATGCCGCCTTTACAGGGCTGGGTGGGGAGCCCGGAGGTGTGTCTGGAATGAGCCTTTTCCCATCACATCTATCATGTGCTCACAATTTCTCAGCCTGGCGCAGCTTTGAGCTGTGGTCTGACCAGGACCCAGGGGAACAGGTGTGAGTCCTTCTGTGACCTGCCACGTGGCCTTGGGAAGGCTCCTGTTTATGACTCCTCCCCCCACTTGCAAGTTACAATTCCCCCTCCCCCCACCCCATCTCTGAGTCTTGAGATTCAGGACATAAAACAACCTTTTAGGCTGCCCTAGTCCAAGGAGAAGCCTGAGAGAATGGCATTATTTTCTCCTTGAACAATTTTATGTCACTTTATTATTGCTCCTGCTGTTTTAAAATGTTAGTGTTTTTAATTAACGCCATTTTATTGTCCCTGTTCTTTCAAGCTCTTCTCCTGAAGGGCACAGTTTTAGAAATCTAATAACTGAATAAGAGGCTAGCGTGAGGAATAATACATTAACATTTATAGAGGTTCTCGGATGAAAGGCACTGTGCTGTAGGAAGCTCATTTTCGATTTAAGAAAAGAGCAATGTTACATTAAGATTCGTGCAAAAATAATCAATATTTCATTTCTTTCAAGTGGCTGGGGAAGTTTATATAACTATAATAATGCACAACTTTCCCGAGATAATATCTTTATTTAAAATTGACTGCCGAGCACTTTGTAAAAAATTACCATTTATGCCTCCACAGATTGTGAAGTCTGTAACACGCATCGCTCCGGCAGAAATTAACTTCTGATTTACACATCTGTGGGCAGCTCGACGAGAGCTAGGACTGGTGTGGGTTGAGCTGTGTCTGATCTGATATCAAGACACAGTGATAAGAGGTCCTCTATCACCGACCTCAGATTTACATTTTTCTCTCCATGCCGCAAAAAGATGCCTCTCCCAGCGTATTCTGTAAAATAACCACTTCGGCGTCTGAGCCCTTTCAATGCCCAGGCCATGGCTCTACTTTAAGTCCTACCCCACTGCAGTTGTGTGTGCAGGTCTGTCTGCATGGTCCGAGCCGAGGACGTGCAAATCAGCCGCCCTTCATGAGAAAGGTGTACTAGGAGCTCAGCCGGCCGAGGGCAGGTGGGGCAGCCCTTCTGCCTGGATTCTGCTGCTCAGAGCTCAGGAAGGCAGAGGTGGAGATGAGGCTGGATTGGAGAAGTGGGGGCAGACCCTCAGGAGTTTGGGGGAGCCAAACCTTTATATTTAATATCTCTAGGACCAGCCATTCTCAAGACAAGTCCCTTGGTGACTCCAAACCCTTGGGGAGGCATCCATGGGGTCAAAATTACTTTCCTACTGCTACTAAAATATTGTTGGCCTTTTTTGGCTCATTCTTTCATGAATGTAGAGCGGAGGTTTCTGGCCTACATGACGTGTGCTATTACAACAGATTGAAGCCCACATACTAAAGAGATTTGCAAAACTGTAAGAGAGTGCCACTCCTTTCGCTAAATTCTTTGCTGTTATGGAAAATACAGTTACTTTTCATTAGAATACATTAATTTGTGTTTACATAGAATGGGGTCATTTTCGTTATTTTTAATCAATAACTATTTTTCACATCTCTCAATTTTAATTTGTAATAGACTAAAAAGCAATAGATACACATACACAAAGTCTCCTCGGGGGGAGGGTCTCAATAATGCTGAAGAATTTAAAGAAGTCTAGGGACCAAAAAGTTTGAGCCCCTTCCTCTAAGATGCTGGTCTATTGCCATAAACCAGAAAGGACAGAAATTCGTCGGCTAGCTTCAGACAGGGTGACATGGCACTCACTTTTGGGGGCTAAGCCACCTTATTTCCATCTCCCCACCTGTACATCAAGGGCCTGTGTGGTTGGACTAACCTGATTGCCTTACACTTTCATTTGAACACAGCAGAGCCTCTTTCAATCAAATCTTTCTTGGGAACCTGAAATGTGTAACAGAACAAAGTTGGGGGCGTGGTGGCAGGGAGGCGTGACATCCTTAGACCCCTCTTCCAGCTGCTTTTCTCTTGGAGCACAGGTTAAAAACTACTGACCCAGATGATTCTATAGGCCCATCAGCTCCCCCAGTAACTGCGGCTCTGGCCCGAGGACTCCCCTTACCTGCTCTGACCAAGCGGGGCATCACACATGTTGCTGGTGGTGCCTGGGACAGGCAGGAGAAGGCGGACGCCTGGCCGGCGGTCAGAATCTGTCCTTCTGACGAAAGGCTGAGGGTTGAGGGCCCCCAGAGCCGTCCCTCGCTGTGAGTCCGCCCTCAGCCGTGGCCCCGAGCTGCTCCTCCAGCCTCCCGTGGGGTTCCCCCGAGGGACCGCAGCTTCAGGTGGCAGTGATGGTGGGGCGAGGGGTGGGTGCTCTATTGAGAACGGTGATTTAGTTTCAAACAGAGAGGAGGTGGCTGGGCAGAAAATGGAATACGAGTTCCCAGATGCTTTGGCCGTGGCTGCCTGATTGTCTTCAGGATCTCCTGTTTCCTTGGGCCCCTGACTGGGAGATGCTGGGGGAGATGGGGAGGGGCCCGAGGCAGGGGAGCTGGCTTCTGTGCACTGGGCAGGGGGGCTGGAGACCTTGGGCTGGGCGGGTGGGCTTGCTGGGGGCGGGCTGGGCGGCTTGTGCTGGGGGGGAGGGGAAGCTCGTTTTTTCATTGTTGGGGGGCTCAGCACCCTGGGGCTCACCGGAGGGCTGAGTGGTGGGCTAGGGGACCCGTGCACACTGGGGACACTTGGCTGGGTGGGTCTGTGAGAGGAGGGCAGGCTTGCATGCCTCCTGTCCACTCTGGGTGTCCAGTGTGCTCTTGTGGGAGAGGTCTTTCTGACCAGGGTGGGGCTTCTCTCTTGGTTCTGCCTTGGGGCCTCGGGAGAATGCAGTCCTCGCATTGGTCGGGCCGGGCTGGGTTCCGAGGTCCTGCTCGGTCCGGATGTGTGGCTGGAATGGTGCCAGTGCATGGCCTTCCGGGGATGCTTGGAGAGGCTCGTGGTCCTGTCTGCTCGTACCTGGCTCTGAGCCCTGTCTCCCTGCACCTCTGGGTGTCTGTTGGCTGCCGTCGGGGGGTTGAGGTCCAGGGCGAGCTTTCCGGGACCGCAGCCGCTCTTGCTGCTCCCCATCTCTGCGCTGCGGGCCCTGGGGAGGGTGGCCATGCTCTTGCTGGGCAGCAGGTCAGTGGGGCTCATGGAGGCTCTTAGCTTTGGGGAAGCCCACATTCTCCGGGCAGGGCCAGCCCCTCCCAGCCCTGGCACGTGGGTCCCTTCAAGGCAGCTCTCTGCCAGCTTGCTGCTTTCTGGGGGCTCCAGAGAGGTAAATGATTTGTCCATCAGGATTTCCAGAGGCGGTGGAGGGAGCAGCTCTGGGTTGTCCTCTGTCCCACAGTCGAGGTCCTCAGTCTCGGAGGCTTCTGCTGTGAGCAGAGGTGGAAAGATGGGCGCGAAGGGCCTCCAGCCTGAGCCCATCCTGAGAGATTCTCCACCTGCTGCTGGAGAAATTCGGGGCTTTGGATACAAAGGGGCAAGCCCCCTGTAAATGGGGAACCTGGGAGGCATGGTGGGGACTCCCCACTTCCTGAGGTAGGGGCTCAGCCTAGCATCCTTGGCATCCCCCGGTGTTCTCAGACTCTCCGTGGGACTAAAAGTTTCAATGAGTTTCTTGACTGAGGCTCTGGGGGGACAGCTCCTGACCTTCCAGTCCCTGGCTTCAAGGGCCTCACAGGCCCTCTCCCCGGATGGGGCGGCCCTTGGAAGCCCCTCAGCTTTTCTCTGCCGGGGCTCTTCCCCCTCAGAGTGGGGACAGCATTTCTGCAGGATGCTTTTGTCCTGACTTGGCAAAATGCTGAAGTTCTTGGTGAGGGATGCCTTCAGCTTGCTGATGGTGTTGCTCGGGGTGACCCTGCAGTGGGTGTCTGGCCTCAGTGCTGCTGCGCGGGGCGTCAGAACCTGTTCCCGGCTCTGCACCTGCTGTCCTGAGTCCAGGGCGTAAAATGCCTCCAGCCTCCGGCTGAGCTCTCTCTGGACCCCCCGCAGCTCCTGGAGGGTGGGGTCCTCCATGTGGCTCTTAAGACACCCCTCGGACTGGGACCTCCTGTGCCTCGAGGGGGCCCTCCGGCTGCCGCTGGCGGTGCTAGGTCTCGGTGGCACTGTCGCCTTCTCTTCTTCCTCTGTCCAGTCCTGGTGCCCAGAGGGCACAGGGACGAACTTGATCCTTTCACTGATTGCCTGCTTCATCTTCAGAATCATCTCCTGGGCCTGGGGGCTCCTCAGCCTCCGGGGGTGTGGCTGAAATGGGCTTTGGGCACCGGCAGGTGAAGATCGAGGCCTTGGAGGGGGAGTGTTTTCCTGCCACTCACGTGGACTCAGGCAGCTCCCTTCCTCTTCCTCTTCCTCCTCCTCTGGGCTGCTGTCCTCACCTCCACTGAGGGGAGGAGTGTCCATCCACCGGGAGCCTCTAGGAAAGTGTGCTTCCCCGGAAATCCCTGCCCCAAGGGAATCGGGTGCGACAGTTTGGCCATTGCCCCAAGGCCTGGAGGTGGTATTTTCTGGGCCTGTGCTGGAGGCCCAGGGGCTCCCGGATCCACCCTGTACAGCTGGCTGAACCTTTGCTATAGGGGGCCTTGAGAGTGGACAGTCCTGGGGTCCATCTGAACCCATCTGGAATGGACTTGGCTGCCAGACGTGTCCTGACAGCCTGGCCTCTGCTGTGGGTAAAATCACTGGCTTCCATTCTGCAGGCTCTGGCACCAAGTCCCAGCTGGCTTGCTTGCCCAGCTTGTCCGCCAGCTGCACGGACTCATTGTCAGCACCAATGCCACTGTCCTCGGAGCACAGGGGTAGGCCCTGCGCTTCAGGGTCGCTGTGGCCACTCGCCAAGCTCTCCAATCGTCCCAGAGCCCTCAGGAGGCGTTCCTCCACAGCCCTCTTCGTGCTCAGCTTGCTCCCCAGGTGGCCTGTGGCGGCGTGGAGGTAGCTGCCGGAGCCCTCCAGGAGGCTCCCGGTGAGCGAGGCCACCGGGCCACTGAGCGCCTGCAGCTTGCTGACTGTGTACTGCAGGAGCTGCTGCAGCAGATCGGGCTGCCCCTGGGGCTCACCTTTCCTCCACGGCCAAGCCAGATCCTCTCGAACTTCCTGGAGGAGCTCTTCTCCATCCTTGGAGATCTCCCCCAGGAGCTGGTTGACTTCCTCAAAACACAGCAACAGGAAGCCGACCATGGGCTGCAGCAGCTCCTGGGTCTGGGTGGCACGATGGGTGATGCTCAGAATTGCTTCATATTTGGAGAGGCAGGAGTCCAGATAGGTGTAAGCGTGCTGGTGGGCTTTCACCAGGGGCTCGGGGAAGTCCACTTTGCACTCCGATTCATGGAGTGGAAGGAGGGTTTGGCAGCAATGGTCCCGTGTGCCCGACCTGTGACATTGGGTCCTCTTCTCCCCTTGGGAAGTCTCCTGGGTATTACTTTCTTCGCTCTCCTCCCCAGAAAAGGCTGCCTCTTGTGACCCATGCAAGCTCTGTCTCCCGAGTGCGATGCCCGTAGCCTTGTAGCTTTGTGGTTTGTGAAGCTGCGATGGAGAGAAGTTGTTCTCTGGGATCAGTCCTTCCATGTTTTTCCTTTTGCCTGAAGTGGGATCCCTGGGGAGCTGGCAAAGACTTTCCGTGATGGTCTGGGTCCACCTTGGACTTGGCTGCTCTGCTGCTGGCCTCTGTCCCTGGGAAAAGTCCCCTCCAGAGTCATAGCAGGTGGAGCTTTGAATCAGCAAAGGGATGGCGCACCTTTCCCTGGCCCCCTGATGTCCTGGCAAAATTGCTTTGGGCTTTTTAAAAAGCTGGATGCCGCTCTTGGCAACACTGTTAACAATGTCACTGTGGGAAGGAGCACATCCCATGATGTCAGCTGGCAGTCATCTCCCACCTGCAACTCTCACGGTTTTCAGAGAATCATATTTCACATAAGAACAAAAGGCAGTCTTACAAGTCCACCCAGGCAGTTTCCAGGCCAGAAGCCTTCAAAGTCCAAGGTGCACCATCCTAAACTTGGAACCAGCTTTCTTGACTTCCTCGCTCCCACCGTGTAGAGGCAGGGATGCTGCCGTGCTGCTGGCATCTAAGTTTTCACCCCTCTCCTGCTAGTGAGCAACAGGGCAATTCTAAAGGACTTCAGTCTCCTGGATTCCGTGGATTACGGGGCCTGCATTTTGCTCGTGTCCCGACAGATGCGCATGGCAAGTGGAACTTTAAGCCTATTAGGTTAATCATGCCCTCGCCGGGCAGCACTCAGTGTGTTCTAATATAGAACTTCTCAGCTTTTACTATCTTGGGAAGCGGATTATTTTTGCACGTGCTTATGCTTTTAATTCTGTTCAAACGCCTGCCATACGAAACCTAGAGAAATGAGCCATAATTGCAAAAGGCTCTGGAAGAGACAAGAGACGTGAGGGCTTGCCGATGACAGATCCTGGAAGAGAAGTGACCTTCACCGTTTAATAAGGGCAAACCAGCTGTGTCCTCCATCCTGCTATTATGCAGAAGACACCCCCCTGCCCCCCAAAACTCACCATAGATGGAAACGGAAGAGATACATTGTTGTTTGTGTGGCTTATAAAAATACCCGCTCCTTGGCTCTAGTGGCTGGAGAACATCTCTAAATAAGACAGGGGACAAAGGAGGCAAGGTGGCTTTCCTTTATACTGGAAAAGGGAGCTAGATTGCAAGGAGCTTTGGAGGAGAAAGCAGAAAAACACTGCCATGTAAAACTCAAGGCCAGTCACAATGGACCATAGGGGCTCAAGGAGAAAATAGTCCCCCAGGAAGAGGCTTTTTATTCAACTTTTTAAATAGGAAAATCAACTAAAACCAGGTAATGGAGAGCCATCAGGGGTAGAACTCAAGGGAAAAATGTATTTTCCTTTTCAGGCACAGCTTCTGCTCAATTTGAGTGCGGTGCTCTTGTCCATGGCTGAGGTGGCAGCTGCCTATTTAAAAACTCCGTTTAAACTTTCTTTGCTGGGAGTTACCGTCATGGTGCAGTGGTTAACGACTCCGACTAGGAACCATGAGGTTGCAGGTTCGATCCCTGGCCTTGCTCAGTGGGTTAAGGATCCGGTGTTGCCATGAGTTGTGGTGTAGGTTGCAGACTCGGCTCGGATCCCGAGTTGCTGTGGCTCTGGCATAGGTGGGTGGCTACAGCTCCGATTCGACCCCTAGCCTGGGAACCTCCATATGCCGCAGGAGCAGCCCAAGAAATGGCAAAAAAGACCAAAAAAAAAAAAAAAAAAGAAAACCTTTCTTTGCCGTCAGTAAAATCTAGACAGCTGGGGTTTGGAGTAGGGAGACTTGGGTCTAAATACTGACTTCTTTTTCTTTTAGTTGGGGGAACTTCTACAAGTTATTTAACTTCCTTGGAGCAGAACTCATCTTTGAAATGGGGATAGTGGTACCTATTTCATGGCGTGCTTGTGGAATTAAGGCAATTACTACTGGGTAAATGCTTGGCTCAGTGCCTGGCAAGTGGTAGGTACTCAAAAAAAAAAAAAAAAAAGAATTCCTCATTCTTTCCCTGTGACACCTAAGCCACTTATAATAATAAGAGTCACAAGAAAATTCACTAGTTTGTCTAGCGCCAAGCCCTAATCCTTTCCTGAACTGTCTGGAAATAACTGTCCACTGATTGGCTGGGTGCCCTGGATCAGGTTTTTGCCCTTCTGGGTCTGTGCAGATGGCCCTCTGCTTGGCACACTGCTGCCTTGGGGTTTTTCTAAGCCCTCATCATGTCATTTCTCTGTTCCTAAACATGCAATAATTCCCACCAACTGCAGGAGGAAGAGAGACTTTTATTTAACCATTGCAGATTTTGGGAGTATTTTGCTGGTGGACAATGTTGACTTTTCCTAATAGAAAATTCCATCAAGCATCTCCTGAAGTTGCTGAGAATCGAGCTCTATTCTGGCTTTGCAGTTTTCATTTTCTCTTACTGTGCCCTGAACAACCAACGAAAATAACACTGTTGGCTTTAGGACTTTGGGATCCCTCTTCTGCGGAGAGCAAGCTGGCTACCAGGTTTTGCAAAGCCGAGGTGCCTATCATAGCCCTCTGCCCCCGAGTGCATAATTAATCAAGTTCTCTGATCTGTTTTTTTGAAGCAGGACTCATGGGAAACACAAAGCTTTCTCAGTGCCTGGAGGCGAACGTTGTAAGGCATCAGAAAGTTGTTTCATTTGTCAGAGCGCTGGGCTGGTCCGGTAAACAAGCACGCCACGTGGGAAGATGCTTCTCTCTGCCATTTCACACAGTGCAAAGCTCATCAGAAGGGGTCTTGGTGTAAGTTCTTCTCCTCTAGGGATTTGTGTCCTGGCTTGAATCATCTTTATGAAAACTTTTGCTCTAAGTGGCTAAAATTATTTCCAAACCAATGATGGAAATCAAAGTACTTGCCTGGAGGATCAGCTGTCAGCTAGCTCTGTGACTTAGAGACTTAGAGACTGGTTTTCTTAACTATTCCAAATAATTTAGGAGACTCTTTATTCATTGCCTCTCATTTTTCATTAAGACTCATTTTTGTTTTTCTTTCTTTTCAATTAGTGTTTCTTCAAAAAAAAAAAAAAAAGAATCAGAATTACTTTGAGTGGGAATATAAAAGGACCCAACTACTTTGGAAAAGTGACTTACAGTTAAACATGCACCCACTTTTTCTTTTAACAAAATTTTTTTTTTCAGTAAAAGGAATTTTAAAAAAAATTTTACTGACGTATAGTTGAATTCTTTTTTTTTTTTTTTCTTTTTATGGCCACACCTAGAGCATATGGAAATTCCCAGGCTAGTGGTCAAATTGGAGCTGTAGCTGCAGGTCTATATCACAGTCTCAGCGACACTGGATCTGAGCCACATCTGTGACCTAGGTCTCAGCTTGCAGCAATACTGGATCCTGAACCCACTGAGGGAGGCCAGAGATTGAACCTCCATCCTCACAGACACTATGTTGAGTTCTTAACTTGCTGAGCCACAGCGGAAACTCTAGCACCCATTTCTTTTTTTTTTTTTGGCTGGGGCAAAGAAGGGTGACTTTACTCAGAAAGCCAGGAGACCAAGGAGATGGTAGATTAGTAATTAAAAAAAACCCAAAAAACAGAAAAAAATCTTCGGCACTCACATTTTGGCCCATCAATTCTACTCCTAAGTATTTATCTAAGAGTGTTCAGCGCATAGATCCACAAAGGGAACTGGTACGAGAATATTCCTATCAGCTTTATTCATAATAGCCTCAAATTGGAAACAATCCAAATGTCTATCAATAGAGAAATAAATAAATTTGGCAGTGGACTACTTCCCAGCAATAAAAGAAACAAACTATTGAACTAGGTAACAATATACATTTTGAAATTTCACTCAGCATGCTGAGGGAAAGAAACCAGACATGACAGAATATATACAGAATAATTCCATTTACAGCAAGTTCAAGAACATGCCAACCTCATCTACAGAACTCAGAGAAGTGGCTGCCTCTGGCAAGGGTTATTAACAGGATACAGGCATGAGGGAAGTTCTTGGAGGAATGGAAACGTCCTCTGTCTTGACCTGGGTTCTTGGTCTTGGGAAAGGGTCCCTGTATTAGTTGTCTACTGCGGTATAACAAATAACCCCCACGTGTGGCAGCTTAAAACAACTAGCATTACTTCATTATGAAACATTAAGTTTCCGTGGGTCAGGAATTTGCGAGCAGTTCTCTGGATTGTTCTGGCTAAAGGTCTTTCTTGAGGTTGCAGGGAAGACATAGATCTTGTTGCCATTATTTGAACGATTGGCTGGGGCTGGTTGACTTGCTTCCGAGGTAGCTCATGGATGTGACGGTGGACAGAAGGCCTCGGTTCCTTGCTGGATGTTTGCAGGAGGCCTCAGTTCCTCACGAAGGGGGATCTTTCCATAGGGCTGCTTGAGTGTCTTCACGGCATGGCAGCTGGCTTCCCCCAGAGTGAAAAGCCCAAGAGAGAGTAAGGAGGAGGCCACTCTGTCCTAATGTCGGAAGCCAAACCCCTTCACTTGCTTCGTATTCTATTCTTTAGAAATCAGTCCGTAAGTATAGTTCATGCTCAAGGAGAGAAAAACTAGGCTCCACATTCAAAAGGTCACTAACATTTTTATTTTAAAGATCTGGACACACCATAGGTCAAACCACGACATCCAAAACATAACTATGTACAGTAGACATTAGCTTCCTAAGGGCTCGCCCTTGTCCTTCACCATGTTAAGTAAATTCCACCCCACTTTTTTCCCATGTGGTCCTGGAACTAATGGGTCAGCAAAAGATGGTTCTCATGTGGCATCGATTTTCAGCCAAGACTGAAGGTCATAAGCAATCTGTAAAAACACCTATTCCTCAAGTTCTAGCAGCATCACCAGTGAGCTCTCCTGAAACATCAAAGTTAAGAAAGATTTCCCACTAGCCAAGGCCTAGGGCACAGCTGGTCCTTCAGATCTGAAGGGATGCTCTTTGCAACACTGTTCCCTGCCCTAGATGTGAGACGTGAGCCAGCAAGGAACCACTGTGGTGAGCTGGCAGGAAAAGGGAGCTAATGGTTGTGTTCCAGACAGAGTGGATTAAGTACACATATATCATTTCACTAGCTTGCCTTCCCTGCTTGGCTGAAGGGAACCACGAACAAATTAATCGGGCTGCTGCTAGTACCTTAGAGCAATCCATCCGGAGTGACAGGCAGTTCTATCAGAAGCCAGCATGTGGTATGCAGGTGTCTGCTCTAAGGGACTTCTCATTTGGTGATCATATTAGAAACCCCTGTTTGTTTTCATTAGTTTTTGTTATGTATTTCTTGTTGTTTGAATCAGGAGTCACACAGGCCTCTCACTGAACCTATGGAGGTTGACTGCTTAACTCTTTGATGTACCTTTGCAGAAGCACCAACATAAGTGTCATCTCTACTATGTAGCCTATATTTGGCATTACGGTATCTTAAACATAGTCTCCAAATGTGGCAAAGCTTTATCCAGTTTGGGGATTTTTTTTTTTTTGATGTGTGTTATTATTGATCTTGTTTTGCATGATAAGAGAAGTTACTTTATTAAAATAGATTGAATTCTTAGCTATAAATGAGGTGTTTACCCCCAGGGTACGCTAACTGCTGTAATAAGCAACCCCCAAATCTCAGTGGCTTAGCACATGAAGAGTTATTATTGTTCGCATGACACCAAGTGTAGACGTTCTTAGCTGGGTTGCTGCCTTAAACAGCTCTCCTCCAAGTGGTAACTCAGGGATCCAGGTCCTTCCTTTTGAATCACTGACACATCAATACATGACTGCCAAGGCAGAAGGGGAAGAGAGGAGGGGGAAGGTATATCAGATATCCAACTTCTCTGCTCAGAGTTGACAGATCCATCATTTCTGTTCACATTTTCCTGTCCAGGACTGGTCACACGGCCCCACTTAGATGTACAAGGGCTGGGATATGTAATCGGTTCCTTACAGGACAGCTACTTTCCAGCAACATCTCTCTACCCTGGAGGGAACCTCAGTTTTTGTGGGCCAGTTTTCTCCTTCTCAGATGAGGAAACTGAGGTTGAAATTGTTAGATAATCTGTTCAAGTCACATAACCAGCCCGTAGCTGATCTGGGATTTGAACCTTTGTCTCTCTGCCTCCAAAGCCAGTATCATATATTTGTGAGGGTAAGACAGCCATATTTCCAGCTTCTCTTGGACTTGGCAGTTCGACTCATGTTGGCTTTCTCAGCCACTTGCTCAGAACTGGCCCCCATCAGGAGGAGGGCTGCAGGAACATGAGACATGACTTTGGCTCTGCTGTGCCACTTCCAGGTTGCCCTTCTGAACCATCTCTGTCCCTGACTAAACCCTTTGGATCGATGCCTTTGTTAGAGGATCATTGGTTTAAATTTTGTCTCTGGGTGGAGACGTTCAGATAATCCTTAGCCCTGAATTCTAGATCCTCCCCCAAGCTCCCAAGCTCCCAATCTCTGCCATCTCTGCCCTCAGCCCAGACTCCTGGGTCTCTGGCCCTCAGCGAGCTCACCTCCCAGGATTCCCTCCAGCCAGCGTGGAGGTTGGGGCCAGGGAACTGAATATGTAAATAGCTTCATATTAATTACCAATCAATACCTCTAATTGGTAAAGTAAAGTTCTATTCCCAGAGATATTTTAAAGTGAGATGTTGATTTCAGCAAGTATGTTTACATTATACATGTGTTATAATTTTTGTTTGTATTCATTTCTACCCTTTCACTTGTACACATATTTTACAAGCTGCTAATCATATTGGCATGCCATTGCATTGTCCTCATTAGCTTAAACATATTGTAAAGATTTCCATGTTACACTGTTTCACCACATTTCAGGAGAAAATAGTGATGTGCATACTCAAGGTAACAACCTCTTACCTTAACAAAAAGATAAAATAGCAACGAGTCCATACCTATAAAACAATGCACAGTTCATGAATTTGCTAACTCTTCTCTCCTGAGACAGACGTTTCTCAGAGCAAAATCCACTACAGAAATGCATATAGACCTAACCCCACACACCCACCCCGTGGCATAGGAAGATGGAGAAAAAGGTGACCAAAACACAGGATTATTTGAGAAGCTGCTATCTGCGACAAACATTTTACTGAAGTGACAAAGCTAGGACATAGACCTGGCTGACTCTTTTTTTTTTTTTTTGTCTTTTTAGGGCTGTATCCCTGACATATGGAGGTTCCCAGGCTAGGGGTCAAATCAGAGCTGCAGCTGCTGGTTTACACCACAGCTCACAGCAACGCAGGATCCTTAACCCACGGAGCAAGGCCAGGGATCGAACTTATGTCCTCCTGGATACTGGTCAGATTTGTTTCCACTGAGCCACAATGGGATCTCCTGGCTGCCTCTCCTGACCTTTCTACAGGCTCAGACTCTCTGCTGTGACAACCTCAAAATGAGAAGGTGGATGAGTTCCCTTGTGGCCCAGCCGGTTTAAGGATCCAGCATGGTTGCTGCAGCAGCTCAGGTCGCTGCTGTGGTACAGGTTCCATCCCTGGCCTGGGAACTTCCATATGCAGGTATGGCCAAAAAAAAAAAAAAAAAATGAGGGTGTTGAAGTGGGTAGATGATTTTCAACCTCTGCGCTCGGGAGCCTATGAGGGGACTGAGGAACGGCTCAACTTTAGCCAAACACCCCTACTTTTCTCTCTGTTTAATATATTGGGCTTTCCTGTAAAATAATTTGTGAAGAGATTTAGTAAAGATCTACGGGGACTTTGGTCAGTGCCCAGCTCTGGGCCACCCCAATCCCTGTGCCATTGCATAGATGATTTCCAAGGTCCCTTCTGACTCCAAAAACCTTGTCATTAAGCCTGTGGTTTGGCAATATTTTGGCCTTAAGAGGAAACAATGTATTTTTCTTCAGAGCAGTCATGTAGAAGTCTGATTGTCATCCCCTCCTTACAAGTAAATATCAGGGGACTCTCAGACCCTGTGATAGGGAATTCTCACTTGCCCCCAGTGGTCCGGATTGACTTATTTCAGCTCAAATCACATAGACATCAATCTGATTACACACTACCTCCATGCTCTTCTAATCTTTTCTTTTCTTTTCTTTTCTTTTCTCTTTTTGGTTTTTTTGGCTGTGCCCACGGCATGTAAAAGTTTCTGGGTCAGGGATCAAACCTACACCATAGCAGTGACAATGCCAGATCCTTCACCCTGAGCCACATGGGAACTCTGCCTCCACCTTTTCTTCTTGCAGCAGGTATTCATCATAATATTTTTTTTTAATCTAAAAAAGAGTTGACTGGGAATTCCTGTAGTGGTGCAGCAGAAAGTAGTCCAGCTAGTATCCATGAGGATGTGGTTTCCATCCCTGGCCTTGCTCAGTGGGTTGGGGATCCGGCATTGCCGGGAGTTGTGGTATAGGTCACGGGCACAGCTCAGATCCTGTGTTGCTGTGGCTGTGGTGTAGACCAGCAGCTGTAGCTCTGATGCCACTGTAGCCTGGGAAATTTCACATGCTGTGGGTACAGCCCTAAAAAAAAAAAAAAAAAAAAAAAAGAAAAGGAAAGGAAAAAAAAAGGAGTTTACTGTTTTTCCTTAATATGAAGACAAATCATGTACACAGGTAAAACTAAACTAAAATGTGAATAGTCTTTTTTTTTTTTTTTGGTCTTTTTAGGGCTGAACCCGCAGCATAGGAGGTTCCCAGGCTAGGGGCTGAATCAGAGGTATAGCTGCCGGCCTACACCACAGCCACAGCAACCCCAGATCCAAGCCGCCTCTGTGACCTACACCACAGTTCACGGCAATGCCAGATCCTTACCCCACTGAGTGAGGCCAGGGATCGAACCTGTGTCCTCATGGATGCCCGTCAGATTAGCTTCCACTGAGTCACGACGGGAACTCCAGAATGTGAATAGTCTTAATGACTTAGAGGTGATGATGATGGTGATGGTGACAATGACGATGACGATATTTACAGTCACGTGTGCGCCAGGCTCTGTTGCGAGCACTTTCCGTGTCTTCATTAATTATACCACATGTAGCTCATTCTGCGGGAGGAGCAGGTTGTGAAACGAAACATCCATAAGTGGAATTAACATTATTATTAGACAAAATCCCACACCAGGAAGAGAGGAAAAGTTATATTAAGTCTAGTTTTGTTGTTGTTGTTTATTTTTTTTCTGGAAGCTAGTCAGTGAGGTCATTGTAAAGAAGACTCTGAAGGAGTTCCCATCATGGCTCAGGGGTTAATGAATCGACTAGGAACCATGAGGTTGTGGGTTCGATCCCTGGCCTCTCTCAGTGGGTTAAGGATCCTGCGTTGCTGTGGCTGTGGCGTAGGCCAGCGGCTACAGCTCTGAATCGACCCCTAGCCTGGGAACCTCCATATGCCGCAGGTGTGGCCCTAAAAAAGACAAAAAGACAAAAAAAAAAAAAAAGGACTCTGCAATGAAAAGTCCTCCATGCACTGGCTGAAGGAAGTCCTTTCCTTTCTTCATTTCTGCCCTTCCCTCCACTTCCCAAGCCCAAGAAAAATTGCTAGCTCATTGCCTTTGACCTCTAGGTCTCAGTCTCTCCATCTGTAACACGGGAAAGATGAGATGGTGAGAGGAAGGGCTCCTGGCCTTGGAGTCAGAACACAGCACGAAGGGCAGGAGTTAATCGAGAATTCTTCCCGAACTTAAAGCTCACGTGTTATTGGAAGGGCCCATGGAAATACTGTGTTAACATCTGTGTAGACTGTGGGACAGCTTGCTGGTTTCAAGTAGGGAAATAACAGTAGCGTCTAATACTTGATTTTTGACTGATCATTTACCTGCGTATTTACTTTTAAACATATGTCGCCTGGGCTTTGGAAAGATCTTGGCTATTAGTTTTATCAACGTGTCAAAATGGACTCTTCCCTTGCTGTTTTTTTTTTGGTTTTGGGTGTGTGTGGCACATTTGGAGAAAGACATCAGGTGATGATGTGAATTTGTGGTGGAATATGGGTGAGAATTGAGTTTCACAATTTCTCATTGGGAGCAAAGCAAGATGAGAGAGACTAGCTAAGCGTCTTTGTAATGTTGTAGCCAACGCTGCACTTTCCTTATATTTAAATACTGTAACATTTTTGGAGAGTTCAACAAAATTGCCCTTGGACTGAAGAGCAGATAGCAGATTCAGTTCTTTTTTAAATGCTGACATCCATAAGAAGGGTTTGTCTGTGCTGACGGAGGGATGGAACACCAGCCACTTATAACCTTATCTGGGAAATTTCATTCCTGCTCACAACTTTTTTGAATACATGCCTTTTATAAATTTAGGATTCCTAAGGCAAAAATAGCCTCCAGTAAGAAATAAAATACTTGAATTGAATCAGCTGGAACTTTAATCTTGGACTTCTTCTAGCCTCCAGAACTGTGAGAGAATTAATTTCTGTTGCTTAAGCCACTCACTCTATGGTATTTTTGTTATGATAGCCCGAGAAGAGTGAGACAGATAGTATTTTTTAAGAGTGGCATATTTATTTATTTTAGAAGCAAAAATGTTTAAACAGAAACTTGTATATTAAAGTTCATAGCAGCACTACTCACTACAGATATAAGTGGAAACAACTCAAATGTCCATCAGCTGATGAAGGGATAGACAAAATATGGTATATCCATACAATGGAATATTATTCAGCCATAAAAATGAAGTATTGTTACACACTACAACATGGTTGAATCTTGGAGACATTATGCTAAGTGAAAAATCTAGATGCAAAAGGCCATATATGATTCCATTTATACAAAATATCCCAAACAGGCAAATCTAGAGGACTAGAAAGCAGAATAATAGTTGTCAGGGGCTGGAACGACAGGAGAATGGGAGTGACTGCTTACTGGCTAAAGGGTTTCCTTTTGTGATAATGAAAAATTTCTGAAACTAGATATTAGTGATGGTTGCAAAATACTGTGAATGTACTAAATGCCACTGAATAGTGCATTTTAAAATGGTCAAAATGGTAAATGCTATGTGAATTTTACCACAATAAAGGTGCAATATAAGCAATGTTAACATTTGGAAAATACAGAAAAGCTCAAAGGGAAATAAAAATGAATATCTATTCATCTCTCTCTCTCTCTTTATTTATCTATCCTGTTTCATTAAAGACAGGTTCTTGCTGTACCTACAATTTGGAACCAGTTTTTCTCTTACTTTATCATAAATTTGTACTGTTATCATCAAATATTCTTTGCAGAATATTTAATGGCTACACACTATTCCATTAAATAGAGGAATGATAATTTCTTTGGCCAGATTCTTATTATTAAACGTTTAGATTATTTCTAGTTAAACAATACTAAAATATCCTTGTAAGTCAATCTTTGCTCACATTTGTGATTATTTTCTCAGGACAAATTCTGAGAGGTGGAGTTGCTTAACCAAAGAATATAAACTTAAAAGAAATTAATTGACTTAATTTTTTAGAACAGTTTTAATTTGATCTAAAAATTGAGCAGAGAGTTCCCATATAGCCCCTGCTCCACCACTCGCTTTCCCCTATTATTAGCCTCTCACTTAGTGCGCTACCTTTGTTGCAGTTAATGAGCCAGTATTGATGTATGATCATTAACTAAAGTCCTTACTTGGTTCAAATTTCCTGAGTTTTTACCTAATGCTGTTTTTCTTTTTTCCTTTTTATTATTATTTGTTTGTGTTGTTTTTTCTTTGGCTTTTTAGGGCCACACCTGCGGTGTATGGAAGTTCCCAGGCTAGGGGTCAAATATGAACTGTGTCTGCCAGCCTACACCACAGCTACAGCAACGTCAGATCCGAGCCGCATCTGGGACCCACACCGCAGCTCACGGCAACACAGGATCCTTAACCCACTGAGCGAGGCCAGGGATCAAACCTGCATCCTCATGGACACTAGCGGGGTTTGTAACTCGTTGAGCCACAGTGGGAACTCCCCCAATGCTGTTTTTCGGTTTCAGGATCCCATCCAGAGCATCATATCACATTTAGTCACCACAACATCTTCGGTTCCTCTTGGCTGTGACCATTTCTCAGACCTGCCTTGTTTTGGTGACCTCGACAGTTTTGAGAAGTCCTGGTCCTCCAGTCAGATGTCGCTCAGTTGGGTTTTGTCTGATGTTTTCCTCATGATTAGATTGGAGTTATAGGTTTTTGAGAGGAAAATCACGGAGGTGTCGTTTTTATTATATCATATCAAGAGTATATACCATCAACCGGATGTTGCTTTTTTTTTTGTCTTTTGTCTTTTTAAAGCCATCCCCGCTGCATAAGGAGATTCCCAGGCTAGGGGCTGAATTGGAGCTATAGCTGCCAGCCTACACCACAGCCACAGCAATGCGGGAGTGGAGCTGCATCTGCGACCTACCCCACAGTTCACAGCAACGCCGGATCCTTAACCCACTGAGCAAGGCCAAGGATCGAACTCATAACCTCACGGTTGCTAGTCAGGTTTGCTAACTCCTGAGCCACGACGGGAACTCCTCCATCAACCTGATTTGGGACTGTTGATGTTGACCTTGATGTTCAGGATCATGATACTGGGTTGACCTGGATGATGCAGTGTTTGTCGGGTTTCTCAAGTGTAAAGTTATTCCCCACACCTTTCAACTCTTTGGAAGTACTCTGAGCAGCCCCTTAGGGGGAAGGGAGTTATACTCCCCCTGAATATAAAGATTTTTAAGGCTTTTGGTATAACTTGTGAAATTATTCTCCAGAAATATCATATCAGTTTGCATTCTCATCAGCAGTATGAATACTTATCTAGTTTACTACAAACTTGCCAGTGTAGGATATTATCCTTAAAAATATTGGCTGATTTTATTTTATTTTATTTATTTTTAATTTTTTTGTGTTTTTGCTATTTCTTGAGCCGCTCCCGCGGCATATGGAGGTTCCCAGGCTAGGGGTCAAATCGGAGCTGGAGCCACAGGCCTACGCCAGAGCCACAACAACGCGGGATCCGAGCCGCGTCTGCAACCTACACCACAGCTCACGGCAACGCTGGATCATTAACCCACTGAGCAAGGGCAGGGACCGAACCCGCAACCTCATGGTTCCTAGTCAGATCTGTTAACCACTGCACCATGACGGGAACTCCATGGCATCTCATTTTAATTCACATTTATGAGTTTATTAGAGAGTTGGTGTATTTTAAAGATTATATGCTTTGTTGACAATTTGCATATTTTCTTTCAGGGATTACTTGTATACCTTCTCTATTCATTTTTTTTAAATGAAGTGTTTATCTTTGTTTTGTTAATTTAAAAAACATTAACATATTGCCTGGTTGTGTAAGTTGCTATATTGCCAGTGGATTTTATTTTCTTTTAGCCTTTTAATTTTGTTTACGGTATTTTGTGGGGTATGGAAGTTTTCATTTCAGATAATCAACTCTATCAGTGTTTTTCTTTATAATTTCTATCTTTGTTGTCACATTAGAAGTGCTAAATTTCTACTTTTAAAATATCTGAACAAATTTATTTCAGGCAGTTACTACTACCACCATTACTATTACTAGGAAGCTATTATTTTTATTTTATTTCATTATTATTATTATTTTTTTGTCTTTTCTTGAGCTGCTCCCACGGAGCATATGGAGATTCCCAGGCTAGGGGTCGAATCGGAGCTGTAGCCATCGGCCTACACCAGAGCCACAACAACATGGGATCCGAGCCGCATCTGCGACCCACACTACAGCTCACGGCAACGCCAGATCCTTAACCCACTGAGCAAGGCCAGGGATCAAACCTTCAACCTCATGGTTCCTAGGCAGATTTGTTAACCACTGTGCCATGACGGGAACTCTAGAAGCTATTATTTTTAAAGTCAAGTTCCCATGAAATAGGAGAACATGGCTTGACGAAATTGAGCTTTGTCTCTGAAACAGCTAATGATGGACGCATTTCAACATGAGTAACTGGGAGTTCCCATTGTGGCACAGTGGAAACAAATCCGACTACTATCCATGAGGATGTGGGTCTTGCTCATTGGGTCAGGGATCTGGCATTGCCATGAGCTGTGGTATAGGTGGCAGATGAGGCTCTGATCTGGCATTGCTGTGGCTGTGTTGTAGGTCAGGAGCTATAGCTCTGATTCAACCCCCAGCCTGGGAACCTCCACATGGCACCAGTGCAGCCCTAAAAAGCAAAAATGTTGACTGGGGATTGGAGATAGAGTCTCCCTCTTTCCTACCTCCTCCAATAGTTAAACATTACCTCCTGAGCTAGGAATGGGGAAGAGTCTGGAGAGAAGCTGCAGGGTTATGTGCAAGTGTGGGACTCTCTGTGCCCCACCTCTGATCTCAAGGCCTCATCTGGAGAGTCCTGAGAGAAGAAGGGCTTGTGTCTCTTCTTGGACCGCAGCCCGCAAGCCACGGGGAGAAGTGTCTCATGTCCCCATGGCAGAGCAGGAATAGTGTTTCGTGTCACACTTGGCAGAGCAGGAATGGTGGGGTGGCACATCTGGTACAAGAGGAGACGGATGCCTGGCCCAGTTTCCCCCAGCTCAGAGTGGCCTAAGAGGACACCTGCAATGTCCTACAGGCTTCCATGCCTATAGGAAGCAAATTTAGCCCAGAAAGGGAGAGTGCCAGGGGGCTGGTCCAAGACGAGGTGTGAAAACCAGGTGAGGCTGGAGCCACCCTCTAAATGGACAGAATTAATGAGAACCCTCTTGCATCCCACAGACCACCCAGGGGAGCACGATTAAGAGTAGGAAGTGGGTTCATTGGCTGAGCCCTTGAGGGCTCAGATCAGTGCCAGGGAAGAGAAGGGGGCGGGCAGGATAAAAGAGCGGACGTTCTCAACCTCATTGTGACTGAATTATAAACTTGAATTGACTAAGAAATGACTGAATTTGAATGAATTTATTTGAGAGGGACTAGATTAAATTTTCTCTGCTTTGAAGGCAGAGTGGAGGCTCAAGGCAGAAATTACACTCAATTATAGGAAAATAGAGGAAATTACGTTTTTACACACTTGAGTCAGTGACTGTGAAATTTGTGCTGGCTCCAGTAATTACAGGCAGCCAGGTGTCAAGAAAATCTCAAGAACAGACCAAGGAATCATTTGGGACTGGTCTTCCACATTATTACCTGATCTGTGGCTGCAGCTCAGAAGGTCAACACTGTGTTTTATCCTCAGAAATCATTCAAATTTCTGTTTGAAAGGTTCTCTGCATATTAGAAAGCAGAGCTAATGCTTGCTGGTGGAATAAGGACATTGTATTGAAGTTCTAGGGGGTCCAGTGCAGACAGTACTCCTATGATTATAAAAGGGGAAGTCTGAAAGTGCAAGTTGTTCTGCATATCTTTTGTTTGCTTCCTTCAGCCCCCCTGCCAAGCCTCTCCACCCTTCTTGATGCCCTGGGGGCAGGACCACAGGGCTGGCTTCCTTGAGGGGCACTGGCGGGAACTTGGAGGGAGGGGAACTTGTTGGGTACCGATTCACCCATCTCCCCTGAAAAGAGTCTCTTTGGCGTCCCAGGCTTCTTCCTTGCTATGAAGGGACGGGCCAGGCCCCATTCATGATTTCTTATCCTCTGCCATTGCTGCTGGCTGCCTAAGAGGTAGGATGAGGGTCATAGTTAATGGCCTCTGGCCCTTTAAATCTGGTATCCATAGCACCACAGGCAATGTCATTATTATGTATTTGCTGCCTGCAGGGGAGCAGGCTGGTGCACCCAAAGGAGGACTCCACCACGGGGAGGCAAGTCAGAGCCTGCCACCACCACGCGGGCTTCCTCTAATTGGAATCTGCACATGGGCCCAAAGGAGCCCATTATGAAAGCACCTATTTCCATACACTCCCAACCAACACAAACAATTTGTGCTCTTGCCAAGGGAGACCCATGAGAAATTGAAATTTTTTTTTCTGGGTGACATTGAGAAGACGAGACGACCGTGACATGTTTGGGTAAGTTTCATCATGAAATGAATCTCGAGCCCACCTAGGCTGCTGGTGAAATCTCATTTCTGTTAAGGCACAGGTGAGCAGCCTGGACAAACATACTATTATTGTAGACAAACTAACATGAGTTTCAGTAATTGGACATATACGGGGTCGGGGGGGAGCAATTTGGGCATGTTTTACAGAAATGCATCCTTTCCTATATAACAGCATCAAAAATCAAAAAGTCAGCTCAGTGCGAAAAACCTGGAGTACTAAAGATGCCTCCCCATCCACTTTTTTGTTTTCCTTTTTACAACTGATAAACCGGTATTGATGCATTCTTTTTAACTAAAGTCCATAGTTTGCATTAGAGTTCATTCTTCCTGTTGTTCAGTCTGTGGGCTTTGACAAATGCATGAGGCCATGTATTCACCATTATAATGGCACAAAGAATAATTTTACCCTCCCCCAAAAGTCCCCATGCTTCATCTATTTATCCTTCCCTCCTCTCCAGCCACTGTCTTCTTACTGCTAAGGGATAAGCAAAGAGGGCATTAAATACCCTGTTTTTGTTTGTTTGTTTTTTGTTTTTTTTCTCGGTCTGAGTTAGCTTATTTCAGGAGGCCTCTTTAGAGTTACATGTGATTGCTTATTCAGGTCACCAATAATGACACTGCAGGGATTCAAAAATGTTTTCATGGCAAAAGTACATATTCACATTCAGAACTTGAGTTGCTGCCTTCTCCACAGACACTGGCTTCCTTCGTAATGTGTCTCCATATCCAAGGCCTCCTCCCAGTTCCTGCAGCCAGCAGCTGAGTTCAGGCCACCTTACTGTCAGGATGGCCAGATTCTCAATCTCCTTGGCTATATAGTCCCTCTCATGGTGACCGGGGTTCAAAATATTGAATCTATTCTTTTTCTTTCATA
This sequence comes from Phacochoerus africanus, assembly GCF_016906955.1. Lineage (NCBI taxonomy): Eukaryota > Metazoa > Chordata > Mammalia > Artiodactyla > Suidae > Phacochoerus > Phacochoerus africanus. Next base: position 114,693,972 of record NC_062548.1, on the reverse strand, counting down.
GAGTCTCATGGATTCTTTCTGGGAAGCATCTCTTCCTTTTGCTTCCCACCCCATTCTAGGACCCCAGCACCTTACCTCTAACTCTCCTATATATTCTGCATCAAATCTAGGCTTTTTAGCCTGGATCTCAAAGTGTTTGCTCTAAAAACTTCAAGAACATCCCATGCTTTGCTCCTGTCTTTGGTCTACTGCTGCTCATGTTTATCTGTTGGCCTGACATCTTTTTCTTCCCTCTTTCTCTAAAGAACAATTTAAGTTCTAGCTCCTCTATGGAGAGTTGCCATTTTAAGCCAATAAGATACCCAGCTATCCGGTTAAATTTGAATGTCAGATGATGAATAAAAAATAATTTTTAAAAACACAGTATGTGCTTATACTAAAAAGATTACTTGTTTATCTAAAAATCAAACTGAATCAGGCAATCAGCATTTTGTCTGTTGACTCTATCATTACAGAAACTTTTCTTAATGATCCAGTTATCTCTTATCCATTTTTTTTTTGTTGTTTCACAAACATGTACCTCAGTCATTATATGCTATCTTGCATTATTGATTTTATATACATAGAATTAACACATTGATCAGTTATTCACTATTAGGCACAGTGTTTAGTTCTTTTCCTACAGTAACATCAGATTCTTAGAAGAAATATGTGATAAAGTAGATCCTACTTTGATACCCACTTTATAAATGAGGAAGCTGAGTCTTTGAGGTTGTTTTATTTTTTCAAGATCCCAAAGCTAATTAAATTTAAACTTCTATCGGTCTGTGGCATGACAGACTTGTTCCACTAACCCTGGCACCGTTTTGGTTTTAAAACTAAAAGTCCCATATCCTGGGAACCCTCTTGATTCCAGGCAAACCCTACATGTCTGTCTTCAAAGCCTAGGATTCTATCCTACTTCTTATTTTCTTAGGCATTTAGGTTTTTTCTCCGTTCAGTTAGGCTATCATTTCCCTAAGGATAGGGCAGTATCTAATGGTATCTATGATACTTAGAATTATTTAGTACATGCTTGGCAAATGAGCACCAGGAGTTCCCCTCACAGGCCACACCTCTTTTCTTGGGCCTCTTTGGATTGCAGGAGCTGAGGACCCTGTGGACACATGTGCTTGGGGATCACCAGTCGCAGGTAGAGCTGAGACCTGAGCCTGTCAAGGCCAGCAGCCTTTGCAGTACAAGTACAGTGTCCATGATGTCTCTGGCCAATCTTTGCAAAGATGCTAGGCTACTGTTTTTAGCACCAATGCCTCTACACTGGTGAAAATGTAGCTTTTTTTTTTTTTTTGGAGTTCCCATCATGGCGCAGTAGTTAACGAATCTGACTAGGAACCATGAGGTTGCAGGTTCGATCCCTGGCCTTGCTCAGTGGGTTAAGGATCTGGTGTTGCCGTGAGCTGTGGTGTAGGTCGCAGACGCAGCTCGGATCCCGCATTGCTGTGGCTCTGGTATAGGCCTGTGGCTACGGCTCTGATTAGACCCCTAGCCCGGGAACCTCCATATGCCGCAGGAGCGGCCCAAGAAATGGCAAAAAGACAAAAAAAAAAAAAAGGAAAATGTAGCTTTTCTCTACACACATCTGTAGCTGACAAGCTGAAACTTGAGAGACTCCTTGCATTGAAGTCTGAATTAGGGCATGGGTGAGGCTGGAGAAATAGAAACTATGGTGCCAAGAAGAGTGGAGTGCCATGTGGTGGGCAGCAAACACATCAGCACCTTCCTGGATGGACAGCACCCAAGGAATCCCAGGAGCTGGTGCTTTTGGTTTTGTTTTTTGCTGGGACAGCTTTTGTGCAGTGGGCACATATCCAAAAATTTAATATGTTGTTTCATTATTATGTAATAATCAAGTAGTTAAAATGATGATTTGCAGGTGTTATCATTATGCTACTAAGTGATTGGTGAGACCTGATCAGAAAGGCAGAAACAGTAGGTTTCTATCCCCTAAGGGCATCTGTATAACTTGTCTCAAGCTCATTTTGAATGCAGGTCATTATTGAGCAACATTAAATATACAAACTAAGCTGTCTGTGGAGAAATCGTTTGTAAAAATCATTTGCTGTTTAAAAAATCTATTGAAAGAGAGTTCCTGCTTTGATGCAGTGGAAACGAATCCGACTAGTGTCCATGAGAATGCGGGTTCCATCCCTGGCCTCAATCAGTGGGTCGCGGATGGAGCTGTGATAGTAGGTTGCAGATGCAGCTCAGAACCTGAGGTGCTGTGGCTGTGGCGTAGTCTGGCAGCTGAAGCTCAGATTCCACCCCTAGCCTGGGAATTTCCATATGTTGCAGGTATGGCCCTGAAAAGCAAAAAACAAAACAAAACAAAAACTCTGTTGAAATTGCATCTATAAATGCTATAACTCTCAAGGTAACTTCATTTTTAGGTGCCAACTTTCACTTCAAAAGGCTTGAATTTTTAAATATGCTTTTGTTTCAGGCTTTTTATCTTTATTTTTATCTTTATTCTTTTTATGGCTACTCTTGTGGCATGTGGAAGTTCTTGGGCTAGGGGCAGCTGCTGGCCTAGACCACAGCCACAGCCATGCCAAATCTGAGCCATATCTGTGATCTACACCGCAGCTCATGGGCCACTGCTGTGACAACACCAGATCCTTAACCCGCTGAGCCCCACGAGAACTCCTTTGGTTGCCTTTTTAAGGGTTGTGGTTGAGATTATCTTGCTGATAATGAAGGTATTGCATAACACATTTTGATGGGCCTTGAACAGACAGACTGTAACTTCTTGGGTTGAGCCCCATGTGAGTCTAAAAACACAGCTCACATTTAGTTTTACTTTAACTGTTCCTGCTGTTGCAAATATGGTTAAATGTGGAATGTTCGAGCCGATCTTATTATCAATGCTGTTTTTGTCACAAGGGAGGCTTTCTCATGACTCGGAATCAGCTAATGGGTCTGTCAGTGGCTTTCTTTGTTAGCTGAGTCACTTGATCCGTTGCTGACAAGGTGCAGCCTGCTCTCTTCCCACTCTTGAGAAGCTCCAGTGGGTCTGACATTCTCTCAACCCCTAATCAAGATGTTATTAAAGCAGCTGATGATTTACAGTGAACAAAGATGAAACTGTGTTGGTTTTGTAAACAGCTGCTGGAAAGACAACTTGATGGAGCTGTAGTGATACATGAATGCCTCCCACTTTCGAGTGTGTGCATGCACGAGATACAAAGGCAGCTTCTGTGCTAAATTCCTTGGACATAATAGTCTATCTTTACTGAGACCGAAATCTTAAAGAACCAGGCCAATTCAATCACCAAATATTTATTAAATTTGTACTATGTGCCAGATACTGTTTTAGGTACTGAGGAAATAACAGTGACAGAAGCAGACTAAAACTCCTGCCCTCCGGGAGCTCATTAATTTATTTATTTATACTTTTTAAAGCCACACCTGTGGCATACAGAAGTTACCAGGCTAGGGGTCAAATTGGAGCTGCAGCTGCAGGCCTTCACCACAGCCACAGCAATGCCAGATTTGAGCTGCATCTGTGATCTACACTGTAGCCTGTGGCAACACCAGATCCTTAACCTGCTGAGCGAGGCCAGGGGTTGAACCTGCATCCTTATGGATACTAGTTGGGTTCTTTTTTTTTGCTTTATTAAGGCCACACTCTTGGCATATGGAGGTTCTCAGGCTAGGGGTCAAATCGCAAATCAGAGCCATCTATGCTGGCCTACACCACAGCTCATGGCAACACTGGATTCCCAGCCCACTGAGCAAGGCCAGGGGTTAAACCCGCATCTTCATGGATACTAATCAGATTCATTTCCACTGTGCCTCAAAGGGAACTCCACTAGTCAGGTTCTTAACCTGCTGAGTCACAACGGGTGCTCTTGGAGCTTCTTCTTTAAAAAATCTATTAAGGAAATACAAAAAAATTTTCAAATTTACACAGAAGGAGAAAGAATAATATTCCGATTGCTCAGCTGTAATAATTAACAATATTTTGTCATTCTCTCATCTTCTATCCCTACCACTACACACTTTTTAAAAAATGGAGCATTTTAGGGAGTTCCTGTCGTGATGCAGCAGAAATGAATCTGACTAGTAACCATGAGGTTGCAGGTTTGATCTCTGGCCTCACTCAGTGGGTTAAGGATCCGGTGTTGCTGTGAGCTGTAGGTCACAGACACAGGTCAGACCTGGCGTTGCTATGGCTGTGGTGTAGGCCAGTGGCTACAGCTCTGATTAAACTCCTAGCCTGGGAACCTCCATATGCTGCAGGTGTGGCCCTAAAAAGAGAGAAAAAAAAATGGAGCATTTTAAAGCAAATCCCAGATATTGAACATTTTATCATAAATACTTCAGTATGAATTGCTAAGAGATAAAGATTTTTAATAAAAACAAAATCATGTCATAATCATACCTAACAAAATCAACAAAAATTTCTTGATATTATTTAATATCCAATTTGGATTAACTTTCTCCCAGGTGTCTCAAGAGGTTTTTGTTTTGTTTTGTTACATTTCTTTGTTTGAGTCCAGATTCAAACAAGGTTTACACATGATAGGTTATAGAGATAGCTCTTATGTCTCCTTTGATCTATACCAGCTAATTTTTTGGAATTGGGCTCTTTGCTCTGTAGACGTTCCCACACTTTGGATTTGGCCGACTGCATCCTTCTGGTGCTGTTTATGATAGTCCTTTATGCCTCACATTTTTTTTTAATAGAATGATAGTTCTATCCAGAGGCTTGATCAGAGTCACTTTCAGTGGGGGGGGTGCATGGCATTAGACCTAACATCCTAATGGAGACTGGCCTGATGCTGTTTTTGTGCACTTTTGATAGTTTCTGGAGGTGTCTTGATGGACCCAAATTATGAAGAACCTTAGCTCTTGTACAACAGCGGCCCTTTTGAGTCTGATGTCATGAAACATTCCCTTTGTTCCTGCTCCTTTTATATAGGCCTGTTAAGAAGACTCTTAAAAGTAGTTATGTCACGTGGTGTTGGGAGAGCTGGGGGAAGCAGTGCCCCACACAGAAAAAAGGGTGGTTTTGAAAAATTCACTTGTTAATGTCTTTTGGGAAGCCAGCTAACAAAAGAGAGACTAAACTTAGAGAATAGAATGAATCTAAATGAGACCAGTTCGAATTAGAATTAGCCTTTAGGGTTTAGGTACCTTGGGAAAGATATCCAGGGGATTTGTATGTGCAGCCAGGAGTGAGACGCACAGACTCAGATTCAAGAAGTCCTGTGAGGTCTTCTGTTTGTGGTCTGTTTCAGCAGGCAGTCCTCACTGGAAGTCCTGAGAAAGAAAAGGAGATAGGCTAGAGGATGGCAAGCCCAAGTTGCATCTGTAGGAAGTTCCTGAGATCTCCAGTGGCTATTGATTTGTACGATTTCAGCGGTATTGATAAATTTCTTTATCAATACAGTGTGTCATGACCTTTAAAAAAAAAGAATGAGGAAGGATGAGTTCCCTGGTGGCCTCGTGGTCAAGGACTCGATATTGTCCCTGCTGTGGCTCAGGTCACTGCTGTAGCTTACGTTTGATCCCTGGTTTGAACTTTTGCAGTCCACCAGCAAGGCAAAAAAAAAAAAAAAAAAAGAATGAAGAAGGATATTTTGGTTTGTGGAATCCAGGAATATGAAAGAAGAGAAGGATGACTCTATGAGCCAACAGAAGACTAGAAATGCTATTTACTGACCTGGGAAGCTTACGGGGAAGGGTTCTATTTCGAACATGCTATATTCAAGGTGCCTATTTTATGCTTTAGATTTTGATGTTGAGTAGGCAGTTGGATATATGTCTAAAAGCTCTGGGTTGGGCTTAGTAATTTGGGGTTCATGAAAATAGAGGTAGTATTTAGAGCCATGGATGAGATCACCTAGTCAATGAGAAATTGGCTTCCTGGAAGCCTCATGAAGAAGATTCCTATAGGACCATTGCAAGAGTTTCTCTGAGGTATATCTACAAAGGTGATTGCTGAGTTATAAAGCAGGCTGATATTTTTTTCACTAAATATTACCAGCCTGCTCTCCAGAATATATTTAGCATTTTAAATTCCCACCAGCAGTGCATGAGGATTCCCATTTCCCCATATCTCTGCCAGCTCTGGGGATTATCTTTCTGACTTTTGTCAGGCTATGGGTAAAGCTGTGCTGTGTTGGAGTTGATTCATGAGAGCTGACAGAGCACACTTCTTCCCAATTTCTTGTTCTGTGACCTCACACTGGTAACTTGAAATCAGTAGGGGGTGAGAGTACCCATACCGTAGAAACCGGCAAACACAACCAGGACCCTCCCCCCTTCCCCCAATTTTTAAAAAAATATATACCAGCACACCAGTGGCCATAGGCAGTATTAAACCGTCCTTCCATTCTCTCATTACTAGAGAGTTTGAGCACCACTTTTACGTTGGCTTGTCATTTGGGGTTCCCTTCAGCAAATTGCTTTTCCTACATTTTTCTCCTTTTATATTAGGTTTTTTTTTTTTTACTTTTTTGTTAACTTGCAAAATTACTTACATATTTTGGATATGAATCCCTAGCTGCTTTTGAACATCTGCTCTCTCTTAATTTGTCAGCTGTCTGTTACCTTTTCCCATGGTTGTCTTCATTGAAGAGAAAATTTCACTGTAAAATAGTCAAATCCCAGTATCTTAAGGTTTGTACTCTTGTGGTCTTGTTTTATGAAGGACATCTCTACTCCATATTCATAAAAATTTTCTCCTACATTTTCTTTTCAAATGTAGGTCCTGAAGCCATCTGGAGTTCACTTTGAATATGGTAAGCATGGGGCATCCAACTTTATTTTTTCTTCCTAAACTAAGCTAGCTTCCTCCAAACCATCCTCTAAATAATTTATATTTTTCCCCTTGATTTGTAGCCCCACATTAACATATATTAAAATTCCATGGGTCTGCTTTTTGGGCTGCACCTGCAGCATGTGGAAGCTCCTGGGCTAGGGGTTGAATAGGAGCTGCAGCTGAGGTCTATGCCGCAGCCACAGCAACAGCGGATCAGAGCCACATCTGTGACCTATGCCACAGCTCTTGGCAATGCTGGATACTTAACCCACTGAGCAGGGCCAGAGATGAAACCTGCATCCTTACGGACACTAGGTCAAGTTCTTAACCTGCTGAACCACAATGGGAACTCCTCCATGGGTCTGCTTCTGAGTGTTCTATTCTTTGTGACTATTCTGTTTGCTCCCATACTACTAGCATGCTATTTTTATCACTATGTAGTAGTGACATAATATCTGGCAGGGTAGGTTTCCTCTCTCTGCTCTTGCTTTTCAAAACTGACTTAACTATTTACACTTTTATTTTTCCATTTTGTAACTTTATTGAAGTTCCTTAAAATTTGAGTTCTTGCTGAAGTTTGGGTTGGCATAACATTGAGGGTTGGCGTAACATTTAGAGATTAAATGGACATTTTTACAATGTCAAGGCATCCTATACATAATATATCTTCATTTATCTGATCTTCTTTTATGTCTTTAAATAGAACTTTAAAATTTTCTCCAGAAAGTTCTTACAAGTTGTTAGGTTAATCTTTAGATACTATGCTTTAGAGTTTTACTGATACCGTGAATGGTCTCTTACTGTCTATTTTATTTCTTGGTTCCTTACTGCTGATGTAGAGGAAATGATGGCTTTTTAGAAATCAGTCTTGTACTTGGCAACCTTGTTGTACTCACCTATAACTTCCAGTAGTTGATTCTGTTGGGGTTTTTATGCTATTGATCATATTACCTATACACATGATAAGATTTTAGGGATTCTACCCAGTGCTCTGATAGTCTGTTTAATTACCTCTGTTGTTGGGCTCTGATCTGGCACCCCAGTTCTAACAGCTGGATGTCTCTTGTACACTCACTTTTTGGAAATGAGCCCTTGTCTCCACCTCTCCCCTGGTGAGTCATATCCTACTCAATGCCCTAGTCCATGTAAGAGCAGTGACACTGTCTTTTGATTATTTCCCCTAACACTCTTCTCATGGATTGGGTCCTATTAGCCACTGAGAGTCCTTCCTGATGCTGACCTTCTGATTATTGTTCTGAATTTCTCAATGATCCCTGCTGCTCAATGCAGCATTTCTTCCTTTCTTCCTTCCTTCCTTCCTTCCTTCCTTCCTGCTTTCTTTTCTCTTTCCTTCTTTCTTTCTTTCTTTCTTTCCCTCTTTCTTTCTTTCTTTCTTTCTTTCTTTCTTTCTTTCTTTCTTTCTTTCTTTCCCTCTTTCCCTCTTTCTTTCTTTCTTTCTTTCTTTCCTTCCTTCTTTCTTCTTTCTTTCTTTCTTTCTTTTTCTATCTTCCTTCTTTCCTTTCCTCTTTCTTTCTTCCTTCCTCCCTCCTTCCTTTCTTTCTTCCTTTCTTTCCTTCCTTTCTTTCTTTCTTTCTTTCTTTCTTTCTTTCTTTCTTTCTTTCTTTCTTTCTTTCTTTCTTTCTTCCTCTCTCTCTCTTCCTTTCCTTTCCTTTCTTTCCTTCCTTTCTTTGCTTTTTAGGGCCACACTCGTGGCATATGGAGGTTCCCAGGCAGGGGGTCGAATCAGGGCTACAGCTGCCAGCCTATGCCAAGCCACAGCAATGCTGGATCTGAGTAGAGTTTGCAGCCTACACAACAGCTCACGGCAATGCTGGATCCTTAACCAGCTGAGCAAGGCCAGGGATTGAACCCCCAACCTCACGGTTCTAGTCGGATTTGTTTCTGCTGTGCCACAACAGGAACTCCTCAATGCAACATTTCTATGTCTTGAATGCCCCAAAGGACACCCTGTGTAGATAATGCAAAATAGTGGATCCACATAGGCCTTCATATTAGACAGACTTGTGTTTGAATTTGATTTCGCTCCCAGAGTACACTGAGCAAGTTCCACAGCCTCCTGGAGTTGGTTTCTTTATTGGTAAAGTGAAGATAAGTGAGATCCCATAGGTGGGAATCATACAGCAGTCAGGCAGTAATGCCTCCAGCTCTGCACTGGTCAGTCACCTCCTGGGTCTCTGGTTTATTGCTACATTGTCCAGCAGCCTTGTTTTGCCTTCAGATAAAATTGAATCTCAGGAGTTCCCGTCGTGGCGCAGTGGTTAATGAATCCGACTAGGAACCATGAGGTTGCGGGATCGATCCTTGCCCTTGCTCAGTGGGTTAAGGATCTGGCGTTGCCGTGAGCTGTGGTGTGGGTTGCAGACGCGGCTCGGATCCCACGTTGCTGTGGCTCTGGTGTAGGCCGGCAGCTACAGCTCCGATTGGACCCCTAGCCTGGGAACCTCCATGTGCCACGGGAGCGGCCCAAGGAATGGCAAAAAGACAAAAAAAAAAAAAATTGAATCTCAGCAGCTGCATCTGGGCCATTTCTCCATGTGCCTTCCTACCCCAATGGATGGTTCATATTCCAAGTTCTGGCTCCATATCATTGCCCAGTCCAACTCTTGGTTTGAGGATTGCTTAAGCTATGGGGTATTCCAAGAAGCATGACTCATATGAGTGCTTGCATTCTTGATGATGGTCTGGGGAGTAACTTCAGATTTTTGAGTAAAGGCAACCAGGTGAGTGGGAGTTTCTCTTCCTGATGGCTTGGTATACTGGGAATTTGCCAATGTGCTGTATGGTGTTTGGGTGTAGCAGAAAAAGCCAGTGGACTGGCGGGTTCTAACAGAGACTTTGACTATAGTGAAGAACAACTCAGCTCACCACACCCTGTCACCAACTAACAGTGGTATCTCAGAAGGATAATTTAAATCAGCAATAAAAGTGAACTGTATATGTGGAAAGTTTGCCAGGAGCAACTTCTGTCATATGTAGCTCTTTATGAGTTTCTGTGGCTCACTGACAATAGGGCTTATTTGCAATTGCTTAACACCAACCAAGGGCAGATGATCTTTCTTTGTTTAACCAATTAAAGAGGTGGGTGGGGTCAGACAAGAACCAGGTGTGATGGGAGCAGAGAGAGGGAGGAGGAAGCATCTGTGTCACATTACCAGCCCTGAAATATGCTGAACCTGCAGGGACAGAGAAACTGGCAGCTGACCAGGGACAGTGGGATGGGCATGGTGTTTAAATATTGCTTAAGTGCTATAAGTCTTAGCTGACAGTATGCCCCACCCAACTCAACAATGCAATATGACTGTTGCAAACTAGCATTTTGATATTTTGAGCTATGCTAATAGAAGCATAGGACTGACTGAGAAAGAGGTGGCAGTCTCTGTCCTCTCTGCCCTTGATAGGACACACCATTCATTCTTGTGCATCAATTTAAGAGAGCTCTAGACAAGCTGGATTGCAGCATAGAGTCCCTTAAAATGCTGGTGAGTGGGATCTTATACAAGGAGCAGCCTAAAGGACTGAGAATGCTTGTCCTGGATCCCTTGGAGTTGGACACGATCTGGAAGTTCTCAGGGTAGAAAGAGAACCCAATAAGGTGGAGATGCAGGGGGCGGTACTTTAGCTCCCAAGGTAGGAAGAACTTTTCAACTTGAAAATCTTCTTTGAAGATATCTTTTATCTTCAAAGATAAAATGGTTGCTTTCAAAGGAGGTAAATTCCTGGTTACTTGGAGGTGCTTCATGACCCACCATCACTTGGCTGGGAGAATACTTTAAGGCAGGATTCAAGCTACTGGAGGGAGGGCCTTTCCTAGTGCCTAGAATCAACGATTCTAACAGGAAAAGGTGCACCTCTGCTCTTGAAGAGTTGTGGTAGACATGAATTCATTCAACATTTGCCCTTGCCAGGCACTGTGTGTGGTGAGAGTAGAAGTACAGTGTCCTAGTTGGTATGTCAGAGCCAGAACAAAAACGCCTGAGCATGGTTATGGTGTAATACTACTGGCTCAGTGTTACAAACCTCAGTCCTGGGGAAACAATGGCCTCACTCAGTCCCTTCATTAAGGGGACTCATTAAGTGCCGAGTAACACCTTTCCCTCCATGGGATGGGCGAACTGGGATGTCAGCCTTCATCCCCATTTTCTGGTTCTCAGGGGATGGAGAAGGGGACCAGGAGAGAAGCAAGGGGAAATAAACTTCTGGGCTGACTACTCATGCATCCTCTTTGGCATCTACACTAACACCCTTGCGTGTAATTATCCAACTTGGATATAGCCTCGATTAGGCTTACAGCAAGACCTGCAAACAGATAATTGACTGGTCCATGCACAGGGCTATATACTGGCGAGCCCCCAAAACGTAAGACATAAGGCTTGCCCCTAAGAAGTTGTTGGAGCGATTCTAGCTCAGGGATGTGAAACAGGAAGAAGGCAGGCAGGCAGAGTAGGCTAGCTAAGGGCTTTAATGAAGGAGCATCTGTGCAGCGTGCCATGGGCTGCCTCCCCAAGCATGGCCTAGGGCCAGGCAGGGTTCCGCTGAAAGCCTGCTTCGGGCTGCGGTGAAAATATCGCAGGGGCACCCTTTCCTCGCGAGGTTAACGCATGAAACCCACCAAATCTTCCTAACCTCGAGGCCCAGATTCCTAACTTTCGATCTGCGGAGCAGCTGGGTGGGCGCCGGCAAGAGCCAGCGAGCGCCAACGCGCGCTCCCCGCGCATCCCCGACTTCCTCGGCGCGTGCGCGGGGCCGGGGCCTGCGTGCCGCCGGGGCGCCTGCACTGCGCGCGCGCGCGCGCCGTTCCCGCGTGGGGCCCGGCTCTGGCGCGCGCGGCGCAGAGGCGGCAGGCGGGAGGGGCCATTCGAGGTCGGGGAGCGGCGCCGTGGGAGGCCCAGCGGCCGGCTACCGGAGACAGGCGCTGGGCCGCGGAGCGCGCCTCTTGGGCTTCTCTCCCCGCTCCTGCGTTCCCCGTCCGCCGCCCCGAGAGGACCCGAGGAGGCAGGTGGGACGGGAGCGCGCCGGGGCTCCGGGCCGGCCGGCGGGGGCGCAGGTGCCGGAGGAGGGGCGGTTGGCAGTTCGGGGAGGGCGGCGCGGAGGCGCCGGGGGCCCTGGGACCCCACGGGTCGACTGCAGTGGGCGCAGGTGTCGCCGGCTCCTGAAGGCCTCCCTGGGGCGGGGGCGGGGTTGGGGTTGGCGCGGCCCACAGCCGGGGAGGTGGGTTTCAGGTTTCCGTTCCTCATCTCGGGTTTAGTTTAAGGGAGGAGATGCTGTCAGGTGTGTGGGAGCGGGCGGACCCCACCCGGGAGTGAGTTCTGGCCCCAGCTCCGCCGCCTCAGCCTTGACCGCCCCGGCGCCCTGGGAGAGCCTCGCGTCCGCAGTGATGGGCAGCGTGCTGGCCCTGGCCCTTTCCGGAGTTTTCCTGAAAGGGGCCTCTTCACATCTTTCATGCCTCTCCTTGTAGATTAAACTGTTTGAGGTACCTTTTGCCGGTGGCGATTCAAAGCCAAGCCAAGTGATTCTGCTTCCAGTCTTGCTTCGTCGAGATTCCTTAATTCTCAATCACAGGAAGGGAAGTTGGGGGAAAACACTTGGGCTGAGACTGTTAAGAGACGCGGGTTAGACCTCATTCGTGGGTTAGACTGATGGGTTTAGAATGTCAGTTTTCTTTTGAATTAGATGTCAGGTTGTTCATTAATCCAGAGACTATGTAGGCAATTTGGATTTAAACTCCGAGACAATGTTTTGATATGTATCAGAGGTACATAAGGTAATGCCTGCCATGTGTTCCCAGCTAGACTGGGGTTCACATTGTAGCAATATCATAGTATGAATTGGTGCCTTTTAAACGTGTCAGTTAAAAAAACACCCTTCTTCTTGGAAACATTCACCAAATAATCATACTTCACTTTCACATTGACATTTGTTATTTATCAATCTTCTGGACAATTTAAAGTCATCTACATGGCAGAAGATCACAGGGGTGCAGGACGTGTAGCAACTATGGAGGGAAAGCATAGAATTGAAATTGGCAAAAGTGTAGCTTTTGGCATTTTTATGATGCAGAGACATCCTGGTTCCATCCTATTTTGCTAATATAAATGTGCATTTAAAAATATTTAACGTTCCACCAAACTCAGGGACATAGAGAACAGACTTGTGGTTGCCCAAGGGGAGGGAGAGAGTGTGGGATGAACTGGGAGTTTGGGGTTAGTGGATGCAAACTATTGCATTTGGTTGAGTTTGGGGTTAGTAGATGCAAACTATAAGCAATGAGGTCCTGCTGTATAGCACAGGGAACTATATCCAGTTATTTGCGATAGAACGTGATGGAAGATAATATGAGCAAAAGAATGTATATACGTATAACTGGGTCACTTTGCTGTACAGCAGAAATTGACAGAACATTGTAAAGCAACTATAATAAAATAATATAATAAAAGTTAAAATAATTTCTATCTTCTTAAAAAAAATACTTAATGTTTCCTATGGACTACCTGGGCTGTAAGATTGAATCTTGAAATGGAATGAATATGTTTATTTCTGTTTTATAGAAGATTTGGTACATGGTGTGTTCTTTATAGGATTTTATTTCAGATATTTCAGATTTACCAGAAACAGTCCTACCAGCAAGACTTTTAGAAAAATTATATTTATGAAGTATCTTTCATCTAGTGAGCTCCACGTAATAGAATCAACTTAACTCTATCCCTGAGTAAATCTGTGAACATCTGGTTACTTTGAGGCTTACTGTTCCCTTAATTATGTATAATTAAGTATGCTACCATGGACTTGCTTAGTTTGTTAGCCTAAGCTTCTTGTTTCAGGCATTTGTATATTGTTTTCTCATCTGGAATTTGAGCCATGCTGTTTACCTTCAGTTATGGTCAATAGAACTTTCTCTGATAAGGGGATGGTTCTTTCTGCAGTGTCCAATATGGTAGCCACTAGCCACATGTGGCTTTTTAGCACTTATATGGGGCTAGAGCAATGGAGGAACTGAATGTTGAATTTAATTTAAATAGCCACATGTGGCTAGTAGCTACCTGGTTGGGCGTTGCATCTTTAAATTATTCCTGCAGGAAACCTCCACTAGCCCCCTTGAACCCAGTAGTTATTTCATTTGTATAGTAATTACAGCTTTCTTGTAGGAATCCTGATCTTGGCTGTAGTCTACTTGAGGGCAAGGGCATGTCCTTTTTGCTACGCCAGTCTAAGACTTAGTAAGGAATATGCGATAAGTAATTGTGGAATGACTAAATTAACTCCTTGGGACAGGTATCTTATATTCTCTCTAGGGCCTAGAGCTAACTGTCAAATACTGTAAATACCTGCTTGGTGGTTGAACAGATTTCATATAGCTAACAAATAAATAGGTTATTGGAGATATGTTTAAAATGCTTATTTTGGTTAGATTATGGTGGGTTTTTGTTTTTGTTTTTGTTTTTTTCTTCCCAGTATCTCATGAAAATAAACACCCATACTCCAGGAAATTGAATGAAAGAGCCTCTTGTTTCCAACTCATGTGGACATAGCTTAGCTCTCCTGTTAGATGAGTAGTTCAAGGAGTTACTGGGCCTATCCACTTACCACTGTTCTGTGTTAGGACATTGACTAGGAATCTCTGAAAAACCATTAAATATTAGAGTCACGTTACAAGTTGCATTTACTTAGAGCTGGGGTGATAGGATTCCTGTGTAAATCAAAATTTGAGGGTTTTAATTCCTGTTATTGCATCTATTATCTATTGTTGGTTATTTAGGGCCTTTTTTTTTTTTTTTTTAATCTTAGGCTGACTTCACATAATTCATTATCACCAGTTAACCATAGTAGGATTTGAAATAGAAGTATGTACTCAATCCATCTCATCTCTAGGTTTGACCAAGTTTCCCAAACCTTTAGATCCAAAAATTGCTTTTAGGAAAGTATTCATTCTAAAGCTATATAAAGTTTGCAGAGGTATATAGTTTTAAGTGAGACAGAGGTAGAATGTTGGGTTTTTCATGGAAAAAAGGCAATGGGACTAGGGAAAATGCATGAAGAAGAAAATACAAAGACTGTTCACTACATTGTTGAGGTAATATAGTAGCTTCCATGGGCTTGAAATATCTAACATGTGAAATGAAATTTGTTACATCTTATTGAATGAATCATCTTTCCACCTTGAATCTAGGATTTGAATATTTACTAAATATGTGTAAGACACTAATCTAGCTCCTGTGGCAAGTGATAGTTGTGTAAGATGCAGTTCCTATTTTTAAGAATTCACCAGTCTACAAGGAAATGAAAGGTATACTCTGAAGACCATTTTAAAAAATATTTTTGAATGAGAAACCCCACTCTTTGAAGGGAGGTTTTGAAAGGTGGCTTCCTCCTAACCAACTAACCAACTCAGATAGATAACCACCTAATCATTTTGCTACAAAGTTAAGAGTATAAAAAAACATGACTGAGTCCCAAAGTGTGAATGTAATCTTGTGGTTTTTTTTTTTTTTTTGTGCCACACCCATGGCATATGGAAGTTCCCAGGCTAGGGGTTGAATCAGAACTGTAGCTGCTGGCCCATGCCACAGCCACAGCAACTCGGGATCCGAGCTGTGTTTGCGACCTACCCCACAGCTCATGGCAACCCTGGATCCTTAACCCACTGAGCAGGGCCAGGCATCAAACCTGCATCCTCATAGATACTAGTTGGGTTCGTTACCTCTGAGCCATGACAGAAACTCCCAGTGTAGTCTGCTTTAAAAAAAAAAAAATCAGTGGTTTCCCAGTGATCATGGAATTAAGTGGCTTGGTGTTTGGTCAGGTATATAAGGCATTACTGGGGCGAGTCCTAAAAAACCATTGATGGGCTCCACTTCTAAATCGCTGCCTCTGTTTCTGCCTGCTCATCTTTCAGGACCTATCTTAGGTGATGCCTTTTTCAATGTACCACTTTTTTTTTTTGCCTGTGCCCACAGCATGTGAAGGTTCCCAGGCCAGGGATTAAACTCATGCCACAGCAGTAGCCAGAGCCACAGCAGTGACAATGCTGGATCCTTCACCCTCTGAGCCACCAGGGAACTCCTCACTGCACCATTTCTGATTCTCAAGAGCTCTCTAGCAAATGTTCCTTGTACTTAGGTTATGGAACATATCTCATACTGTTTTGTCGTTTTTAGTTATTATTATTATTTTATTCACCTTAACTGACTGTAAGCTACTTCACAATCATCGACCATCTGTTACTCATATTTGTATTCTCTGAAACATCTAGAATAGTGTAATGTCTTATACATATTAATATTTATTAAACTTTATCTCTGTTCCTTGACTTTAAAGGATGCTTCATACCCTGCATAGAATATTTTGCCTAAATTTACTGCCAAGTAAAGTAGAGCCTTGTCAACAAGTAGAAATCCTGACCGGCTTTGAATACTGAGAAGCTCTAGTATTGAAGGAGGGCTGTATTTGTGGTTATGTGCTACTTTTTGGAGTTGTTAGTATCTGAGGACGCTCACCATACTGTATGACAACAATCTTTCATATGTGACAAGGGGAATGTCAATCTGATTCAAAGTATTGGGTGGCAAGTAATTTCAGCATCCAAGAAACCTCGACTGCCTTTAACACAGTAACACTAGATTAAGTTATTTAATATATAATATAATGTGTCTGTGTCAACATGTACCTGAAGAGAAAAAAGAAATCATCTTACTCTTTACTAGTTCCTACTAGTATTCAGAAAATATATGAATCTAGTTGGGAACAAAGCACTTAGCTAGAGAGGTGACTCTTTCCTTGAAGCAGCGGGATGATGGTAGGTAAATGCGGTGGTTAAAGATGATGGATATAGAGTTGGTTAACCAAGTGTAATAGAACACACATTGAGTAATAGCATGGCATTTTCTGCTCGGGTGAGCTCTCAGATAACCATCTTCACTTATTCTATTCTTTCTAGTGAAATAATCTAAAATCATTTTTATTTCGTTTTATAATATAGATTTCTGCTTATATTTCAAACAGATGTATTGATTCATAATATTTCACACTTCAAAGATTTGGTACAAAAGAAACCGGAAGGATTTTAGCTTCATCGTTCAGTTGTACTTACACCTTTTCTGCTTTTGGTGTCATTTCTGATATGTGGGCTAGTGTATAGCTGCGTATAATTTAGAGTAACTTTATTCTGAGTGCTCATGTTTTCTGGGAAAAACAAAAAAAAAAGGTAAGATAAGTGCTGTGGTTTAGAAGGCATGGGCCTTCCGTCTGCTGCTAGGAGAGATGGAACAGATCCTCTACCTTGTTGAGACGTGGAACAGTGTCAGTGAGCTCATTGATTTAGATCCGTAGGAATGATATGAGATGTGATCTGCTATCAGTAAAGTGTTCTGGGATGTAGAAAATAATGAGAACATTCTAAACTAGACTATTTTCATGTGATGAGCACATGACATGAGCTATTGGGTGATAGATGATAGAACCTTTGTCAGATCCTGTTAGAAGTTAGAGATCCATCTGCAGGGATATGTCCTCATTTGTTACTGTGAGTAAAGGGAACATCACCCATTTGGGTTAGCTCAGCATTTTTTTTTGTCTTTTTGTCTTATTTTTTTGTTTGTTTTTTTGTTTTTTTGTTGTTGTTGCTATTTCTTGGGCCGCCTCCTCGGCATATGGAGGTTCCCAGGCTAGGGGTCGAATCGGAGCTGTAGCCACCGGCCTACGCCAGAGCCACAGCAACTCGGGATCCGAGCCGCGTCTGCAACCTACACCACAGCTCACGGCAACGCTGGATCCTTAACCCACTGAGCAAGGGCAGGGACCGAACCCGCAACCTCATGGTTCCTAGTCGGATTCGTTAACCACTGCGCCACGACGGGAACTCCAGCTCAGCATTTTTAATTGTTTTCTCATATTATTGGGGACTGTATAATATTTTTATTACTACTGAGCTTTGTCTAAAAAGATTACATGTGCTGCTGACCCTGAGAAACAGTGTGAAGCAATGTGTACTTTCTAACAAAGACTGATTAAAGGAAGTTTTTTTCCCCCTTCCTCTTTAAAAGAGATTCTTGAAGGTTGAAGTTCAAAATATCAATATGTTAGTTTTTTTTTTTTAATGTAGGCTTTTTTTGATTGAAGGCAATCATTCTAAGTTGCATACTAATATAATAGATATATTTTCCCCCCCTCTCATTAAAGGTGGCTTTCTAGAAGATGACCATAGAGGACCTTCCAGATTTTCCATTAGAAGGAAATTCTCTGATTGGAAGATACCCATTTTTATTTCAAGGTTCCGATACACCAGTTATTTTTTCCATTTCTGCAGCACCAATGCCTTCAGACTGTGGTAGGTTATGTAGCTGTGTTTATTTTCTATGAACTGGTAACTTGACTTCTGTCTTATACCTTTTTATATTTTTAATTTTTATAAAACCATTTGTTTTGGTTTTTGTAAAATTGCTAAAGTTTTCCTTTTTCAGGAATACAGTTGCTTATTGCTCTTTCTGCCTTTTAAGCCAAATGCTTTATTTCGACTGTCAGCACTTTTATTATGTGAAAGTGTTCATTTTAAGCACCATGGTGGATTCAGAGGATCTTATTTTTAGAATGCAGTGGTGCTTAGACATCTAGCATTCTTCTGCTATTGATGTATTTATTTTGGTTAAATGCGCTGACTCGCTTAAAAAGCCATGTACTGAAAAAAAAAAAAAAAAAAGACATCAAAGCAGTGTGAGCTAGCCATCTCGAAAGGCCCTGCTGTCTCTGAAATGCTAGGATTCTAATTAACCAACCAAATAATCACTGCTGAAATGGCCCAAACTTGGGTGGCAGTGTAATGACAAGTGATGTGTTTTAATACACAAGCAAGCCTAATTTGGATCCTGTCTCATTTGTCTCCCATTGTAATTATCAGTGTGTACACAAAGTATAGTAAAACAAAATTTAAAAAGCCATTTACTTTAGGCAGAGAGGTTGAGCTCTTTCCCTGGAATATGGAGTGAAATCGATTCATATTTAAATTGGCTCATTTAAATATCATTGTAAAATGTAAGTTTAGGGCTATTCTGGTTTTTAATCTATTTAGACTTATTTCCTCAGGACCAAGTTTTGTAAGATAGTTGGTAAAGGAATAAAGGAAAACCAGGAGATAAATTTGATAGATTTGTTGTATTTCTAGTTTGGTTAAGAGTTTTTGAAGTAAAATATCGGGTCACCATTTCACATTGTCTTTGGAGAGAGAGATAATGCAAGTTTTAAATGTTGGCGAATGTAAAATGATTGGGATTGTGAATTTGTCCTTTTAGTCATATCCATTCTCGTAACTACTCGTCTCCAAGTATGCTGTTTTTATGTGTTCAGACTCTAGCTGCTTGCCTTGCAGTCATCAAATGTATTACGTAATACCTGTGCCTAGTCCTGGGAGTTTTTTGCAGCTTTTACAAAAACTGACTGCATTTATTTTCCGATAAAACAAAATCAATTATGTGGGAGAAACAGTGAAAAGTGCTTTGTACCTTGCTTATGGCACTTACCTTGCTCTGTCCTGAGTCATAATTATCTTATTTCCTTTTCCAGACTATAGCTCTTGGGACGGGGTAGCAATCATATTTTGTTTTTGTTTGTCTCATTGGGCTCATGTAGTCATGTGTTGATATTAGTTGGTCCGTCAGCGTTTGTTGCATACATTGAATGAAAATGATAACGAATATTGATCCATTCGTATAACTGATATTAAACATTGCCTGTATTCTTAGATGTATAGATTTTTAGAATCTGCGTGGACCTATAGTTCAACTTTCCCTGCTCATTTCCCAGTATAGAAATTCTGTTTTTAGGATCTCTGACAGATTACCATTCAGCCACTTGGATATCTTCAATAGTCCATTTCATTGTTAAAAATTATAGTTGTGATAAAATTGTTTTTGTATATGGACTCAAAGTATGTCTCCTTGAAACTTCGGCCAGCTGGTTTGATATATGGAACAAATACTTTTTTACATGCTAGTCTTCAGATATTTGAAGATAATTGTTATGTTTGAAATCAGTGTGTACTTTTTTAGGTTGTCTACTTCTGGTTCCTTCACCAGTCCCTCATTGTCAGGTTTTTAGACCCTTTTCATTCTCGTTGTTTAAAAAGTGAACTCCAGAGTTGTTTGTCTTGAGTAAGTATTTTTTTGAGGGCCTGATAGGTACTAGGTACTGTCCCAGATTTGGGGGAATCGCACGGTAACCAAGACCGTAATTCTAGTAGGGAAAACAGACATTAAGGAAACACATGAATAAACAAAACCTAAGTATTAAGATTATAATGAATTCTGTGGAGAAAAGAAACAGGGTGCTCTGACGGAGGATAATGGAGCACAGCGGCTGTTTGAGATGGGCCGGTCATCTGGAGAATCTGGTCAACCTGGAGAGACGTGTTCCAGGCAGAAAAAAACGGGAAGTCAAAGGCCCAGAGTTGGGGACCAACTTTGGTGTATCTGAGGAGATAATGGAAGGCTCTTGTGGCTGAGAAGCAAAGTGGCTGAAGGGCAGGATGGCAGGAGATGACGTTGAAGGCGGAGAGGAAGGCAGGGCCAGACCAGGCAGGATCCTTGAGGCCTCGTCAAAGAATGTGCATTTTATCCTAAGTGTAATGGGAGCCATTGAAAGTGAGACTGAGACTGAGATTAAAACCAAGAAACAAAGAAAAAGAAACCAACCCACACAAACCAGAGCCGGACGTGCTGCTCAGTGCTGGCCGTCAAGGTTGTTACCCTGCAAGACTATGCAAAGATTTTTGGAGTCTTTTGCTTTAAATACTGTCAGAGTCCACTGACACAGAACATGCATTACATGTATTAACACCTCCCCCCAAATGCATTGTTATTATTTTTTTTCTTTTTTGGCTGCCCAGCAGCATATGGAGTTCCCAGGCCAGATATCAGATTTGAGTCACAGTTGCAGCCTATGCTGCAACTGCAGCAACACTGGATCCTTAACTCGTTGTGCCGGGCCAGGGATAGAACCTGTGTCCCAGCGCTCTTGAGATGCCATTGCCAATCCCATTGTGTCACAGTGGGAAATCTGCATTGTTATATTTGCATAAACGGTGAAGTTATCTCTTAAAGAGGTTTAAGTAATAATAATAATAAATCTTATTTACCCATGTAGTTACCACTTCTAATGTTATTCATTCTTTTGTGAAGACCAGATTTTCGTTTGATAGCATTTTCCTTCTCCCTGAAGGGCTTTCTTTAACATTTCTTGTAGTGCAGATCTTTGGTGAGAATCTTTTCAGCTTTTATATGTCTGAAAACATCTTTATGTCATCTCTTTTGAAAAATATGTTTGTTAGATACAGAATTCTAGGTTGATTTTTTTTTTCTTTCAGTGCTCAAAGATGTTGCTCCATGTTCCCTCTTGCATTGTTTTTGATGAGAAATCTGTCATTTTTGTTTCTCTGTATGTAATGTCTTCTCCCCCCTGTAATGTTTTAAAAGAAACTGCAGCTTCTTTTAAGATTTTCTGTTTATCATTGGTTTTGAGTAATTTTACTGTGATGTGCACTGGTATAATTTTCTTTGTGTCCTTGAGGCTTGGGATCTGTTAAGCTTCTTGGGTCTGTGGGTTTCAGTTTTCATTGTTTGGGTAATCATCATTTCTTCAAATATCTTCTCTCCCTCTCCTCCCTTTTCAGATACTCTGATTACACAAATATTAGACCTCTTGACGTTTTCCCACAGCTCACTGATGGCTTTTTTCACATTAAAAAATTCTTTTCAGAGTTCTTCTGTGGGGCAGTGTGTTGAGGATCCAGCATTGTCACTGCAGCAGCTCGGGTTGCTGCTGTAGCATGGGTTTGGTTTGATCCCTGGCCCAGGAACTTCCACATACCATGGGTGCAGCCAGAAAAAATTATTTTCCTCTCTGTGTTTCATTGTGGGTAGTTGCTGTTGCTATGTTGTCAGGTTCATTAACCTTTTCTTCTGTGGTGTCTAACGGCTGATGATCTCATCCAGTATAGTTTTCATCTCAGGTGTAGGTTTCATCTTTAAAGTATGATTTGGGTCTTTTTAATATTATTGATGTTTCTGCTAAACTGTGAGCTTTTGGAATACAGTTGTAATGGCTGTTTTAATATCCTTTTCTGTTAGTTGTAATATTTGTGTAAACTCTAGGTCTGTTTTGATTGATTATTCCCCTAATGATGGGTCATGTTTTCCCTTCACATGCCTAGTAATCTTTGATTGGATGCCAGACATTATGAATTTTATCTGTTGGGTGCTGGATATTTTTCTATTCCTGTAAATAG
Organism: Phacochoerus africanus; assembly: GCF_016906955.1. Taxonomy (NCBI): domain Eukaryota; kingdom Metazoa; phylum Chordata; class Mammalia; order Artiodactyla; family Suidae; genus Phacochoerus; species Phacochoerus africanus. The sequence continues at coordinate 114,671,917 of NC_062548.1, read as the reverse complement.
TCTTGAGCTTTGTTCTGGGATTCAGTTGAGGTCTTGGAATTAGTCTGACCCTTTCAGATCTTGTTTTTATGATTTGTTAGGTGATTCTGGAGCAGTGCTAATCTGGGGCTAATTATTCCTCATTATTGAGTACTCTACCCAAAGCCTGGTGAATTTTTTTCCAGTCTTTTTGGTGGGAATAGGCGCTGTTCTAGGCCCTATGTGTGTCAGTGGACACTAATCCCTCCAGTCGTTTTGGACGGTTCTTCCCTTACTGTAGGTTTTTCATCACAAGCATATGTTACATACTCAAGGGGCACTCTCCACAGATCTTTGGGGTTCTCTTGCTTTGCATTGCTCTCCTCTCTGACACACTGTGTTGTGAACTCTAGCTGCCCTATTTCCTTGGGCTCTCAGCTTTGTCCCCTCAACCCAGTGAGTCTGATGGGCTTTTTCTTGGTTTCCCTCTCTCTGTGCTGAAATGTAGAAAGTTCCAAGGCAGGAGCCTGAGAACACTTGTAAGACCCATTTGTTTGTAACCTGTCTCTTATGGATTGCTGTCTTTCATTGCCTGGTGCCCAGTGTCTTGCAAACCTCATTTCATCTCTTTCCTTTTTCTTTCCTTTTCCACTCCTTTCTTTCCTCCTTTTTCTCTTTCTTTCTTTCTTTCTTTCTGTCTCTCTCTCTCCCTTTCTTGTTTCAAATAGAAGAACAAATATGATTTCTGTTACTCTATCTTGATTTGAAGTGGGGCATCCTCCCCATCTACCCCCACCCATTTTTTTTTTTTTGATTAAAACTTTTTTTTCCTGCATGGAGGCTTAAAATTTGGATGTAGTTAGACTTGCCATAGTATAGCATAGAGGTTAAGATTATAGGTCAGTCTGGTTTTAATCCTGACTCATCTACTTACCAGTGTGTGATCTTGGGCAAATTATATCTTTTCTCTATCCCTTTGTTTCTCCTTTAATAGAATGAGAACAATAATTGTACCTACCTCATATGGTTATTACGAGTATTAAGTTAGGTAATATATGTAAAGTGCATGGAACAGTTCCTGGCACACATTAAATGCTGTAACATATTATCATTAGTATTTAAATGAATAGTCTATTATTTTCCATTTCCTCCATGTGTAATTACTAAAGCAGTATTTTACGCTTTAGTATTTATTGGGCTAGTGTTCCCCCAACCCCCACTCCAGTCATTATTCTTCTTAGTTAAAATGTTCTTGCTTACTTCTCATACATTTACTTTCTAGATCTTTGCTTCTAAAAGCATGGCCCTTAATCTAGTAGCATTGGCATCTCTGAGAGCTTGTTAGAATGCAGTCCTCAGCCGCACTTGAGATTTGCTGGATCAGAAACTACATCCCAACAAGATCCCTAGCTGATTCCTCGTTGCATTAATGTTTGAGAAGCTCTGGTACAGATGAACAGTGGAATAATTTTGCCTACCACAAATGACATTTTGATTGATTAGAACTGGAATTATTTTAAATAATTGTTCTTGGGAAAATTGACAGCTTTAAATATTTTATCTTCTAATCCAGGAACACAATGTATCTCTTTCCATTTAAGTCACTCCCCCTTCAGTTTTCTTTAAATAAGCCATACAGATTTATTGGTGCTTTTGTCATTACCATGTTCTTTTTTCATTGTATTCTATTTTTTTAAAATAGGAAATCATTAAAAAAATGCAAAAAATACAGTGATAGCAGACATACATGTCACACATATCCACCATCAGAAAGAATAAATACTATTATATCGTCTTATTTCCTTTAGATTCTTTTTTTAATTATGAGAATTAAAATCTTAAGTTGAAATTCCCTCTGTTTGCTTTTCTGATTCCATTCCCTTTGTTCCCCAGAGGCAACCACATCTTATATTTAGTGTGAATATTCCAGATCGTTTAACTATACATTTATTACAAATATGAGCACCCATAAATAAGATATAGTATTGTTTTGTGTATTTGTAATCTTATATAAATGATAGATGTTGTATATTATTCTTCAGCTTATTTTTTTGATCAATATATTTTTTGAGACCCGTTCTTATCAATTCATGACGTAGACACCTAATTCACTATTTCACTGAGTCCATTCTATGGATATACCACATTCCATCCATTCTTCTGTAGATATTTCAGTTTCCCCTTTATTTTGCTATTATAATCAATCCTGGGATAAGCATTCTTATGAAAGTCACCTGTAGACACATGCATAAGAGTCTGTTTAGACATATATTTAGAAATTCCTCTACTAGAAATGCCCAATACTTAAAAAAGTAACTGACCCATAAATATGTATTGAATGAGTGAATCAATAGACCGGAAAAAAAAAAAAAATCCAGTCGACTGCTTTATGTAAGAAACACGCCCAAATCTATGTTCAAGAAGTCAGTGTCTGTGCTGGGTACCTGTTCTTTTTTGACTCTTCTGTACATAGAGGACCATTTTGTTGTCTTCAGATTCTGTATGGTTTTCCTTCTAGTTTTAGTCTTTCTGATTCTCTACTGAGGAACTCCTCTACATTTATACATGCCCTTGGTTTTGTGCTTCTCCTGTCTTCTGTCAGATATTCTGATTCTAAAAGTAAGAGTTGTGTGTACATGGTATAATTTTGGAAAATAGATAAAAATTCAAAGAATAAAATTAAAAACCCCACATGAAGCCTGCTACTCATGTGTGCTGTTAAAATCTGCACTCAGTAGTGAATTCTCTTAGGGAGGAGTGTAGCCGAGGAAAGAAGGGGTAGGCCTTTGAGCAGACCTGGTTTTCTACCCCAAATTTGCCACTTACTAGCTGTGGCTTTGAGCAAGTATTTTGTAGTCTGAGCTTTGGTTTCCTCATCTGCAAAATGATAATAAACACCTGCCAGGTAAGGTATCTGTGAGTACTTGTTTGATAAATTGTAATTATCCAGCAACTGCTGCTTCTCTAATGCTGTTCTTCTGTAGATGCTGCTGCTGGTTTTTTAGATTCCCTACCTTCTTTTAGATTGTTCGAGATAGTAGAATCTGATTTCCTTTTTTTCTCTAGCCATAGGGGGATCTGTTTTCTCTGAATCTGAGGATGTTTTAAGATATTTTAAACTCATGTTTAATTTTATCTAGTCTTGCATGTTTTTACTAATACATTTTCCAAAGTAACCCAGTCACTTTGTCCTGAGGCTTTATTTCTGCCTTGCCAGATATTGCTTCCTTCTTGCAGGTACACAGCAGCTCCCCTCAGCCTCCTTCAATGGGTGGAGAGTAACGCCTACTTATTGTAGAAAATTAGGAAAACACAGAGAAGTAAAAAGATATTTTCATTACATACTATTCTAGTACACTGTTGATGTGTTGGCATATTTCTTTCTATTATGTATGTTTTAGTCATGGATGTGAATCTGCTGTTCATGATATATTTATGTTTTGAGAGGTGAAAATGTGACAAGTTAGTTTTCTGTGCTTTAGAAAAAGTTAGTGGAGGAGCTCCCGTCGTGGCTCAGTGGTTAACGAATCCGACTAGGAACCATGAAGTTGCAGGTTCAATCCCTGGCCTTGCTCAGTGGGTTAAGGATCCAGTGAGCTGTGGTGTAGGTTGCAGACATGGCTCGGATCCCGCGTTGCTGTGGCTCTGGTGTAGGCCAGTGGCTACAGCTCTGATTAGATCCCTAGCCTGGGAACCTCCATATGCCATGGGATCGGCCCAAGAAATGGCAAAAAGACCAAAAAAAAAAAAAAAAAGAAAGAAAGAAAGAAAGAAAGTTAGTGGAAAGTTCAGGCTTAAAGATCAGCATGCTCAGATTTTTGTTTCATTTGTGTGAAGATATAGTATCTTGCATGGAAATCTCATTGTCATGGCAGCTCAGGAATGTCTCATACTTTTTGGTGATTCTGACTTTGGTTCTGAGATTTGCTTAAGGTAAACCTGCTTTTTCAAGCATATAAAAATAGTTGTGACCTTTGAGCCCTGGTCTTATTATTTATTATTTTTAACATACTTATTTGGGAATTTTAAATAAGTTTAACTCAACATCTTTTTTTATTTCAAACAGAGTTTTCTTTCTTTGATCCTAATGATACATCATGCCAGGAAATTCTCTTTGATCCCAAGACTTCTGTATCCGAATTATTTGCCATTTTAAGACAATGGGTTCCTCAGGTTCAGCAAAACATTGACGTTATTGGAAATGAGGTAAGGAATTCTTATATTTTAAGTTTTGTATTGTTAGGATTGTTAATTTTATATGTGTATATATATATATATCCCCCCCATCTGAATGAAAAGGTGGTGATAAAGGGGAAACTTTCAAGATTCTGATGTTTGTTCTTTGTATTTCCACGTTTTTCATGGAGCAGTGACTTAGTACATTCTTTCCATCACCCCTTATGCTCCTCAATTCCTTGCACCTTGAGTTCTGGCATTTTGACTCTTGGTGGGAGCAGGCGTCTTTCAAATTTCCTTTATTTGTACAAATTAATTTTGTAAACTTTAAAAAATACTTTTGTGAGGGGTTCTGATTACTGTCATGTTTATCTGTACCGTTTGGGTGGCTTGGTAAAGATCTAGGCTTAAATACAATTTAAAAATATGTGGCTTTTGAAAGAGGGATTAAAGAATAATGCTGGGTTCCTTGACCAGTATGCTGTCAAGTTGTAAGAAGAGAGGATTATGGGTTTTTTTTTTTTTTCAAATATCATTTCTCCCCTTAGGAAATTTGCTTGTCCTTTGAGATGTTAAGGAACATATTTTCGGTGCCAGATTACTTTGGAATATTCTTGAAGAATTTCCTTCAGTCTGGTGACAAGTTTGGTTTTCATTATTGTTGTTGGATACAGGTTTAAAATTTATCTTTAAGAGAAGCTAGTTCTGTCTACTCGTTTTATGGAGAACTAATTCAGATAAGATAGACTCACTTGGTCTGAAATCAGTAGGCTTCGTGCTGTAATTATATCTTTCTTGGTTTCCTCAGATTCTTAAGAGAGGTTGCAATGTGAATGACAGAGATGGGTTGACAGATATGACTCTTTTACATTATACTTGCAAATCTGGAGCTCATGGTATTGGTACGTATATGGTGAATCTGTTGATGGCTTCAGGCATCTATACTTGTGCTTGTATAAGCTGTGTTTATGTCAACCAGCGTCTCTGGGAGGGCACCTAGCTGATGATAATAATATTCCCTGAATAGGTGAGAATTCAGTTACGTCCTCCACACACCCTGTTCCCTTTTCTCAAGGGGGTCCTTATAGTCTTCTGATACCTCCCACCTTTCCTGGCACAGGCTTTATGCCTGCCCGCTTGCGAGGTGAGAGTAATCGGTAACACCTAGAATCTTCCTGAGAGTTTACAGCAAGGTTTTACAATCCATGCTCTGTTTTCTAGGCTTCCCAATCCCTACAGACCCCAGTCTTTAGGTGTAAGGTCTGTTTCTTCATACGTATGTGCATAATCCCCCAAATGGGTATTCTCCTGTGCTTTACTGTTTTTATGCTTGTCTTACTCAGCTGTATATTGTGAACATCTCTCCCTATTTCTGATAAAGTAAACTATTGGTGGTGGAGGACTCTTTTTTTTTTTTCTTCTGCGATCCATCATGGATAGATACTTTTATAAAATTAAATAAAAATGGGTTTATAATAGAAAAGTGAAATAAAGACACAAAATACAAGCCAAAATGTTTTTCAAAAGCATAAAATTATATTCCAGTTAATATATTCAGAAGAAAAGATTGTGTAGGGAAAAAGAACAGAGTTGTAAAAGGTAGAAATTACAGTTTAGGACCGGCAGTGGCCCACAGAGCACAATCTGAGTAGCGCTGGTCTTAGCGCGCTGTTTTTCGTGGTTCTATAGTATTCTCTTATGTGAATGTCTCATAATTTATTTAACCAGTGTCTTATTATTGTACTTGAGGGTTGTTTGAGAATGTTATTCATAATAAAAAGTGCTGTGATGATCATCTCTATGGCTAAGCGTTAATTTATATCCCTGAGTATGATTATTTTCTTAGAATAAATTCCTTGTTCAGTAACCTTTTTGAGGTATGAGTGTATATTCAGCATTCTGTTTGCATCAGCTTTTTAAATGAGGTAGTAGATGACCATCCATTGGAACTTAAAATTTGTACTGAAGAAAAATAATCTAGAAAACCTTCTCTAGGTGATGTCGATACTGCTGTAAAATTCGCAACTCAGCTTATTGATCTGGGAGCAGATGTTAGTTTGCGAAGTCGCTGGACAAATATGAATGCTTTGCATTATGCTGCTTATTTTGATGTCCCCGAGCTTATAAGAGTGATTTTGAAGACATCTAAACCAAAAGGCAAGTACTAGAAGATCGCCAGTAGATGTTATTAATTGAACACTTTATGGCATAAAAATTATAATTCAAAGAAATTTTTACTCCTAATCAATCTTGTTCCCTGTGATCTCCAACCCCACTTTATTTTTCAAAAACAGTTTAAATTTTCTTTATTGAAGATTAATTACTATCCTTTCACAGAAGACTTAGTACAAAGGGATAAAAAATGAAATGTTCTTTGGGTTTTTATATCTCTGCAAATTTCCCAGTATAACATGGATTTTATGAACTGTAATTGAATCTGTGTAAAATTCTTTTGTCTTATTTGGGTAGCCAGAAATAGAGCGATAAAACCTTCAGAACTAAGCATTGAAATCATAAAGAATATTTATTTTATGTGGCATTCAGTTCTGAAATTCTGTGATGCCAGTAAAGGATAAGTTTTCATTTTTTTCTTCCTATCTTGATGATGCTGTCCTAAAATTGAACATCATAATGTCTAGATCACAGTCCTAGTATGTTAACTTTCTCTCTGCGTCCTCCCAGTAGGGCAGTTTTCTTTTGAGAAAAAAATGAGGGCAGGTGCAGTAGTATTACTTCAAGTTAAAGGCTGTTTGCAATGTTTTCTGCATTCGTAGAAGATGTATTTTAGAGATTCAGGAGATGAATTTCCTGGAATGCTTGTTTCTAACCTCTGTTTCGTATACGAGTCCATTTCCTCTTTACCTTTTTACTTTTGCACTTTGTAGAAGAAGTTAGGAAGAAAGCCTCTCTTGGTGGTGCAGTGTCTTTAATACCTCAAGGGAGTTTGTCCTGAGCATGTCTTGGTTTGCTTGCAGTTGTCGATAGGTCATGAGGGGTGTTGGAGCTGTCTTTTGATTAAGGTAGGATTAGCAGAACCAGAGGTATATTAATTAAACCCTTGTTGTAGAAAACATTCAATGTGGGATTCCTAAATCTGGAGGATTTCCTGTGTCTGTGTATATAGCATCATGACGATTTGTTGAAAATATTAAAATATCCTTAGAATTTCAAGAGTCCATTCGTATTGTGAAGTCCAAAATTATTTGTTGAAGAAAGTATTGTGAATGAATACAATAGGTAAGCATGTAGTGTATGTTTAATTACTCTTTAACTTATTCCTGGTTTGAGAATTCTCCATTGTTTTTACCTACTGTTTTTTTCTGTAAAGAGGCAGAGAGTAAATATTTCAGGTTTTGTGGACCACGTGGTCTCTGTTGCAATTACTTGACAGTTGTGGCACGAAAGTAGCCACAGAGAGTATGTGAATGAATGTGTGTGGCTGTGTTCTAAGAAAACAGTTTTATTTACAAAAACAGACAATGGGTTGAATTTGGCCATAGGCCACAGTTTGCTAGTCCCTGACCTAAGCCCTATTACATTATAGCTGTCATGGCAAATATGCAGCAGGTTTAATGAGAGGTTTAAGATGGTGACTTTTGCAAATGTGAATTGCTGCCATTAATTGCTTCTAATATAGTTTAGTTTGTGATGGTTGGAAAATTCATGGTAATATCAGTCCATTTGATAGTGAAATTTTATTGTACTAAGAAAAGAATTAGCTGACCAGATCCTAATATAATGATTTTGTTCTACTGTGAGGATAGTCTTTCTAGTGAGTTGGTTTAAGTCTCACAAATGACTAGTAACCGCCCCGCCCCCCCCAAATAAACCCAGCTCGTCTCTTTTTACATTATAATAACTTGACTTAAAATTTTTATTAATGACACTTGCAATGTTTAATTGCAGATGTGGATGCCACTTGCAGTGACTTTAATTTTGGAACAGCTCTGCATATTGCTGCATATAACTTGTGTGCGGGTACTGTGAAATGCTTATTGGAGCATGGAGCAAATCCTGCATTTAGGGTAAGAGGTTAAATTAAAAGTGAAAAACATTAAAAGAATTAAAACATCTAACATTATCTCCCAGGAAAAGAGTTGAATCTGGATCTTGTTGTAGCATTGGTACATGAGCAAATAATTCGTTTTTTTGTGCTTCATGCAAAGAGTAGTAATGATAAAGTTTTATCTCAAATAAATTTAAGGCATAGCAGTGAATTTCAGTCCTTTTATATTGATAAGCTCTACAGAACTTACTTTCATTCAGCTCTTTAAGTGTCACCTTTGAGTTTAAAAGTATCTTTCATTTAGGCTTTTGGTATATTTATAAATCCTTAGCTGTTAAATAAAAATGCATGTATTAAAGTTATATTTCTGTATCAGTTTTAAATTCTTTTGGAGGTAAGCTTTATTTTAGACAATGTAGAAACTCATGTTTAAGGATGGAGTAAACCTTTAAAATCAATTTAACGGAAAAAATTACCTTTTAATGGTAATGTCACACATTGACAAAGTTAACACAGAGGATTAGGTTTCCTAGTCTTTGAATCCTTTGGTATTTTCTTGTCTTCACAAAAGTCGCTCTCAGTGTCCCTTTCTGTTACCTTGATAACCGTGACTCGTTCTGGCAGGGATGCTTCGTTAGGTCTGTGCCTTCCCTCGAAGGGGCAGGGCTGCGCCCTGTTAGAAAAAGCCGTTTCCCTTCCCCTTTTCCTTCCCCCTCCCTGCTTTCTTGTTTTCTCTCCCCTCTACTTCACCACTCTTCTTCCTGTTTAACTCCATTCATTGTTTAATTAACCCCTCTTTTCCTCCCTCCCCACCTCCCTCCTTCCTTCCTTCATGCCTTATTGTTTATTGGGCACTGGGAGAATACAACAATAAATCAATCTCTGTCCTCAGACACAACATAGTTTGGAGGCTGGAGTTCCCTTTATGGCTAAGCAGTTATCAAACCTGACTAATATCCATGAGAACCCAGGTTCAATCCCTGGCCTCTCTCAGTGGGTTAAGGATCTGGCGTTGCTGTGGCTCTGGTGTAGGCTGGCAGCTGTAGCTCTGATTAGACCCCCAGCCTGGGAACCTCCATGTGCTGCAGGTGTGGCCCCTCCAAAAAACCAAAACCAAAAACAAAATATTTCTTTAAAAGTAGATGTAACTGGTCAATAAAAATATAATTAAATAGGAGTACCTGTTGTGGCTCAGTGGTAGCTATACTAGTATCTATGAGGATGTGGGTTTGATCCCTGGCTTTGCTCAGTGGGTCAAAGATCCAGTATTGCTGTGGCTGTGGTGTAGGCCTGCAGCTGCAGCTCTGATTCAACCCCTAGCCTGGGAAACTTCACATGCCACAGGTGCGGCCCTAAAAAGCAAGAAAAAAAAAAAAGAAAGAGAATATAGTTTAGATGATGGACAAGAAAGCAGTCAACTTGATTGTGCTGTGTTCAGTTCAGAGTATTAGGATGGGGGACAGGAAGGGGGTCACATGGGAGGGATGTCCAGCAAAGCCTTGGGAAGGCGTCCTGGCAAAGGTGAGATTGAGAACTTAAACACAGGTAAAATTAATCAGGTACGGGAGGGAGCTGGGACAGGATGTTAGGCAGAGAGATTAGGCACAAAGGCTAGAAAATGATAATTCAGTTTGGCCGGAGTGTGAAGGTGATCTGGGTTTGTTTTTGCTAGTACCGCTGTTGACAAAACCCCATGAGTGGAGAGAATATTTTGAATCCAGTAGGATGCAGCTCGGTATGTCACTGAGGTAAATTACCAATTCAGGTCCAAAACAATGACGAGATGGCCAAGTTTTGGAGGTTAATACTTAAAAAAAAAAAAGTGGTTAACGTGGGTCGGCAGCAGACATTGGAACAAACACTAACAGCTTAACACTTTCGAAGAAAGTGAAATTCTTTAATCGTGAATAAGTCTTCTTATATTAACATGACATCATTGTTACTTTTTATTATTTAGTATTTTTTAAACAAAAGTTTTAGTTGCTAAATTTTGTATAGGGATTAATAGTGTGACTTATTCTAGAAAGGTGAGGACTTAACAAAAATCATAAGTGAAAAATTTATTTACTGTTAATATAGCTTACCACTTATCAGAGCAGGTTTGTTGATTTAAAAAGAAGCTCCCCCCCCCTTTTCAAGAGTATGTATTAGTGCTACAGATATTTTCATTATATTTTATATTTTTCTGTGAAATCTGGCATCAGAATAGTTTATCATCATCCCAGAAATTTGATTGTGTGTCTTCCTGCCATATTTTTTTTTGTCTTTAACTTGTAGGAGAGTTTATTACTAAGTATCATATGACTGAATGCCTGCATTTTTAATTCAAAAAATTTTAAATTATAATTGATTTACAATGTCCTGTCAATTTCTGCTGTACAGCAAAGTGACCCAGTTATATATATATTCTTTTTCTCATATTACATTCTATTATGTTCTGTTACAAGTAATTGGATATAGTTCCCTGTGCTATGTATAGTAGGACCTCATTGCTTATCCATTCTCAGTGTAATAGTTTGCATCTACTAATCCTGCCATATTTTTTCTTAGGACCAAACTGACTTGAATTTTTTTTTTTTTTGTCATTTCTTGGGCCGCTCCCATGGCATATGGAGGTTCCCAGGCTAGGGGTTGAATCAGAGCTGTAGCCACTGGCTTACACCAGAGCCACAGCAACGTGGGATTGGAGCCAAGTCTTCGACCTACACCACAGCTCACGGCAACGCCGGATCCTTAACCCACTGAGCAAGGCCAGGGATCGAACCTGCAACCTCATGGTTCCTAGTCAGATTCGTTAACCACTGAGCCACAACAGGAACTCCCAGACTTGAATTTTAAAACAAAAAATGTGAGGCACTTGCAAACTAAGTACAAAAGCCCCATTCTTTTATGCATATAGATCACTTAAGGATAATTATCAGAGCAAAAGAAAAGGGGAAAAGATTTCTGAGCAAAAGGATCTTGATTCATCTTATTAAGAGAAGATTACAGTCTGGATTAAGTTTTTGGTTAGGAACATAGAAGAAAGAGAGCTTGTTTGAGGGAAGGGCAGCACATGAGAGTCCGGGGGTCCCAGGACATGGACGGCAGGGTCATTTCTGCAGCGACTGTGGAGATGACGTTGAGCGAGTCCCTCAGTCCTCGCTTCATTCTCCTATTGGCAAACTGGAAATGGCAGTGATATATATATATATATATATTTTGCAAATATTTTCTTTTATTTGGTTGTTTTCCTTTTTACTCTACTGTAGTACCTTTTTTTTATATAATTTTTTTTTCCCCACTGTACAGCAAGGGGGTCAGGTTATCCTTACATGTATACATTACAATTACATTTTTGCCCCACCCTTTCTTCTGTTGCAACATGAGTATCTAGACAAAGTTCTCAATGCTATTTGGCAGTGATATTTTACCCCTTTAGCTGGTCTCTCCTGCTACAATATAAACTCTTTAACAGGCAAGGATTTTCATCTGTTTTATCCACAAGCTTTTTCTTGATGTGAAAACCAAATGAGATGATTTATATGCTAGGATTTTGCTTATATGAATACCATGCAATCAGTGGGCGTGTGACTGACCTTTTTTTTTTCCCACTACAGGATAAATCCCAGCCCACGTGTTAGAAGTATTGAAACTATAGGTTCTGTTCCTGAGTCTGAGTCACTCCATGAGTGGGCAGGATGGGTGGAGGTCTCAGAGCCCCATCCAGTGGGTTGGCAGCTGTGGGGTGGTGGAGAGTCTGGGGTCTGGGGTGGGGAAGCCAGCCAGTCCTGTGACTTCTGTCTCCCAACTTGCCTTCTGCAAGCGTGAGGCCAGGCATGCTGTCCACTAACTTCCCCGAGCCTGGACCGAGTTCCCCACCAGCCAACTGTACGGTGTTCCTTCCTCTCCCGGGCCTCTGTCCCACTGCCTCTTAGCAGTGAGGCCTTCCCTGGCCCCTGTGCATGAATAGCCACCTCTGTCCCCATGTTCCCTCTTCTTCCCTGCCTTGCTCCTTTTGCCACTTTTTTACCCTTTCATGTATCATAGGTTTTGTGTGTAATTATAGTCTGCCTCTCTCACGAGGCTGTGTGCTTTTCGAGGTCAAGGCTTTTTGTTTTTCTCACTGTGTGTCTTTAGCACTTAGAATGTGTCTGGCAGGTAGTAGATATTTAGCAAATATTTTTGAATCAACGAATGACAGATGAATCTAACTTATTTTTTTTTTCCAAAAATGTTCTTGTATGACTGTGTAGAGCTCTAAGCCGACGTGAATTGAAGTTTTTCTTCTCTTTATTTGTAGAACGACAAAGGACAGATCCCTGCAGATGTTGTTCCAGACCCAGTTGAAATGCCCTTAGAAATGGCTGATGCTGCGGCAACTGCCAAAGAAATCAAGCAGATGCTGCTGGATGCGGTGCCTCTGTCATGCGGTCTCTCAAAGCCCTTGCTTCCGAATTATGATCGGGTTACCAGCAAGGCGATGCTGACGTCACTTGGCCTGAAGTTGGGGGATCGTGTTGTTATTGCAGGACAGAAGGTATAGTAAGTAGTCTCCAAAGCTGTGTCCAAGGTCATTTTGTGGCCTGTGTGTCAGGGGTGCATACAGTATGATTTCGAGGTTTTTTTTTTTTTTTTTTTTAAAGTCAAATATGTAGGTAGCAAGGTAATGGAAAATGTGAAACTTTGATGCATAGTTATTATAAAGTGTAATTTAAGGAGTTCCCATAATGACTCAGTGGAAACGAATCTAACTAGTATCCATGAGAACATAGTTTTGATTTCTGGCCTTGATCGGTGGGTTAAGGATCCGGTGATGCCATGAGCTGTGGTGTAGGTTGCAGATGCGGCTGGGATCCTATGTTGCTGTGGTGTGGTGTAGGCTGGTGGCTACAGCTCCAATTTGATTCCGAGCCTGGATATCTCTATATTCACAGGTGAGGCCCTAAAAGGCCAAAAAAAAAAAAGAAAAGAAAAGAAAAAGTGTAATTTAAGAGTATAAGCTATTTGAAGACATCTTTATTTGAGTGGGAGAAGAGTGCAGTTCAGTGGAGCTGCCCAGTGAATTCAGAGGCACTAGCTGGGAAACCATCCAGTCTGCAGGTTTTTTCTCGCAGCCTCGCAGCTCGCCTTCCGCCTCCTCCTCCCCCTCCCACCCCCAGGATGCTCAGTGGTGGTTCTCCTGTGACCACTGCTGCACGAAATGCAGCAACGGCCACCCTTGCCATTCCTGGGCGTTTGGCTTCTTGACCCCACCAACAGAGAAATCCTAGATAGGATTTTAACCTGGTAAGAAAAATGTATGTGGAAAAGAGAGCTCCCAACCCCTCCCCACCAAAGATGCTCCAACACCTCTTTCTCCAGAACCTCAGTTTCCAGAAGGCGTTCACGTGTTGCCATTCTCTCTTTGTCAATACTTCATGCCGGGGGGTGGGGGAGGTGCAGGGGGCTTGTTTTTCTCTTTTTGTTCAAATTTTGGGGCCAGTCAGGAGCTTGGTGTGGAGAATGGTACAGGGAATCCCTCCCTGCATGTGGGATTCCTGACGGAGCTCTGGCTAGATGTTTGGGTGGGTGGGATTGTGGGGAGGGTGATGCACTTTTCTTAGAAAACACTGAAATTTGGAAGTTTGATTTACCAAGAAAATTGCTTCAAAAGGAAGGTAAACTACAAATGGTTATGCTGAGAATGACATTTGCTAACTTCCACGAGGATGCATTCATGGACATTTGTTAGTTTTCTGTTGTCATATCTGTGGAACTAAATATCAAGAAATCATGAATGCATAGCCTTTTTCCCCTTGGGATTAATATTCAGCCTCTTTAATATTCCTGCCCTGTGTCCGAGAATGGACTCCTAAAAGATGTTGTTTTATTTTACTTCTTATTTTGAATAGTTTAAAGCTACACAAAAGGAGGAATACATGATGAACATGCATGTACCAGTCAGCAGGGCTTAACTTTGTCATCTCACAGGCAGTCTTGTTTCGTTTATGTTTTCTCTCAGTCTCTTGCCTGTCTTTTGATGCTTTTAGGTGTGTCTTTCACAGAGCAGACATTTTACATTTTGATGAAGTCCATTTAACCAAATTTTTCTCTTGCAGATTGTGAGTTTAGATATTTAAGAAATTTTTTATTATGCTTTCTTCTAGATGTTTATAGTTTTAGGTTTTATATTTAATTTTGAATTGATTTGGGGATAGAGTGAGAGGCAGAAATGGAGTTTGTGTTTTTAATTCTCTCTTTTTCTCTTGAATTGCCCTTGTACCTTCGTCAGTTTGCCCATGTGTGCACAGGTGCATTTCTGGATTTTATTCTGCTCTGTTGATCTAATGATTATCCTTTCTTCAGTACTGCACTGTCATGATTCCTGTAACTATATACTAAATCTTGCAATCTGATATCGTTAGGCTCTCAGGTTTTTTTCTTTCTTTTATAAATTCCCTTGCCTTTCCATGTACATTTTAGAATCAGGCTAAAGATTTTTGCGAAAAGCCCTGCTGCGATTTTTAAATGGGGTTGTGTTAAACATAGATGAATTGAGAAGGATTAACATCTTAAAAATATTGACTCTTTCAGCCTTAAACAGAATGTATCTCTCTATTTAGTAGGTATTTGGTTTATTTCATCAGAGTTTTACATTTTTTAAGCATATGGATATTGCTTATACTTTGTTAGATTTATACCTAAGTTTTTCATGTTATTTAGTGTTGTACATGGTGGTGTGTTTGAAATTTCATTTTCCAATGGTGCATTGCTAATATATAGAAATACAATTGATTTTTGTATATTGATTTTTGTATATCCTGTTGCCTTACTAAATTTATTGGGTCTATTGACCTTTTTTGTGGATTCTTTGTGATATCCTATATAAACAGTCATGGTGTCTGCAAATAGAGACAGTTTTATTTCTTTTCAATCTGTATGCATTTATTTTTCTTGCCTTATCTCATTGTCTCGGACTTTCAGTGTAATGAAAAATAGAAATGGTTAAGAGTCAACATCCTTGCCCTGTTTCCAATCTTAAAGGGAAAGTGCACAATCATTCATCAAGTGTGGTAATTGTTAGCTGTAGATTTTGGATAAATGTCTTTTATTAAGTTGAAGAAATTCCCATCTATCCCTAGTTTGCTGAGAGTTTTTCTGCATATGCCCAGAGAACAGGGTCCCCCTCTGCTCTCTTTAGTTTGTAGATATGATGAATCATCTTGATTAATTCTCAAATGTTGAATTAGCCCACCATTCTCATGATAAACCTCATTTAGTCATGATGTATTATCCTTTCTATGTATTGCTGAATTTGGTTTGCTATTATTTTGTTGAGTATTATTGTGTTTGTGTTCATAAGGGTCTTGTAATGTCTTTGGTTTTGATATCAAAATAAGGCTAGCTTCACAAAATGAGTTGGGAATGGATCTCTCCACTTTTATATTCTAGAGGATTTTGTGTGGGGCTAGTATTTTTTTTCCCTTAAATTCTTTTTTTTTTTTCACTTTTTTAGGGCTGCGCTCATGGTTCCTAGGCTGGGGGTCTAATTGGAGCTATAGCTGCCGACCTACGCTACAGCTACAGCAATGCCAGATCTGAGCCATGTCTGTGACTTACACCACAGCTCACAGCAATGCCAGATCCTTAACCCACAAAGCCAGGGATTGAACCTGTAACCTCATGGTTCCTAGTCGGATTTCTGATACACCCCAATGGGAACACCTCCCTTGAATTCTTTGGTAAAATTCACCAGTGAGGCCATACAGGTCTGGAGGGTGACTTTTTTTTTTTTTTTTTTGGTGTGTGTGTGGAAGATTTTTAACTGCAAGTTCAATTCAGATGTGAACTTTGACATTTTATGTCATTCAAGGAATAGGAACATTTTATCTTATCTGTCAAATTTGTAGGCACAGAGTTATTCATAGTATTTTCTTACTATGTCTTTAAATGACTGAGGCAATTTGATAATGTATCTCTATCATCCATGATGTTTATAATTTGTATCTTCTCTTTTTCCTCTTTGGTCTCCAGCTAAAAGCTTATTTATCCTTCCAAAGAACTAGTTTTTGGTTTCATTGATTTTTTTTTCTTTTGCTTTTCTGTTCTTAATTTCTTATCTTTATTATTTCTCTTTTTGCTTGCTTTGGGTCTTCACTTTATAGTTGCAGAAGGTGGAAGTTTATATCATTGACTTAAGACTTTTTTTTTCTTTTGGTCTTTTTTAGGGCCGCACTTGCGGCATTTGGAGGTTCCCAGGCTAGGGGTCTAATTGGAGCTGTTGCTACCGGCCTATGCCACAGCTACAGCAGTGCCATGACAGGAACTCCTTTGAGACCTGTTCTGATACAAGCATTTTATTGCTGTAAATTTCCTTCTAAGTACTGCTTTTGCTGCATCCCACAACTTTTGCATATTCTGTTATAATTTTAATTCAATTAAAAATATGTTATGATATCCCTCATGATTTTCCTCTTTTACCATGAGTTATTTAGAAGTATATTGTTTATGAGACACCAACATCAAATGCTTTCACTGACATGTGGAATCTGAAAAAAGGACAGACTGAACTTCTTTGCAGAACAGATGCTGACTCACAGACATTGAAAAACTTATGGTCTCCGGAGGAGGAGACAGTTTGGGGGGGTGGGGGGATGTGCCTGGGCTGTGGGATGGAAATCCTGTAAAATTGGATTGTTATGATCATTATACAACTACAGAGGTGATAAATTCATTTGAGTAATAAAAAAAGTATATTGTTTAATTTTCAAGTATTTACATATTTTTCCATATTTTTGTAAGTGATTTCTGGTTTAATTCCATTATGGTCTAGGTACATGTTGTGTATGATTTTTAGTATTTTGCATTTGTATTCTGCTGCTTTGGATGGAATGTTTTATAAACATCAAGTCAAATTGACTTATAGCTGGTCTTAGGTCTCAGTTTTTCTATATCCTTACTGGGTCTCTGCCTACTTGGCCTATTGATAATGGGGAGAGAGGTATGCTGAGGTCTCCAACAGTGATTGTGGATTTGTCCATTTCTCTTTTTAGTTCTATCAGTTTTCACTACATATATTTTGGAGCTTAGTTGTTAGGTGCATGGAGACTTAGGATTCTCTTGCCTTCTCGATTTATGACTCTTTTTATCATTATTTAATGTCTCTTTTTATCCCTGGAAATATTTTCTTGTTTTGAAATCTACTTTTAGAGAATGTTTTTGAAAGACTTCCATGACAAAGTTGCAAGAGGAGGACATTTTGAATTGCTAGTCATACTCAAAAGTTACTGTGATTTATATTTTCTTTAGGTTGGAACATTAAGATTTTGTGGAACAACTGAATTTGCAAATGGGCAATGGGCTGGCATTGAGTTGGATGAACCAGAAGGAAAAAACAATGGAAGTGTTGGCAAAGTCCAGTACTTTAAATGTGCCCCCAAATATGGTAAGGTAGATACTGTCTAATTTCATGAGAATTAATTTAAATTAAAAATTTTACTATTATTTTAAAATAAGACTTTTCCCCTGGTCGCTTATGTACTAAAAGAAGGGACTGCCCTTTTTCTTACTGTGAGCAGTATTTTGGTTGGGAGTGGTGGGTGTCTTATTGGTAGTACACCCAGCTCTATAGATCTTCCTAAGTCCTGCTTATTGGGGTGTCATGACTGAAGGAGGGATTTTATTCTTTGTTACTAAAATACAGAGCTGGAGGTTGAAAAACATGAAAAATTGGAAAAGCAAGTGAAGCCAACTTCATCGCTATGCTCCTCAGCTGGGGTGATGATTTCCAACAAATGTTTGTTTAATTTTATAGTCTCTTCTACACACACACACACACACACACACACACACACACACACACACACACGCCCACACCCTCATATACCCTGACACTTGATTTCAATTTGCTTTTGTCACTTACTGTGTTGTGACTATTTCCTTGCTGTGAAGTATTTTCATAGAACATTAGTTTCCCTGGTTGCACAGTATTTCATCTTGTAGCTCAACAGTGTGGTGTCACGTTGGAGAGTGTGGACTTTGGAGTCTGAATGCTTGGGTCTGAATCAGCTGCTCTACCTACCAGCTATGGGACCTTCTTTCTCTTCTTGTACCTCAGTTTTCTTTTATAAAATGAGGATAACAATTCATGTGAGAATTAAATGCGTTGATAAATTTATAAATCACCTAGAATAGTGCTTGGTTCCCTGTAAACACCCCCAAAATGTTAGCTATTTGCCAGCTGTTATAAATTTATCAAAATCACCAGTTTCCTTTTGTCATACACTTAAGATGGAGCCTCATTTTGGGGTCTGTTATTAAGAGTTTTGTTTATAAAAAATGCCCATTACATTGTTGCCGTGGCTGTGGCATAGGCTGGTAGCTGTAGCTCCGATTCGACCCCTGGACTGGGAGCTTCCATATGCTGCATCTGTGGCTAGTGTTTCGACTATCATCACAATTTAAAGTAGTGTTTAAACTGGTAAGGGTTTTTAAAAAAATAAACATATATTTAAGATATTAAGCCTTTATATTTATTACAGTTATTTCACCTAGTTTGTCATTTGCCTTTGAACTTAATTTGCAGTGTTTTTAGACATACAGTTTCATGCAGCTAAAAGACTTTTATAATTTCTTGTAATTGCTTTTATGCTAAAGCAGATATTTCTTCCTAACATGATGATTAGTTATAGGTTATGCATTTTATTCTTTTGAATGTTTTAATTTTAAATACTGTATTACTTATTAACTTGGAGTTTATTTGTGCAAGATTAAGAATTTAATTTTAATTTTCCTCTATTAGCTACTTTTGGCAACTGTCAAGCAGACTAAGGGCAAGATCAGAAACCATTAGCAACAACAGAGAGAGCAGATGTAAATCAGAGCCCTGGGAAGTGCTTAGATTGTAACAGAATGCATGTGGCCTCCCAAATCCCATCATCCCAAGGAGAGGCATGCTTGATTAGGACAAAGCTGGACACTCAAGGACCCTGCCTCCATCCCCCTTTACATACTTAAAGGCAAGTTGGGGGGCAAGGATCATTGTTGGCTTATATGAAAACAGAAATAGCTCTTCCTTGGTGGTCTGAGGCAGGTCTTTGCTAAACTAGCCAAGGTGGGGGGGCAGCAGAGGTGGGGAACCCCCTGATTAAGCAGAAGCCAAAGACTTTGTCTTGTCTCAGCAGCATTTTTTGGTTTTTATTTTTTTCCCTCTCTTTAAATCTGTCATTTTTCCTTTGGCTTGTTGTGCTTCCTTTATTATGAAGTAAGTTCTTATAAATGCTATAGTCTGTTTCAGGATTGTTTTGTTCCACTAGTTAGTTAGTTCTAGCACACATTAGATTTTTTTTTTTTTGCCATTTTTTGGGCCGCTCCCGCGGCATATGGAGGTTCCCAGGCTAGGGGTCGAATCGGAGCCATAGCCACTGGCCTACGCCAGAGCCACAGCAACGCAGGATCCGAGCCACTTCTGCGACCTACACCACAGCTCATGGCAACGCTGGATTGTTAACCCACTGAGCAAGGGCAGGGATCGAACCCGCAACCTCATGGTTCCTAGTCGGATTCGTTAACCACTGCGCCACGATGGGAACTCCCAGATTTTTTTTTTTAATTATAGAAGTTTTGTAATAATTTAAAAAATGTTTTTTTTAACAGCAGTTTTAGGTTCATAGCAAAATTGAGAGGGAGGTACAAAGATTTCCTGTGTACCTCCTGCCCTATACATGCATAGTGTCTCCTTTTATCAACATCCCTTCACCAGAGGGTACATTTCTTACAATTGATTAACCTACATGGACGCATCATAATCACTCAAAGTCCATAGTTTGCCTTAGGGTTCACTCTTTGGGTTGTGTATTCTCTAGGGGTAGACAAATGAGTAATGGTGTGCATCCATCATTATACTATCATACCGAGTATTTTCATTGCCCTAAAAATCCTCTGTGCTCCACCTTGTCATCCCTCTCCACCTTGGCCCCTGACAGACATTGATCATTTTAGTGTCTCCATAGTTATTATGCCTTTTCCGTAATGTCATATAGCTGGAATCATACAGTATATAGCCTTTTAAGATTGGCTTCTTTCACTTAGTAATTTGCGTTTAAGTTTCCACCATGTATTTTCATGGCTTGATAGATCATGTCTTTTTAACACTATTTGGTAGTGTATTCAATACTTGTTGTCTGGAGGTATCACAATTTTTCCATTCACCTACTAAAAGATATCTTGTTTTGGCAATTATGAAAATTTTATAATAATTTCTAATATTTGGTAATACTATTTTTATGTCTTTTAATAATTACCAAAGTGAATACATGTACCTAGTTTAGTAAGTCAAGTTTTATTGTAAGATTTATTAAAAACAACAACTAAACCCTCCTCTGGCTTTCCCTTCCTGACCCCAAGTCCTGCTCTTTATTTTTTTTTAATTTTTTTAAAATTTTATTTATTTTTTTAAATTACTCAAATGAATTTCTCACATCTGTAGTTGTATAATGATCATAACAATCTGATCTCACAGGATTTCCATCCCACAGCCCAAGCACATCCCCCCACCCCCCAAACTGTCTCCTCCTCCGGAGACCATAAGTTTTTCAATGTCTGTGAGTCAGCATCTGTTCTGCAAAGAAGTTCAGTCTGTCCTTTTTTCAGATTCCACATGTCAGTGAAAGCATTTGATGTTGGTGTCTCATTGTATGGCTGACTTCACTTAGCATGGTAGTTTCTAGGTCCATCCATGTTGCAAAAAATGCTGGTATTTTGTTCTTTTTTAATGGCTGAGTAATATTCCATTGTGTATATGTACCACATCTTCTTGATCCACTCTTCTGTTGATGGACATTTAGGTTGTTTCCATGTTTTGGCTATTGTAATGAACATTGGAGTACATGTGTCTTTGCGAGTCGTGGTTTTCTCTGGGTAGATGCCCAGGAGTGGGATTGCTGGATCAAATGGTAGTTCTATGTTTAGTTTTCTGAGGAATCTCCATACTGCTTTCCAAAGTGGTTGCAGCAATTTACAATCCCACCAACAGTATGCTAGTGTTCCTTTTTCTCCACACCCTCTCCAGCACTTTTTGTGTGTAGACTTTTTGATGTTGGCCATTCTGGCTGGTGTAAGGTGGTACCTCAGAGTGGTTTTGCCAAGTCCTGCTCTTTAGAGGCAAGAACTTTTTTGACTTCTTTAGCCATATCTTCTGTTTATATTCACATTTAAAATAATGTATCTATATGAATATTTCCAACTTTAGACATCTATCAACGTCATAATATGAAGAGAAAGATTTGGCATTCTTACTATTCTAAGTCAGTTTTTTTCCTTGCTTTACCTCTTTGTTTTGGTGGAGCACATCCTTCAGTAGCTTTTTGACAAAGGACTCATGGGAAGTAAATTTTTGAGACCTTCCATCCCAGAAATACGTTTATTTCCACCCTTATACTTTATATGATAGCTTAGTGGGATGAGTGTTAGGCTAGAATTCATACTCTCTCAGTATTTTGAGGGTGATATTCTATTGTCTAATGCAATTTGGCAAACTTTTTCTGTAAAGGGCCAGGTAGTAAATGTTTTAGGCTTTATGAGTCGTACAATCTCTTGTTGCAATTAGTCAGCCCTCCTGTTGTAATGAATAAGCAGTCATGAACAGTATATAAACAGTGGGTGTGGCTGTGTTCCAACAGAATACTACAAAAATAGGTGCTAGATATGACTCTGGGGCCATCATTTGCCAACTGTTATCCTGAGCTTCCATTGTTGCTGTCTAGAAGTTTCAAAGTCAGTCTTTCTTCTGCTTTTTTGACCTTTTCCCTACTTCTGGGAGCTTTTTTGGAAGTCTTAGTGTCTTTTCTCTTTTTTTATCGTTTTTTTTTTTTCTACAGAGTTTATACCATTTTTATTCCTTAAAATTTTAGTGGCATTTTGGGAGGAGTTAAACAAAATGGATCATGTTTATCTAGAAATGTATTTCTCTTCTGTTTAAAAATAATTCTTCCTTATGTATTTAGTTTTAGTTAAGCCTTATAATTATATGTCAAGATCTGAGGAGAGTCCCATCAGTACTTGATTCTGAACAAGAGAATCATGAGATTCTGAACAAGAGGGTTAGTCCATACATGGTGCATATTTTGAGCTTTGATTGTATCCAGTCATTGCTTTAAATTTAGTTTTAATTTTTAGTTAACCAAATGATTTAATTAAAAAAACAAGGAGAATGAGAGCTATAGAGTTCATTCATTGAACAACATTATTGTGGCGTTAATGACACAAATTTGAAAAATAATTCATACCTGATTGTTCTCATGTTTTGGTTTTTGATTTTTTTATAATCTTTCCTATATCCACACTTAGAACTTTTCACAGATATAATATAATCAGACATACAACTCAGTTTTTTTCCTGGATTTACTTTTCGTTTTTTTAATATTTTTATATAGCCTTTATTGTTTTACTTATTAATAGTGATATAATAGTTAATACATATAAATACAAGATTTATTCTATTGTCAAATAATTGTTTTCTCCTACTTATAATATTGCAATGAAGATGGATTTAGGATTCAGTCTTTTCCCCCTGTTGGGAACATTTTCTCCTAATTAATTTCCAAAAGTGCGATTAGGTCATAATAGCAAACTAGAAGTTATTTTCACTCTTGAACTCTGTCTTCTCCGTATAATATACAAATGTAACCTTGTTCACCCCACTTAAGTATTTCCTGATAATTAATGCATAAAGTAGATGAGGCCTGAATTTTTGCCTTCCAGTAAGATTTTACAAATTTGTATCCCACAGTATAAAATAATTTATTTCTTCAAACCCTTGGCAACACTGAATGTAATCATCAAGCTTGGTGCATGTGTGTGTGTGTGCGCGCGCGCATGTGTATTTGGCAAGGAAAAGAATTTAGAGAAAAAATAGAAAGTCAAAGAACATCTGATAGGCAGGAGACAGAAGGGAGGAAATATTGTGGATAAGTCCAAAGAGCTACGAAAATTGGGATGAAGTATCATAGAATCCGAGGGAGGAAAGAATTTCAAGATTAGCAGAAAAGCAGTGTAATATACACTTGTTAGCTATAAACAAAGCACTGGCTTTTTGTCGTCTTGAGCATTTCAACAAACTTATTTTAAAATAAGTTGTGTTAAGGTATTACACTTCAGTCATAATGTGTCTTTTTAAGGCTGGGTGTAAAGCCTAAGTGGAAGTGTGCAATATATATGTTATGATTTTATTTTTTTCTGCTTAAATGTCTTAGCCAAATACTCTTGGTATTTATAGTCCATATTCACTATTTCTAATGTCTATGTGTGTTTATTTATACTGGAATTATATGCCTGGATAAACTTCTTTTTTAATGGAATTTCATACTCCGAGCTGCAGCAAATAGGCAACCCCTCCCCTGCCCCATATGCTTCCCCTCCTGAACAGACACTCTATTGTTTCTTTTTTTTTTAATTAAAAAAAATTTTGTAGGTTCTATTGTATCATCTTTATTAGATTCCACATATTGACACTGTATTGTTTCTGATTGTCAGGAGCTGAGGCCTAGGCCTTGGGGAAGATTATATTTTATACTCAAAAAGATTGTTTTATATCCCTACTGTAATTAGGTACATTGGGGGATGCCGAGATGAGTAAGATTGAATTTTGTCTTCTGAAATCTGGAAGAGACAGATAAAACATGGACATAAAAAGCTATAATGTGGGGAAAAAATATGTCCTAAGGAGCTGTAGATAAAAAGTGACATGGAAGAATAGTTTTTATACTATATAGTGCACTATTATTTGCCAGTCGCTTAGTCAGAAATAATTGTAATGAAAGCTCCTACTTCTATCCATTTCTCTTTCCCCTGAATTTCAATCAGTGCCTGATTATGTTACGTGCTTCTTAAGTCATTGTGTGTATTGTTACTCTTGACAACTAGAGTATAAACTCTCTGAGGACAAGAACTACGTCTTGTTTTTCCTCTCTGTCACTACATGACACCTAATAGATACTAGGTGAAGAGTGCAAAAGAGCTTAAAGATTTATATTACTGAATGGTTGTCCTTGTCACTTTGTTTGAAATGCTTTTAATTGCTTAACACTAACCGAACTTCTGCCTTCTCCTTTAGGAATTTTTGCACCTCTTTCAAAGATTAGTAAAGCCAAAGATCGAAAGAAGAATATAGCACACACTCCCTCTGCAAAAGCGGGACCTCTCGTCAGGTCCCAGAAAATTGATGTGGCTCATGTGAC
Organism: Phacochoerus africanus; assembly: GCF_016906955.1. Classification (NCBI taxonomy): domain Eukaryota; kingdom Metazoa; phylum Chordata; class Mammalia; order Artiodactyla; family Suidae; genus Phacochoerus; species Phacochoerus africanus. The sequence goes on along the minus strand of NC_062548.1, from coordinate 114,647,581 downwards.
ATCGAAAATAAATACTGGTAGGTCAAATGAGAAAGTTAGATACCTTCTTCGCATTTTAATTTTATTTGTGGAATCTTTCTATTTAAACTGCTTCGCACTTATCGGTGGGCTGCCTGTGAAACCTGAATTTCATAAAGCCTGGTTTAGATTTTAATTCCTGACAACAGTATTTCAGATTCGTACCTTCCTTTTTCCCCTTCTCTCTCTGTACCTTTATCACCCTCTAATCTGACCTCAAAGCTAGATTAACACCTCAGATAAATACTTACACAGGACAACTAGCTTTATGTATCTCACCTATTCAAGAATGTTAGCAACTTTATCAGAAAAAGTCCAGCCTCTTGAAACTGGCCGCCAGAGTCGCTTCTCTGATGGGGTCTCTCACTGCTTCATGCTCGAGCTGTGCTGTGTCAAGTCTCACTGTCTTTGTGTATGTTGCCCTCACTCCTCCCTTCATACTTTGTCTCATCCTCTCTCAGGGCAATCCTGAACGTCTGTCTTTTGAGGGCCGAGCCATGGCCCACCTCTTTACCTCTTACTCACATCCTGTTTCTCCACGAACTCCTCCCAGTGACCCCAGCTCATTTTGATCTCTGCATCCTCTGACTTCATATTCTCTCTTACCCATATCACCCGGTTGCTATTTGTTATCTTGGGTTTTGTCCTCTGATTGCTTTATTTGGGCAGATCTTTAATTCTGTTAGCAAAATCTCAAAGTTTAAAGGTACTGTGAGAGTATTTTGTACTTTTGTATTCACTGTAGCACATAGCGCAAAATAGGTGTTTGATGAATACTTGCTCACGTATCGAGACCTGAAGCAGGAAGGTTTTCTACCATTATGAAAGGGTTTTGTCCAAGAACTTGGTTAGCCTTTCTACACTGTTCCATTGGCCTGTTTGAATATCCTTGGATCAATATTGCACTTCATAATTACTATGTTTTTGTTTTGTTTTTTTTTAAATGTATGTATTTTTCGGCCACACTCATGGCACGCAGAGGCTCTCAGGCCTAAGAGCAAACCTGAGCCACAGCAGTGACAGTGCCAAATCCTTAACTGTCACCAGGGAACTCTTGCAAAATAAATCTTTAGATCTAGTAGAGGAAAGCTTCCTACCTTATTCTTGAATAGTATCTTTCCTGTTTGGCTTATATAAATCATACTTCCATATAAATTTTAAAATAAGCTGTTAAGTTTCTTTAAAAAAAAATCTGTTGAGAGAAGAGTGGAGAGTTGAACAAAATAGGTGAAGAGGATTGAGATACACCAACTTCTAGCTGTAAGATCCTTTACAGTGATAGACTGTACAGCAGAGGGAATACAGTCAATAATATTGTAATAACTTTGTAGTGACAGGTGGTAGCTAGACTTACTGTGATCAGTTCATAATGGCTATGGATGCTGAATCACTATGCTGTACACCTGAAACTAATATAATATTGTATGTCAACTAAAAAAATAAAGAAGGTGATAAATATATACCTAGGGTAAGAAAATATTATTTTGAAAGGACAAACTGGAATTACATCTCAAAAAAAGGGCTTTTCACAAAATTAAAGTTATTTTTGTTCCTTAAGAGAAAGTTAACTTCTAGACAAATAAACAAATAGTCAAAAAATAGGATTTTTTGAAGTTTTAATTGGTATTACACTTAAACCTTAAATCAATTTGAGAAGAACTGACATCTTTATAATATCCTGTCTTTTAATTATAAGCTGGGGATATTGCTTTATTTACTTAAGTCCTTTAAAAATATCTCAGTAAGCAGTACCTGCTGTGGCTCAGTGAGTTAAGAATCCAACTGCAGCCTCTCAGGTCACTGTGGAGGCTTGGGTTCAATCCCTGGTCTGCCACAGCAGATTAAAGGATCTGGCATTGCCACAGCTGAGCCATAGGTCACAGCTACGGCTCAGGTTCAATCCCTGGCTTGAGAGCTTCCATATGCCGCAGGTGCAGCTATTAAAAAAAAAAAAAAAAACACTCAGTAAAATTTTATAATGTTCTCTATAGATATTTTGTACTTGTTTTATTAGCTCTATTCCCAGGTACTTTATCCTTTTGATGCTCTTGTAAATGGTATCCTTTTAACCTTAAACCCAGAAGCACACAGCAGATACGGAAAGAAAGCTCAAAGAGAAGCCCTTTATTTTTGGTCTGAGGAGCAGAAAAGGGGTCTCTTACTAGATAGAAAGTGGAAGAAATCCCGTTTCCTTTTTTTTTTTTTTTTGTCTTTTGCTGTTGTTGTTATTGCTGTTGTTGTTGTTGTTGCTATTTCTTGGGCCGCTCCCGCGGCATATGGAGGTTCCCAGGCTAGGGGTTGAATCGGAGCTGTAGCCACCAGCCTACGCCAGAGCCACAGCAACGCGGGATCCGAGCCGCGTCTGCAACCTTCACCACAGCTCACAGCAACGCCGGATCGTTAACCCACTAAGCAAGGGCAGGGACCGAACCCGCAACCCCATGGTTCCTAGTCGGATTCGTTAACCACTGCGCCACGACGGGAACTCCCCGTTTCCTTTTTTGATTACTTTGGCTCTTCCCCTACCCCCAGTCCCTAGGCAGCCCCGCATGCTGTAATAGCGGCAGGGCTGGCCAGGCACCTAAACCCCACGGGAAGGGAACCTTTATCTCTGGCCGCAGAAACTATGGTCCCAAGAACATGGATAGAATCATCATTCATTTTCCTTCTCTTTTCTCACTGCTTGACCCCATAGGTAGAGTCAGTATCAAAAGATTATACGACAGAGAAGGGAAATGAAAGCCTAGGCATCCTTCCCAGAATATCAGCAAGGAGTGCCCCTGGGAAGAGGAAAATGTCAGGGAGACCATGGTGAGAGGGAGCTCAAGAAAGTGACGTCAGAAGGGTGGGCTTACTCCCAGGTTAGGGTCTCCCGCACAGACCACTGCCCAGTTCTCAGCCTGACCGCTGGGTGGCACAACACAGGAGACAGGGCCCAAATAGGCTTTGGCAACTGTCCCCATAGGCTTTGTGATGTTGGAACCACAGTCACAGAAGGTAGGTAGGGACTTCCAGCCTGAACCGAACTGCCTGCTAACTGTTGAGTGCCTGCTCAAACAGAACAAAACTAATCAACATTCTCCGTAGGACTGAAATAAGATCCGGAGTCCTGTGAAGGGAATAGTCATAATGTACAGGAAACAATCCAAAATTACTCCAAATAGGAAAAACCAGGAAAATCTTGACATCTCTCAAGGAAAAAGACACAGTCAAAAGATACCCGCCCTGAGATGACACAGATGTTTATCAGATAAAGATTTTCAATGAGTGTATTATAACCCTCTAAGAATTAAGGATGAACAACTCTTGAGACAAATGGAAAATTTTGGCAGAGACATGAAGATATGAAAAAGAACCAAATGATGCTTGTGCACACACGCATATGCGCGCACACGCGCACACACACACACACACACACACACACACACAACTGAGGTCATCTGAGATCAGTGGATTGTACCACTGTCAGTATCCTACTTGTGTTATTATGCTATAGTTTTGTAAAACATCGCCTTTGGGGGAAACTGGGCAAAATGTACAAAGGATCTCCCAATACTGCTTTTTACCACTGCCTGTGAATCTCTAGTTATCTCAAAAAATTCAAATTAAAGACTCAAATGGATACTTTATACCTGGAGAATATAACTGAAAATAAGAAGTTTCCTCCGTGGGCTGCATTCACCAAGTCTCTCTCACCCAGCCCTCCATCCGGTTTCTGCTCTTGTGCTTCTGTCCTCCCTCCTGGCCAGTCTCTTCCTCGTCTAGTTTCCTTCCAGACCTCGATGTCCAGTAATGTTATCCACCTGCGACTCTTCATTCCAGCCCTTCTTTTCAAAGCCCCTTAGAAGCTTGTTCCTCACTGAAGGGCCACAGTTCCTTAGTTGGCACTGTCCTCCCCTAAGATTTTACTGTGACCCATCTTACTTCTCCCGCGTCCCCAAGCCAAGCTACTCCTCCTTCTTTGACCTTATCTTTAAGGCTTTTTTTTTTTCTTTTTGTCCATTCACAGTGCTTACCCTCAGTTCATTCTGACCATATTCTCTGAGAGAAGTCTATCTCAAGACCCCTATTAGAATGTGATCTTTTAAAAAAATACTTTGATATATTCTTTGCCATTGTGGTTCATTACAGGATACTGAATATAGTTCTCTGTGCTGTACAGTAGGACCTCGTTGTTTATCCATTGCATCTGTTAATCTCAGAGTCCCAATCCTTCCTTTTTCTTTACACCTTCTCCAGCAGTTGTTATTTGTAGACTTTTTAAGGATGGCCATTCTGATCTATGTGAAGTGGTCCCTCCTTGTCATTTGATTTGCATTTCTCTCATAATCAGTGACGATGAACTGGAATCTGATGGTCTCGATGAGACATTAATTTATCTTTATAGCCGTGATTATTGTCTCCTCTTTCTATGCTAGCGCTTGTATCAAACATGTCTTCATGTTTTAGTTATTCATGTCTTTTTTTTTTTTTTTTTGTCTTTTTGCTATTTCTTGGGCCGCTCCCGCGGCATATGGAGGTTCCCAGGCTAGGGGTCAAATCGGAGCTGTAGCCACCGGCCTATGCCAGAGCCACAGCAACGCGGGATCCGAGCCGCGTCTGCAACCTACACCACAGCTCACAGCAACGCCAGATCGTTAACCCACTGAGCAAGGGCAGGGACCGAACCCGCAACCCCATGGTTCCTAGTCGGATTCGTTAACCACTGCGCCACGACGGGAACTCCTAGTTATTCATGTCTTTACACCACACCAAATTGAAAAGATCTTCCTTTAGGGCTGGGACCATGGCTTGTGTCGTTTATGACACTCAGAGTGCCAAGCTCAGCTCTTCCCCCCAAATGCTTTGTGAGTAGAATTAGAATGGATGTTTGATGGAATTCAACACTGAGTGTAGTCCATTAGGCTTCTTATTGAAATAGTTTGGTTCTGTAGAATTGAAACAGAGGTCCTAATAAAGTAGAATATTATTCATGAACTCCTTTCTTTCTTTCTGTTTTTTTTTTTTTTTTGTCAGAGTAGGCTCTAGTGAGAGTTGGGGCGGTTATTTTCAGAATACCAGTGACAGAGAGGTATTACTGTCTGACTCTCACTTAAGTGAATAATTGCTGTAATGATTTGCACAAGTTTTTACTTGTCCAGTGTTCACTATCTACATAGGCAGTCTTCTATAATGAATTTGCCTGCACACACCAGTGAAACCATCAGTTTTTTGCACGTCTTAGCAAGTATGCAGCTGTCATAGCTGTATTAGGTTTGCTTTACCTGCTGGAATTGTGCAAACACACTATTGGGTTCATTAAGTATCAGACAGATAGATAGCTGTGTTTTAAATGCTTTATGTTATTTTGAGTTCCTCGGTGGATTTTTATTAGCACCATGCTCTAACCAGCTGAGCTAACTGACCATGTCTTAGTTGATTTTAAAATAGGTTTAAAAGATACTTTACAGGCCTGGGAACTTCCATGTACCATGGGTATAGCCAAAAAAAAAAAAAAAGAAGATATTTGAGTAATATTGCAGAAATTGGGGATTTCAGATGGGGTAGGAATACATTATTTTCTTTTTCCTTTAAATAATGAAATATTGGCCCCTCCCATATGTGAATTTATTACCCAACATGTTTTTAGAAGTGGATAAGATTTAGATAATGAGGGATGCCCGTACTTTTAAAAAACAAATACATTTTTATGTTTGACATTAAACAAAATTCTTTCTTGCTGAAAGTGTTTTGTTTCTGTGTCCTAGGATTAATGACTTCAAAAAAAGATAGTACTTCAGAATCAACACTTTCATTGCCTCCTGGTGAAGAATTGAAAACTGGAACAGAGAAAGATGGTATATAATTTATAACTTTTGTTCTCAAAATTTAATCTACTGGTAGAACTTCGAAGGAGTATAGTTAGGGCAGTTATTTTCAGAATACCAGTGACTGAGAGGTATTACTCTCTGACTCTCACTTAAGTGAATAATTGCTGTAATGATTTGCACAAGTTTTTACTTGTCCAATGTTCACTATCTACATAGGCAGTCTTCTATAGTGAATTTGCCTGCACACACCAGTGAAACCACCAGTTTTTTGGCTCAGAGGGTCAAGAACCAGACATAGTGTCCTTGAGGATGCAGGTTCAACCCCTGGCCTTGCTCAGTGGGTTAAGGATCCAGTGTTGCTGCAAACTGCAGTGTAGACCTGCCACTGCAGCTCCGATTCAGCCCCTAGTCCGGGAACTTCCATATGCCACAGATTCGGCCATAAAAAGAAATAGAATAGTGATATAGCTTATATTAGGCTAAATTTTAAAGTTTGAGGGTTTGGGATGGACATGCTATAAAAGTTGGTTGAGATGATTGTTGTACGCATGTAAATGTAATAAAATTCATTAAGTAATAAAAAAATAAAATTTGTAAGGAAAGAATCATTACAGTAAAAATTTACCCTTAAAAATCCCCTAAGCAACTCATAATAAGGTACATATATTTTTTCAATAAAATCTTTTGTTTTGATTCTTACATACACAACTAAATTAGAAAAGTATTGGACTAGGAGTTCCCACCATGGCTCAGTGGTTAACAAACCTGACTAGTATCCAGGGGGACATGGGTTTGATTCCAAGCCTTGCTCAGTGGGTTAAAGATCTGTCATTGCTGTGGTTGTGGCGTAGGCCTGCAGCTGTAGCTCCGATTTGACCCTCAGTCTGGAAACCTCCATAGGCCTCGGATGTGGCCCTACAAAGAAAAAAAGACCAAAAAAAAAAGTACTGAACTAGATTAAGAGAATAAAAGGAAATTCCATAGTGTAGGTGGCTAGATAAAAATATTTAAAGTTGTCTTTAGCTATCAAGTCATTGGGTGAATAGAGCATGAATAGAAAATTCAGAAGCATTCCTGCTTGCCTTTGGGTTAACACAAAACATGTTAATATTAAGTTTTTATGACCTTAAAACAATTAATAATGTTTTTATATAAATAAGATGTGATTCTATCAATGCATCTGAAGTAGAGGTGAGAGACCGTGGTGGTTGGACTCCAGAGAGCTGGTCGAAGTCAATCGCGTGGCAGCACTGCCCTGTGTAAGACTGTCATCAGATAGTGTGGATCCTTCGGATCCCTAAAGTCGCTTGGGTTATAAAACCTTGTGCATATGAACTATGGTATCTTTAGAAGAAGTCAGGCATTTAATTCAACACGGGAGAGTCTGCAATTGAGGAAGCTAAGTGGAGAGCTTCAGAAGGATTTCCCCGGAAAAGCCTCTCGTTGGTTCACTTGTCCTTGTCCTCCCTGTGACACGTTCTTTTCCTTCACCCGCTCTAGTTACCCTGCTGGGATCCGTCAGCAGCTCCTCCTCTGCATCTTCCTTGGAGCCCAAACAGAGCCAGCCCACGAAACTGAGTGCACGTGGCAATAACAAGAAGACAATGAGCAAAAGCCCTTCTGTCTCGTCTAGAGCCAGTGCTGGTATCTATGGCTTTTTCAACCAGGCTTTCTTGGTGTTTTTTATCTTGGTTTGTTTGTAAGTAGATTTGCTCTTTTTAAATGTGTAGAAGGAACCCTTTACTTCAGTCAGATTGAACTACTTGCCCTTCCCTGGCTCTCCCCACCCCGCCACCCCCACCCCTTGGTCAGCACCCTCGCATCTCTCTGCCTTTCTCCTCATGCTCTTGCTCTTTTCCTTGTCTGGACTGACTTCTTCTTTTCCTCATGTGTCTAAGGCTCCAGCCCCTGCAAGGTTCACATTAGAACTTTATGACTGATCCTCAGATACCTGGAAACTATACGGTCTGTTCTCTCTCTTTACTTACCTCTTTTCTAATCTAAACCTAATAATAATAACTAGTGTGCTAGGACATGTTATTTGCTATTTCAAGTACTATTAAAGGCATTTTATATACTTTATGTAAATAAACCTAAGGGGTAGGTACTGTAATGCTCACCCTCAGTTTATGAATGAGGGACCCGAGGCTTAGGGAGGTCTGGCATTGGAGAACCATGGCAGCTTCCAAGTGGCATCCCTGGGCTTCACCCACAGGTTGGTCTGATGTTTTTCTGCTGCTGCTGGGACCTGCCTCCATCCTGAGGACTTTCGCCCTTTCTCATGCTGCCCAGGGTCCCCAGACACCTCCTGGCCAGCTGGTAGAGAGCTGAACCACTGCCTCTCAGTACAAGTCCTGTCTGAGGCTGCTCCTGTGGTTTTGGGGACCACACTGTACCTTTAGCTCAGACAGAGCCTTTATCTTGTGGCTCCATACAGGACTTTACATTCATGTTCCTTTAACTTAATGTTCGAATTTTCGTCCCTCTGAGATTTGCATGTAGCTTTTCCACACACTTCCATGTCATCTTCTTATTTAAAAAGCATGCTTCTTCTATTTTTAGCCAAGTCATTGTTTACAACTGGGTAGGAGAGGTTGACAATGATAACCAGTTCTCTGTGAAACCTGCGTGCTGTCATTCAGCCCACCATTTCTTCGGTTAAGTGTAAGGCACAGGAAACAGTTTTTCTTGTTGAAATCAACATATATATATTGAATTTATGCAGTTTGCTTATTTGCCTGCACAGCAAACCTATCCAGAAAGGAAATGGAGCCATTGTGGGCATACCTTGTTTTTAATGAGCCTCATAATAATTACTAGATTCTTTTTCTGATACTTTTAATACTTATCCTGAACCATCATTTTATCATAGAAAATGTTCATGACAAGAGTTTTTTTTTTCTATTTAAGATACTTTATTATACGGGGGGAAAAACTCAAACAAATCCTTAGCAGAAACACTGACATAATAAACTTAAAAGTTGAGACTGGGAGTTCCTGCCATGGCTCAGCAGAAATGGATCTGACTGGCATTCATGAGGACGCAGGTTTAATCCCTGGCCTCTCTCAGTGGACTAAGGATCCGGCATTGCCATGAGCCGTGGTGCAGGTCGTAGATGCGGCTTGGATCTGGCGTTGCTGTGGCTGAGGTGTAGGCCGGCAGCTATACCTCCCATTCAGCCCCTAGCCTGGGAACCTCCATATGCCACGGGTGCAGCCCTAAAAAAAGAAAAAGGCAAAAAATAAAAATAAAGAAGTTGAGACTCTGAAAGTGGAGAACGTGGAAGTTTTGCTTGAATTGGTTACCGGGAATGTTTATTTTCTGAGTAGATTTCCCTTTCCCTGAAACTAGTTTCCCTTGAATGCTGTGAGGAACAGAGGAGAGTCCTTGCGGTGACGTCGCGGTTCTGTCTGTCCTCATTTTATTCACCTCTTAATAAGGCCGCCTTTATTTCGAATTTGGGCTTTTGATAGTGACTTGATTTTAACATTTGTGTGTGTGGGTACAGAATTGTCGTTTTCACCCCTCAAGTAAAGTAGTTCCAGTGTGCCTACATATTTAACCTTTTTTTTTTTCTTTTTGTAAATTGGGGGGTTGGTAGACTTAAATAATAGTGAAGATGAAGTGAGTTATCAATTCACGTGAGAAAGAGGATCTCTTTGAAGGGAGGGAGAGAGAATGGGAGACGTGTGAGAGAACGTCCCTGTGGGAGCCCCAGAGGCATCTCCTCTGGAGCGAGTGGCTGGCCCCGTCCCCTGTGGATCTGCGCGTGAGGGAGCCGCGGATGCCGAAGGCTGCCGTTATTGGGAAGTTGGGGCAAAGAATTCAGGAGAAAAAGGCCCAGAAAGAAGGGATTGAGGGAAGGGAGAGGGTGTGGAGGAAGCCTGTGAGCTCAGCCCCATTTTATCCCCTGTAGAACTTGCTCTCCTGGTCTGTCGTCTGCAAACAGCGTGGGGACGGGCGTGAGGGGTTCTGGTCACAGGGTCCGGGTTTTAAGCCAGGTGTGCCCCCTACTACCTGTGAACACCG